>NC_135497.1:533774493-534074493 GCF_052857255.1 Amblyomma americanum | reverse complement strand
GAGCAGCCACTTGCGACCTTCGGAGTTGTAGTTACGGCGATAAAGTAGGGTGTCACGGATCGCAAAATGGGCAGCTTGGCGGCGGAGCGCACGTGACGGTGAAGCAGCCGTCGGGTTGGCGAGAAAGTCGAGAAGGGGAGCGATCCAGGGATCCATGCGTTGCGCAGAAGGCATGTCGCTGAGGCGAAGCAAGGGCAGAGAAGCGTCGGAGGTGGAAAGGCGGGCGATCTCGGCTGGAAGGGGGCAGCGTGACAGTGCATCGGCGTCTTGATGCTTGCGGCCGGTGCGATACACGACGCGGATATCATATTCTTTCAAGCGAAGGGCCCACCTAGCGAGGCGGCCGGAGGGGTCTTTCAGGTTGCAAAGCCAACAGAGCGCATGGTGGTCGGTCACAACGTCAAAAGGGCGCCCATAAATGTACGGTCGAAACTTCGCGAGGGCCCATACAATCGCCAAACACTCTTTTTCAGTTACGGAGTAGTTGCGTTCTGCTGGTGTGAGTGTGCGGCTAGCATAAGCAACGACGTATTCGTCAAAGCCAGGTTTTCGTTGGGCGAGGACAGCGCCGAGGCCAACACCGCTGGCGTCCGTGTGAACTTCGGTAGGAGCGGCCGAGCCGAAATGGCGCAGAATGGGCGGCGCCGTGAGGAGACGGCGCAAGGTGGTGTATGCGTCGTCGCACGCTGGAGACCACAGTGATAAATCCGCACTTCCAGACAGCAGTTGAGTCAAAGGCGCAGCAATGGACGCAAAGTTGCGAATAAACCGGCGGAAATACGAGCACAAACCCAGGAAGCTGCGCAGGTCTTTGATGGAGGTAGGTTTGGGAAAGTCAACCACAGCACGAAGTTTCGCTGGGTCGGGACTGACGCCCTGCTTAGAGACAACATGACCTAAGATGGTTAATTGACGAGCGGCAAAACGGCATTTTTTTAAGTTCAGCTGCAGGCCGGCGTCAGAGAGGCAGGTCAAGACGTGCTTCAAACGGGAGAGGTGGGTGTCAAAGTCCGGGGAAAAGACCACAATGTCGTCGAGGTAGCAAAGGCATGTCTTCCACTTAAGTCCGCGCAAAATGGTGTCCATCATCCTCTCAAAAGTCGCGGGGGCGTTACAAAGCCCGAAGGGCATCACCGTAAATTCATACAAGCCATCCGGTGTCACAAAGGCGGTTTTGGGGCGATCGGCTTCTTTCATAGGAACTTGCCAGTACCCGGAACGCAAATCAAGAGATGAAAAGAGTTCGGCCCCTTGCAAAGAGTCCAGAGCGTCGTCTATGCGCGGGAGGGGATAGACATCTTTGCGCGTAATCTTATTAAGGCGGCGGTAATCTACACAGAAGCGTATGGAGCCATCCTTCTTTTTGACGAGCACCACAGGCGACGCCCATGGGCTGCTTGAGGGCTGAATGACGCCGCTCTGGAGCATCTTGTCGACTTGGTCTTCAATAACTTGGCGCTCGGCGACAGACACACGATAGGGACGTTGTCGCAGCGGTGCGTGGTCACCTGTGTCGATGGCATGGGTGACAGTGGAAGTTTGGCCCAAGGAACTTTGATGTGAGTCAAATGATGAGCGAAACTGATTAAGTAAAGTGAGAAGCTGTGCCCTTTGCGGCGCTGGAAGGTTGTCGTCGATGGAGCGAAGGAATGCTTCGGTTGAGGAGGGATCGGGCGCAGCAGTAGGTGGGCTGAGTGCGGCTATGGAGAGGTGCGGCGCGTCGTCCGTCTCTTCGCGGATGAGCAGAGACGCGAATGGTTGTACCGTGCCGAGACATTCACCTAGGCGCAAGGCGTTGGGGAACGAGAATGGGTTAGACACGAACAGTACGGAGAGGCCAGCGGATATAGTCAGTACAGCGTATGGCAGAGGCAGACACTTGCGGTGCAGAAAGATAGGGGACGGAGTGAAGAGGACAGTGTCGTCGCGAAGAGGGCCGCAAGAGAGGGGTACGAGGACTGAAGAGCAGGGAGGCAGGTCAATGTCTTCGGCAACTAGGGCCTTAACACAGGCACCAGGAGGGGCAGTGTCCAAGACAGCTTCGGGCAGGTGAGAGAACTCGACTTCAGCTCGAGCACAATCGATGATAGCAGCATGGCGCGATAGGAAATCCCAGCCCAGGATAACAGCATGAGAACAGCAGGGCAGTACGACGAATTCGACGGCATAAATGGTCCCCTGGATTACAACGCGAGCGGTACACGCTGCTGACGGCTGGATGTTCTGAGCGCTGGCGGTGCGCAGTGAGAGTCCAGCAATTGGCGTCCTTACTTTTCTTAAAGAACTACACAGCTTTGCGTCCATGACGGAAACGGCAGCACCAGTGTCGACAAGCGCCATGACAGAAACGCCGTCGACGGAAATTTCAATGAGGTTAGCGGCTGACGGATGAGGCCTTTCGAAGTTCGTTGTGGACGCAGTTCTCGCCTCAGGAACTGCGGCGCCTAGTTTTCCTCCTGGTTAGCGGTGGGGCGACGTCGCATAGGCGAAATAGACCGGCGTCGTGGAGAAGAGGGCCGGCGGCTGGAGAGGGTAGAACGGTCCGGCGAGGAAGTACGACTTTGCGGCGGCGCAGCTGGTACAGAGTACTGACTCGGTGGGGGCCAGTACCCAGAAGCTTGGGGAGGAATTTCCGCGTCCGGGAGACGACGGCGGCAATTCCGAGCTACATGACCTGGGAGACCACAAAAGAAGCAAATCGGCCGATTGTCCGTTGTGCGCCAGGAATCGCTGACCCTTGGAGTAGGTCGTCGGTAAGCCACTGGCCCTCGCAAATGCGCCGGAGGCGCACTATAGATTGGCGGCTGCGGTCTTGCTACGACATCGGCATATGTCACTGGAGCCGCGACAGGAGGCGGTCTCGCGACGGCTTCGGCATATGTGAGCGGAGCCGCCACAGGTTGTGGTCTGGCGACAACGTCAGCGTATGTCAGCGGAACCGTGACAGGTGGTGACGGATGAGCCGGTGGAAGAGCCTCAGCAACTTGCTCTTGAATTGTATGTCGGAGCGCTGGAGTCAGATATGATGGTTGGTCGTGAGCGCTCGGCAGAAAGGAAAGTTGACGTGCCACTTCTTCCCGCACGAAGTCTTTAATCTGCTGTAGCAGCGAGGGGTCAGGAGCAGGCGTGAGCCCAGCGAGCGACTCAACCTGCTGTGGCCGCTGGCGTGTCAGAATCCGCTGCTTGCGCAACTGCTCAAAGCTTTGACACAGCGTGACGACTTCAGCAACGGTACGCAAGTCGCGCGCTAGAAGCATCTGAAAAGCGTCGTCATCGATGCCTTTCAAGATGTGTTGGATCTTGTCGGCTTCCGACATACGAGCGTTGACCCGCTTGCACAAGTCGACGACATCTTCAATGTAGCTAGTGAAGCTTTCACTAGCCTGCTGAGATCGTTCACGCAATCGCTGTTCGGCTCAGAGTTGCCTGACAGCCGGTCGACCAAATACGTCTGCAAATTTAGTCTTAAAAATGGACCAGGTTTGAATATCTGCCTCATGGTTGCGATACCAGAGGTTAGCCACACCGGCGAGATAAAAGATGACGTTGTTTAGCTTCGTCACATCGTCCCATTTGTTGTATACGCTCACCCGCTCGTACGATGTCAGCCAATCTTCCACATCGTTCTCGTCAGTCCCGCTGAAAATGGTCGGGTCCCGTTGACGAAGAGAGCCGGCACAGATGACAGCCTGGCCCACTTGTACGGCCTGGTGTTGGACGTCCTCAGGCATCGTGCGCGCCGGGAGAGCACGACTACGGAGCTCCAGGGCCGATGTTTTTACCCAGCACCTCCACCAAATGTAACGGGGGGTTTGTTACGAGGTACTGGGGCGACGGGCACGGCCACGGCAGCAGTCTGGGATCAGATCGGCAAAAGACACCCAAGCGTAGCGCTGGCAAAAACTCTCGAGAACACTGTCACCTCGTCTTCGTCTTTTCAAATCATCAGACGCATCTTCTTCTTTAGCCTTACAATATATATATATATATATATATATATATATATATATATATATATATATATATATATATATATATATATATATATATATATATATATACAGGGTGTCCCAGCTAACTTGGACCACGATTATGAAAAAACCTAAGCATTCTCCAGAAATGAAATCGCGTGGATGTTGTTAAGGCTTATCAAAAGTTACAGCACCATTTTTTTGATCGTGCTACATAAATAATTAGTCGAGATAAATTTATTAACTTTTTAGATATAGCTTGAAACGTTTAAGCGTCAATAGGAAAATTGTGGAACTCCACAAATATTATCAAACCCAGGCACTTTCAACGGGGTAGCCTTAGTATCGCCGTTTTTATTCGGGAAAAACGAAATCCCGCGGAGTTTAAAAAATACCACGTGACAGCGCGCTCCGTGCGCCAGAATGCACCCCGATTACAGTGCTCTCATCCGATTTCTAGAAAACATCGCTCGCTTCGTGCCTTTCGTGCTGCCCACGACAGGGCTTCGTGTTGTGCTTGGTTCCAAGATAAGCGCGAGTGAGCTCGGGCGGCAGTTGAAAGTGCAGCTCCCGTTTCTGCGGCGATAATTGCACTGTCACGCTAGCAGAATGCATGCGGAGGTACACTGACAATTTCAAGAGTTCGAGTTTGGGAGCAAGACCACAAAAAGTAAAGACGCATTATAACAAGCTTGATAGCTTGGTGTGAATTACGGTCTTTTCACAAAAGAAACAATTGTAAGTGGCTACAGAAGGTTGCATTTTAGTTTCTTTACCATACCTTCTAGTCAGGTAATTTGTAATTTCACAGTACTTACGTGCCTTTTTCACGTCGCACAACAGTTTTGCACAGATGACTCTTTACATGGATAACGGTTGCAGAGAATCATTCGCTGTGATGTCTGTCTAAAGAAAGTGTTCAAACAAGTAGCCCTCTGCCATAATGCAGTATTGGCACCTTTTCAGCACGTCCATTGTAGCTTTCTTGATTACGCAAGACAGTATTTCACTGCAGGCATCAGCAATCTCTGCCTTTAGCACTTCTGGTGTAGTTCTGGGTTTGCGGTACACGCGGTCTTTCACATATCCCCACAAGAAGAAGTCAAGGGGTGTCAAGTCCGGTGACGTTGCAGGCCAGGCCACAGGTCCATGCCGCCCGACCCACTGGCATATGAAGGCTTCGTCA
The DNA here is from genome assembly GCF_052857255.1 of Amblyomma americanum. Lineage (NCBI taxonomy): Eukaryota > Metazoa > Arthropoda > Arachnida > Ixodida > Ixodidae > Amblyomma > Amblyomma americanum. The sequence continues at coordinate 534,069,336 of NC_135497.1, read as the reverse complement.
AGCCAGGCTCGGGCAACGCTGCTGCTGTGAGCTGGTGCACCTTCGTGCTGATACCAAGTCCGCTTCAAAAGCGCGAGAGGAAGATCACAGCAAAAATCTTCGACCGGGCCTTTCAATATGTCATTCAGGTATCGCTGAGCAGTGAGCATGTGGTCAAAAAATATTGGGCCAATTAATCTTCCGTCAAAGATACCACACCACACACTGAATGACCATTGGTACTGGTGCTTGGTCTGCGCCACCCAGTGTGGGTTCGTATCGCTCCAGTAATGCGCATTATGGATGTTGACTTGAGCATTTCTGGAGAAGGTTGCCTCATCTGTCCAAAGCACTTTGTCAACAAAATCTGTTATTTCGTCACTGCTCAACAGCATCCAGTTTGCGAAGTCAAGCCGAGATTGAAAGTCTCTTTCTTTCAGCTTTTGATACAGTTGGAGGGGATACGGATGGATTTCAGCCTTGCTAAGAATTCTTGGCACTGAAGACTGAAATGTCAACCTCAGCACTCACATCACGCACGCTGGCGTGAGGGTTTTCCGCCACGAAAGCCAAAATGTCTCCTTCAGCCTCTTCAGTGATGGTACCCTTTCTGTGCCGCGTTTTCTTGAAGCTGCCTGTTTCTTTCAGCGTCAAGTAACTCCTCATAATTGTGTTTGCGCCAGCTCTTCCCCCCCACACTGCCAATTTTGGTACACCTTGGCAGCTTTCCTCTTATCGCCCTGTGCTGCTCCCAAGGCCAAGACCATGTTCGACTTCTGCTCATGTGACTACGGCATTCTTCAGGCACTGCTAAAAAATTCCTCGAAGCGGTTTCACGCGGCATGACAGTAATAGACAGTTGAGCTCACATGCATCTAGCCGGTGGCACAGCTTAGAAAGAAAGCGACATTATGACAAATGACATCCTGTCTCGCACACGTTTCAGATATATCATGCGTATTTTGTGTGCATTTGTGCCATTCTGCATTGACTTGAACGCTGAAAAACAAAGGGCTCTGTTCATCGTACTGGAATATAACCGGCTAATAACGGTGCATTCTTCCGTGGCAGGCGCGAGAGGCTGCTGACGAAGCGCTTTTTTGGAGCGCCGTCGCCAGCCGCTGTCGGTATAATGTCAGAGCCGAGCAAAGGTTGAAGCCCTTTCTCGTAAGCTAAAAAAAGGCGCAGCGCTGGCGATGTTTTTTACAAATCTCGGATGAGAGCGCTGTAATCGCAGCGCATTCGGGCGCACGGAGCGCGCTGTCACGTGGTATTTTTTAAACTCCGCGGGCTTTCGTTTTTCCCGAATAAAAACGGCCACGCTAAGGCTATCTCATTGGAAGCGCCGGGGTTGGAAAATACTTGTGCAGCTCCACAACTTTCCTACTGACGCCTGAGCGTTTCAAGCTATATTTAAAAAGGTAATTAATTTATCTCGACTAATTATTCAAGTACGAAGAGCAAAAAAGTCGTACGGTAACTTTAGATAAACCCTAACAAAATATCCACGTGATATAAGTTCTGAACAACGCTTATGTCTGTTCAAAATCTTGGTCCGATTTAGCTGGGACACCCTGTATATATATATATATATATATATATATATATATATATATATATATATATATATATATATATATATATATATATACAAATTTATATACATATACATACACACACACACACACACATATATATATATATAGGGTTGGACTTTCACTTTTTTATGTTTTCAAAATTCCGCGGACTTTTTTCAGCTTTGATTTCATGCGCCAAACATTTTTTTTGGCGAATATCATTTCTTAGGAATAAGCTGCCATTTTTTTTGTGTGTGGGTGATATTAAGAGGCGTTCCCTTGTGGACAAAACTCACTTAGACATTATCTCGGCTTTTATGTCTGCCAGCACATTCGATTTGCCAGTTATTAGCGTAAACTGGTCATTAATTAGCAGCAAAACACTTGCTAGTTCAGCTTGCACAAGGCAATGCCTTTCTCCGATAAAAATGTGTCAGAAGTTTAATGATGGAACAGTTATGCAGAAGCGAAAGTTGAACTTGGTTTCTAAAATGCTGGTTGCAATACTGCCACGAAGCAGAATGGGTCAAGCCGTGGACGTATAGGGAGACCTCAGAGCGACCAAGTTTAACACCGAATACCTGGCCCAGCCGGAACGCTTGAGGCTCAGTGCGGAGATGGGGGAGGCCATGCGCGTGGCACTGTCATCTCCCGATTGATGCACTGCATCGCATTAGATTGAACGAAAGGGCGGGGCACCATATGATCTTCGTGGTGGCGTCAGTGACGGAACTGTCGCTTAGACTTTGGGGTAACAGAACATGGTACTGTTTTTGCGACCTTTATATTTGGTATCGAGTGTCCCGGGCTGGTTTGGACTGCCATGCTCAACCAAGGAGCTGCCGTAACAGTGATAACCTTGGAGTAACACGGACAATTGAGCGAGTTGGTACATCATCCTAACTTCGAAAACGCTGCTACGGGGGACACCAAAAGAAAGAAAACACAGTGATTCAACACAGTCATTCGTTTAGTCATTCTGGGGGTAGGCGCATGCGCTGCTGGCTGCCTTTTGTGAGCTATTTAACCTTATGTGTTTTTTCCAAAAAACTTCAGTTGATAGTAGCGCTTGTCCTTCGTTTTTTTCTCTTGGTGTCCCCTGTAGCAGCGCTTTCGAAAGTTTCAAAAAGAGTGATAATAACCGTGAACAGTGCTACATTACGGACACAACTCAAGAACCAAAAGTCAAATGCGCCTCTAAGGACAACCTCGAGGCAATAGCATTTACATATTCTCATCCTCCAATGTCACGGTTAACGCCTTTGGACCTGCTAAAGTGACAGCCCACGAGAGAGAAGATTAAAGGGAATTAACCACGTCGTAATTGTATTAACGAGTGTCATGAAAATCTGCGGACTCCACTGTCTGAAGGGAATCCTTTGAATGACATCCCTCGTTTGTTTCTTTAGTTGCACTCAATTACAGCAGCCGGCATCTGGCGATTACATGGAACCTCCAATTATTCACAGGCGCCTTAGGCAGTGGAACTACACCAAATTGACCAACTGCACTGCTCAAACCAAAGTACTATTACGTCGCACTACGCCCCTCGCTTCGACACTTGGTTAATCTTCTCTTCCGAGTGAATGTAACTCGTACTCAGCAGGAAGCTATCTATGGCGTCGATGTCAAGGATAATGACCAACGGGACGAATGCAAAATAGACGTCGCCGGCAATTTGGAACGGAATTCTGAGAGCTAAATTAAGTGTAGTTTTATCGCGTTTTTTTATTTTTGTTTGAACCGAAAACTCCGGCTAAGTATATAACCTACGAGATTTAACATCGCAAAGCGGCTTGGGCTATGAGGGAAGCCAAAGACGAGAGCTCCGTAGTAATTTCCACCACCTGAGGTCCTTTACCATTTACTGACATAGCACAGCACACGGAAGTTTTTGTTTTCGCCACCATCAAAACACATCCGCCATAGTGGGGATAGAAAATGCGTCCTCAGGCGCAGCATTTGAGTGCCCAACCATGGGGCCACCGTGGCGGGGCAGATGCAGAGTGTGCACGAACAAAAACACGCTTTTTCTGGGAAACGGTTGCTCTGTTTATTTCTGACACAAAGATGGCGCGAATCACAAGACACGCACTACGTGCTCGGGGTGGTCGCGTGGTCGCAACTCTGTGCAGTGGCACTTCGGTGAGGGACCCCCGAGTAACTCCCGGTGACACAACCCGCCTGCACCCCGACCTTCGGCCACCCTCAGCTCATTAATGCCGAAGATACTGGCGATTAAGAACGCTGCTGTTTTGCCCTCTCAACCCATACACGCCGGGCAAGGGAGACGTCGAAAGGCCTCCTCTCTGGGCTGTTGCAAACCGGTTCTGTGGCCACTTCCACCGTGCAAGCCCGGTGTACACGCGACAGCCATCGGCTATGTGGCGACACCCAAGGAGTAAAGTGCATCTGGCTATACACGCTGGCTGCCGCTCAGGCCAGGTTGTATCACATCAACAGAACCGCCTCAGAAACAAGGCAGGAAGAACCAACGAAAGTTTCTGGCGCGGATTAGAAGAACCAAAGTGCGAAGTTCAAGGTGAGCTTAAATTCCAAATTAACCAGCTGCATTAATAAAACATTAATGGCAATTACAGAGCTGCAGACGTGGTAGATAAACGCTAGCTGACATGCGGCAGAGATTACGCAGCGAAGAACGGAACCCTTGGACTTTTGAAAGGGGGCCCTCGTGCCTGACCCTGTGTTGCTAACGCCAGCGGTCAGGTTGAACAAGACAGAACATAGAGTGATGGTTAAACACGTGCTCAGAAGCACACGCATACACACACACACGTGCACACGAACATAAAGCTGAAAGATACCGGTGATATGCATGCGTATGAATCAACAAAAGCAGTCTCTAATGAACACTTGGAGCAAAAATCATGACACGGTGTTCCCAGGTCTCTAGGACGCAGTGCTCAATCTTTGACTTTATGGACACACTATGATCATCCTGTGTATGCTCATTCACTCCTGCAAATATGAATTTAAGTTTGTGGCTGAACGTTTCTAGCTAATTTCCAAAGTGGTGCATCTGATCACCCTGGAAATTGATCTCTGGTTCGACAAGCCACCTGTCTCGACTGTTGCAAACCGGTTAAAATTCAAATTCAACTTCTTTTGATTTCAGCATCACATACATCGATACTAGGGGCCGTAGACTAAAAGCTATACAATCGGCTTGACGAGGTCCACGGCACCATACACTTCACATAGGCTGACACAGCAAGAAGCAGTGCAGAATACAGTGCTTGACCTTGTGGGAAGTCGTTTCTACCGAAGGACGAATCCCAACATAAATGTAACAAGGGTTTATTCGATTGCCGATGGCAGCGGACGAGCATACCGATGCTACGCTCGTCTCGGCTGCGGGAGGTAGACTAGCAATCTTTCCAGCCGGGCAGCCTGTTTTTGTAGCCACTGTCGGTAACGAATGCTTCGGGTGACGCAGCGGTGGCGCTGTGTTTTATCGGGAACGCAGTCCAGCATTTGGCCGTGTTAGTCTCGGCAGGATGACAAGGCGAAGGCTGCATCGAAATATGTGCAGAGTGTGTCGCCACATCACCCCCCACCCCCCAACCCCCCCCCCCGCGGAGTGGAGAGCCCTCAGGGCTTGTAAAAATCTGTGTAGCGTACCTGACGTCCATAGTGTGTAGTGACAGAAGCAGGCTGCAATGTTGGTGGTGGATGGACGCATGTGGGTGCGCTGGTATTTCCTGGTTCGGCGCAGTCGATGTAGGCTGGCTTCAGTCGGTCGATAGAGACGTGCACGTCGTTCCCGTTAATGCGACAGAGAACTAGGTAGAGTCCTCTGTAAGGTAGCTGGAAAGGCCTGCGGACGGTGTCGTCGCAGAGAAAAGTGTGTGTGCACGTTGCCAGATCCTTGAAGACGAAAAAGGCAGTCTTACAGTGGTGAGCTGCAGGTGACAGGCGGAGGGCAGTGATCGTGCGTCGGAGCCGGGCGACAAAATCGGTGAGATCTGACGTCACGGTGGAGGATTGCGGGGCAGCAAGAAATTCGCCTGGACGACGGAGTGGTTCCCCGTAGATGAGCTCTGCGGGTGTAGCCCGAATGTCCGGCTTGAAGGTGGCATGAAGACCTAGGGCGACGGCTGGGGTGGCTTCAAGCCAGGTTGAATCTGGTTGGCACATGATGGCTGCTTTGGACTGACGGTGGAAACGCTCGATCATCCCGTTGGCGCAGGGGTGGTAGCTGGTGGTCCTCAAGCGCTCGAACCCGATGGTCATCCCGAGGAGCCTGAAAAGTGGTGCTTCGAACTGTCGTCCCTGGTCGGTGGTGACGTGGCGAGGGGGCCCAAGAGAGCTATCCAGTCGGCGAAGAAGGCCGAGGTGACGTCTTCGGCGGTGATTAGATCCCTCGAGGGGCCACGCCTCAGGCCATCGAGTATACCAATCGATGGCGGTGAGGCAGTAGCGATAGGGTCCAACGGAGGGAAAGGGCCCTATGATATCAAGATGGATGTGTTGAAACCGACCAGAGAGCTGCAGGAATGCTCCGAGCGGTGAAGTGATATACCTGGTCACTTTAGCACGTTGGCATTGAATGCAGGAGCGTGCCCAGGTTGCACAATCCCGCTGCATGGAGAGCCAGACATAGCGGTTGGCCACGAGGCATGTAGAGGCCCTTATGCCGGGATGGCTGAGATGATGCGGCAGGTTGAAGAGGCCACGGCAATGAGAAAGGGGCATGTAAGGTCTGCTTCGCGCTGTGAACAAGTCGCAGTAGATAATCGCTGTCGATCCAGGTATGGGGACATGTTGCAGCTGTAGTGAGGACCCGCCCTTAAGTAGTTCTTGCAGTTCGACGTCCGTAGTCTGAGCCTCGGTGAGGACGTCAGCTGTTATCAGCGAAGAGCTGATAGCTGCCACACGTGAAAGCGCGTCAGCGACCACGTTGTCCTTCCCGCTGACATCTTGGATGTCGGTGGTAAACTGGGCAAAGAATGAAAGCTGGTTCTCCTGGACCGACGAGAGTTTGTCGCAGCGTTGAGAGAAGGCGTAGGTCAGAGGTTTATGGTCAGTGTAGATAGTGCAGTGCTGTGCTTCGAGAATGTGGCGAAAACTGTTGAACTGCTTCGTACATCGCCAGTTCTCTATAGTAGGCCGACGAACTCGACAGGGCAGTGGTCGCAGTTTGGTTGGTGGAACAGGCCGTCGCCTTCTGAGCTGAGAGTTTCTTGGAGAAGAATGCCAAGGGATGCCAAGTGTTGTCTACGCGTTGCATAAGGGCAGCGCCAACAGCGAAGTTAGAGGCGTCGGTAGAGACCCAAGGGAGCATCTGCCACGGGATGGGAGAGAAGTGTGGCGTTGCAGAGAGCAGCTTCGCATTCTTCGAAAAGTTGCGTTCAAGCCGGTGTCTACGTGACAGGTTGGTTTCCTCGTAGTCCAGCCAAGGCATCATGGAGGGGAGCCCGATAGTCGGCTGCGTGTGGCAAGAAACGCCTGCAAAAGTTCATGCCGAGAAATCGGCGAAGGTCTTTTGAGGTGGTGGGTTGGGGGTAGTTTTCCAGGTCTGAGATACGTTGAGGCAAAGGTCGAATTCCCTCTGATGAAACTTCATGGCCGAGAAATTTGACGACTGAAGCACCGAGCGTGCTCTTTGGGACGTCGACCAGTAGGCTCTGGTCATCAAGGCGTTGGAAAAGTAGACGGAAGTGCGTGGGGTGTTCGTCGGCGTTACGGGAAAAGACCAATATGTCGTCAAGATAAACGAAGCAGAAGTCGAGGCCGCGGACGACTTCATCGATGAAGCGTTGAAAGGTTTGTTCGGCGTTCTTCAGGCCAAAGCTCATGAAGGGAAACTCGAACAAGCCAAAAGGAGCAATGATTGCAGTTTTCGGGACATCGTCCATATTGGCGGGTATCTGCGTGAAGGCCTTCACCAGGTTGGCAGCTCGCGGCCGTGTCTACGAGCTGCCGTTGCCGTTTCCCTTATGTCCAGCGGAGAAGGGTGCATGGTCGACATTTTCGTGCTCTGTCCCCGAAGCGTCGATGGTAGTAGCACCGGTCATCGTCACCAGGCTGCTGCGACGGGGTGGTGTTACGGTCACGGCTTTGCAGGTAGCGCGTCGGCAAATGCTGATCCAGGTGTCGTTTAATGGAGCTGAGCTGTCGATTGATGTCATCGATACGGCGCGCAAGCTCTGTGGTGTTCTGCGTTGCGGTGACAGCCTGGAAGGTGGGGGACAACTGCGGTAAAGATACCTCGATGATCTCGGCAAGTTGGTCGAGAGGTAGCGTAAGCGGAGCCTACAGAATTGCCTGGACCTGCTGTGGAAGTTGTTTAAGCCAAAGTGCTCGCAGAAAGGAATCCTGGACTTCCACGCTTCCTGCGAGAGCACGCTTGTGGCGGAGAAGCTGCGCAGGCTTGTGCTCGGCAAGTTCTGTGGACTGTAGTTGTCGTACCTTCTGATCTTCCGAGAGTGACATGCGGCGGGTGAGTTCAGTCTTGATGCTCGTAGAGGTTGGCCGTTGGCGGGTTGGCAAGGATATCCCGGACCTTGTTGGCGTAGCAGGAATCGAGGGGGGCGACGACATAATCGTAGCGGGTCCGGTCTTGCGTGATGTGCGCGAGGGAGAGCTGGGCCTCGACTTGGGCGAACCATACCTCGGGCCAGTCGGCCCAAAACGTCGGAAGTTTCACAGCGACCCGGGGTTCTGACGTCCTCGGCAGAGCGGGCAGGATACTGCTGCACGGAAGCATTAAGTTGGTCATGACGTATTTCCTGGAGCTGTTGGTCTTGCTTCTCCACGGCGGTGCGTTCTTGTCCATTGTCCGGGTCACCCGATGTGGGATGTCATTTCAACCGAAGGACGAATCTCAACATAAAAACGTAACAAGGCTTTATTCGATTGCCGATGGCAGCGGACGAGCATACCGACGCTACGCTCGTCTCGGTAGCGGAAGGTAGACCAGCGATCTTCCCAACCGGGCAGCCTGTTTTTGTAGCCACTGTCGGTGACGCATGCCTCGGGTGATGCAGTGGTGCCACTGTGTTTTATCGGGAACGCAGTCCAGCGTGTGGCCGTGTTAGTCTGGGCAGGATAAGGCAGAGGCTGCGCGGAAATATGTGCAGAGTGTGTCGCCACAAACTTATAGACTTATAATTTATAGAGAAAAATGAAAAAGGAAAAAAAGAAATAAAAGGAAATGAAATCACGAAGAAGCATTGAAAAATCAGCATATTCAGTACTATTTAAATAACTTGGAAGGAGAAAACGTAGCACCTGATTTCTGCAGTTTCTTCTGATTTCTGATTTCTTCAAGTGCGTGAAATTTCCCACTCTTAGAACATGCGAGTGCTACGAGCTTTTCCGCTTTTTTTGAGGTGCAGAACTAAATAAAGAAACTGTTATTTACTTATTGTCCATTTTATAGCGCCTAAGCAGCATGATTTTGTGAAGCTGAGGTATTGCAAATAAATTGAGGACCTTAAAGCACGGATTCCTTTCTTTTGAACCTTGTGAAGTTGTTAATGTTTGTTATAGTGGTGGTTGCCCTAACTAAATCATAAATGACAAGAGTTTATATGGGGCATCAACAAGCTATTGTAAATAATGAGTTTGATCATTCTTGGTGAATAAAAGTGTAATTTGTTTAGTATCCCGCACACGTGCGAAATCCTGGCTGCGACAAAATCTATGTGCATGTTCCGTCATATGCTGCTCAAAGAGAACACCAAGACATTTAATTTGGGACACAGTTTATCTGTGATATTCTATATTTCAATTATATGTTGATGTTTATTCGGCGGTTTTTCGGTCGGAACATCATGGCTTTTGTTTCGTTACATTAATGGCAAGAGAGTTAGCAGTGCTCCGTAAGAAATGGCTTGACAAAACATGATTCTCATCGGTAATCACGTTAGCAGGATCTGGCCCTGTGAAAAGCAATGTGGCATCATCCGCATACATTATCAATTTAGCGGTATTATCAATGCTAACTAAATACTTTATATAAAGACAGAAGAGTTAAGGCCTCCAGTATTCTTCCCGACAGTGCGCCTGCTGTTGAATTGCTGAAATGTGGAACATCATTGTCAATAAACACTTGCTGTTCGCAGTGTTGAAGGTAAGATTGCAATAATTTATAAAATACCCCTCGGCAACCATAGTGATTCAGTTTCTTCAGGTTCCGCTGCAACATCCCCCGTGCTAGGGAGAGGTGCACGCAAAAGCTCACTAGCATAAGCGGCTACGCTCAGGGACCCTCATGGACTTGACATGATATCCATAACATGGAGCTACACCCCTCAGGCCGGGTTGTTTCACATCAGCAGACCCACCCTCAGAAACAAGGCACGACGAAATAAGGAAATTTTGTAGCGTGTGCCACAAGTAAAGTGCGAACACCAAGGTTAGCTTATAAACCAAAGTTATTCAGACTGTATCTGCTAAATAATAGCGATTACACAGCTGCTAGTGATGAAAACAAACGCTTGGCGGCATGCGATAGGGATTACTCACGAGCAGGCGGAAACCTTGCGGGATGCTGGCCCAGGGTCGGGCACGCCTGTGCAGGCGGAGCCTGCAGTTCTGTTGTTCAGCAAGGAGCCAGAACATACAAAGCAGAGTTAAAGAAACGCACAAATACACGCTAATACATGCACAAATGCAAAAAAATCATAAAGGTCACAGACACCGGTAGTATACACAGGCATGAATCTACTTCAAGAAACGGTTGTCTCAAACCGTTAGGATGCTGTACGTTACGGAAACAATTCTATCATCCCAGGTACGCTCATTTACCTCTCAAAATATGAAATTAAGGTTCTGGTTAAAGGTTTCTGGCTAATTTTCAAAGTAGTGTATATGATCACCCTGGAATTTCATCTCTGCTTCATGGGTACGTAACAGCTTCAGTGCATGCCACTCACCGTTCGGAACCAGCAGGCACACGAAATGCATGCCGTTCCGGAATAATTCTAATCGTTTTCACTAGCACTCACATACAAAGGAGAGATTGCCGTGCTGTAAAAGCCTCCAGCATGCACGGAAGGCGCCATCACCCTGCTAGTATGGCAACGCTAACTGGGCTGTACTGCAAAGACGTACAGTGGATGTCTTTTTTTTAGTTTAGAAATACGATCGCCGACCGATTTTTCGGACTCGAAGGGACCCGAAAAATGGTCCGAATAATCGAACAGTCAAAAAATTCGTGAAGTACAAAAAATCACTTTAATGAGATGAAATTGGCTTAAAAATGTCAGTGATTTTACCTTGCGGAAAATTTCTCTTGCTGGCGACAATTTGTGCCAAGGTTGTGCTTTCACTGTACACGCTAGACAGCAAGGTCACCGCATTTAGTTGGAATACTTCCCACGCTTCTTTGACGGACCCGGCGGGGCCATGTTGTCCACAACCCGAGTGTGCACCACACCGCTCGTTAAACACACGGAAAGATAAGGCACTTTTCTTTCAAAGCGGCGGAACCGCCGGACGCAGTCACAAAACGGCGAACACATGTAACTTCGTGAAGACTGAGCGCCACTCGGTCAGCGCGATCAGAGAAACCCAAGTGACGAAACGGCGAGTGGCGAACGTATGAGACCCGCCGCGGTGGCTCAGTGGTTAGGGCACTCGGCTGCTGATCCGGAGTACCCGGGTTGGAACCCGGCTGCGGTGGCCGCGTTTCGATGGAGGCGAAAAGCAAAGGCGCCCGTGTGCTATGCGATGTCAGTGCACGTTAAAGATCCCCCGGTGATCGAAATTATTCCGGAGCCCTCCATTACGGCACCTCTTCTTTTCTTCTCTCATTCCCTCCTTTATCACTTCTCGCTGAGATGTGAGATAGCTCCGGCACAATTTCCTTCCCCCAACAACCAATTTTCAACGTATGGGACAAGCGATAACTGCCCGCGACAACGTCGGCGACAAAAGCAAGTTGGCGGCAATGACAAGCCGGCTGCCACCTCGAAGTGTCAGAGGTAGGAGGGACCTCTACTGGACAATGAGGTACCGAATGTGTGTCAAGCCAAGCCAAATGCAGCATAAATTCACCTCAATCCAAGATGGCGTCTTTTGCGCCGGCGAAAAAGCCGATAAGACGGCCGATTTTGGCCCGCAGGCGACTGAATTTAGCCCGAAAAATCGAAATTTCGGACTTGAAGTCCGAAATATCCATCGCGAATATGTATGCGCTTCTATGGGGTGACTGATGGTGCCTCATCGAGGTCCAAAATATCCGACAAGTCCGAATTATTGGAATCCAAATTACCCGCCGGCTACTGTAATTACTTTTAAAACCATGAGAGATACGTCGGAGTGGTTTGTAAGGGCAGATTGCGCTACAAGCTGGACATTATGTATGTGATAGACTCAATGATTTGATGATTAACTAAAATTAACTTATCAACTTTTCGTTTCTTTATTTTAAGAGCGTTATATTGGTTTGATTTGATTTGCTTCATTGGTGTTTAACGTCCCAAAGTGACTCAGGTTATGAGGGACGCGATAGTGAAAGGCTCCAGAAATTTCGACCACCTGGGGTTCTTTACCATGCACTGGCGTCGCACAGTACACGGGCCTCAATGTTACATTGGATAATTTAAGACAGTCAACGTGGAAGGCGAGCTCAGTTCAAATTTCCTTAATCGTCAATGGGATTCTGATTATGGAACTTCAAAAATAAATATTTCACAGCTTTATGAGTTGGCTTCCCTGCATTGTATATTTATAAAAGTGCATCGCTTTCCTTTCGTATATATATATATATATATATATATATATATATATATATATATAGGAATACTAGATGCCGTTTGCGTATGTGACGATGTAAAAGAAGTTACCATGATATTGGAGACGAAACCACAGCAGTGGCACCTTTTTGTGAGTATGAAATGCGGGACAGCCCACTCAACGAGACATCAAATGCGTGTTTCACATTAGATATGTTGGATAACATTGCCGATTAAGAATATTTAAAATCTGGGTTCACCTTCAACGTTGAAATATTGAATTTTCCCAGTTTATTATTGCCCCTTAAATTCAGAAATAGAAAGTTAATTAGTTAATTTTAGTTAATTATTCGTCTAATTCCACGACCTACCACGCACATGATGTCTGCCTTAAAGTACAATCCAGCTGCACATACTGTACTGACGTATCTCTCGCATGTTTTTAGACAAAAATCTGCACACATAAAAGTATTATGGACACCTAATTTTGGTGGCATGTTTTCAGCTTTACAATGATGTGGAAGACACTGCTATGATTGAATTGCCATGTGGCATTTGCCTACAACCGTTAAATAATTTATAATCGAATTTTTCAGTCATGCTGTTTCTGTTTCAACAGTGGAGCATTGGCTGTGACATCAAGGTGTGGTTATATGTCACGGGAGGCATAAAAAAACGTCGATATAATCGCGGCTACGCCGCTCTAATTCAACACAGTGTTGAAGCCAGCCTTCTTCAAGAGCCTGAATGAAAAATAACCTTGAAGCAGCGATTATATTGCATTTTTTATGCCACACGTAAGCGCACTTGGACGCCACAGTCATCATTAGGTTGCTGAAACCGAATCCGAAATAGTACGATAAAGAACTTCGATTATGAACTATTTCGCGGTCGTAGGAGAAGGCCATATGATAAAACATGCAAAATAATGTCTTGCTCACCATTACAAAGAACAAAACATGCCCAAAATTAAGGTGCCAATACTCTTTAAAAAATTAACTCTGTACGGCTCCCACTCCGCGCATTCAGAAATGAAGCGAAGTGTATTTTTAACGCATTTTACCCACAGCTAGAGTTCTGGTGAAAGTCAGCTCTTGGGGCGCTTCGGGCTTTGCTACAGTCACAGTGTAACCCGACTTTAGCTCCTGGATAACATCGCTCATTCTTCCTTCTTGGGCAAATAAATAAATGGCGTAAATAAATTGTACATCAACTACGCACAAAGGCTTCCGATCCTGGTTCAGCCAAGTCAAGAGAGACTACCGGAATGCTTAACTGCTTACGCATTGCCTACTGCTTATGTAATGTCTCGGAGAGCACTCGTCAGTACTAAACAGCGTCTAACACAGAATACGACAACTTTTGCACATCACAAGCGTTGCGTTTCTTAACTGTGCATCGCCAAACACACGCGGCGCCATGACTATTTTACGTGCGGTAACTACCGATCCAACTGCTGGGTTGCGCGTCGATCAAAACCAGACACCGGCGCCATCGAGGTGCATCCTCACGCAGTCATGGTCTAACTCAGAAAAGGCACAGTAGCACAAGAGGCATACACGGATGTAGTGAGGGAACAGGACGGGCGCTCGTTCTTTTCCGTTACTAAGTCCGTGTTCGCCTTTTGAGCTGTGTGTTTCCTGAATATGCACAGATACACCCAGCCACAACTGCCTCTCGGTACCGAACTTTTAAACCGTATCTAGGAACTACAAGAGACGGATTGGTGAGCAGGCTTCTCGGACCCTCGAAGTTACAAGTTTTAAAAGAGCCCTCATAATATGGTCCCCTGGACACCAACGGGAACGGAGCATCTAACTTGTCGACGATGGGGCATTTCAGTGGGGGAACAGGAGCAGTCAACAACAGTTCTAAAAATGCTCTAGCGAGTGCGGACGCTTTCCAGTGGGCGAACGAGACTGGGACCACTTTTTTCAGTGGTAGAACGGGAACAGTTCTGCTGCGGCAAGCGAAGTCCAGAGCAGTCCACGCTGCTCCATCATGAACAGCGGAGTGCGAATAAGTCACGTGGCATCGAAACTTCAAATTCGTGCCGTCTGCAGTGCGCGTGAGTGCGATTTCAGCCATTGTTAAGAGCGAGTTCACAACCTTTAGAGAAGCCATGCCCTCATAACTGAAGTAGTGCTGGGAACGGCTTTCGATGGAGTTGTTAAGATCGGAAAATTCGCACCTGGCAGGAATTACTAGAATGCCAACTTGAAGGCAGATGATATGTGTTGAGTTCAGCCCCTAGACGGAGTGATGTTATTCATCGGTAACGCTGGGGATAATTGAAAGACAGCTGCAACTTCGACAGCGATCCAGCGTTTCGGACAACAGGCGGGGAAGTTCGATGTGTCTTTGTCCCTGTCCATCGGCGTGCCTTCCTTCCCACGAAGGCATCGACCTGGTCTCTGTGGCGTCATTGACGCAACAGTGTTGCAGCGCTGTCTTCCCCTTTCTATTGACCGAGCTACGAGAGAGCATCAGTATCGCCACCTGCCGTGGGCAGTGCCTCGAGTATCTGCATAATTGTTTGGACATCATTCTCCGAACCTTGTTCCCCAGTCAGGGATCTGAGGAATACGAAGGGTATTCACAGAGTGCTCGTTTTTTAACCACACACTCCTATCTCGACTGTAAATATGTAAAAATAAACGTACTTTACAGTCCCCTTCTCAACAGAGTCCAACACCGTCCTTCGGAGCCGGTACCTTCAGTGCTGAACGAGTCAGTAAACTCAAGAGCCCCCTCCGTCCCCAACAGAGTATACCCTGGTTTACATTCCACTTCTTTTTCCAGAATCGCCGCACTCCTGCAAAGCACACATTTACTGCAGGAGGGTGATACTTCTATTACGACACATCTGGAATAACAAAGAGACCGCTAGCCGAGCGAGGAGTCGAACCGTGCAACTTCGCGTTGCAAGCCGGGTCCGCTACCTATTCATTACAGCCGGGACGAGCGTCACTGTTTTTGAACACATACTATATGTTTTGTTTTGAGCCCCACGAAGGCTTACTGCGTACATTTCTCGAGCTACTATTGTTAAACTCCACAGGTTGCTGCCGCGCTTTAGTTGGCACAGCTCAGTGAATGATGAAAAAGCCCACGCAACAGTTGCATGCAACTGAAAATCTTCGCTAAAAAGTAGTTTCATAGCGCACAATATGCCGAAGATTCGCCCGTCGTGAACGAAATAACTGGCGTCAGGCAGTCATCATAGCGAAACCTGGTTCTGGTCCGGTAATCAGCTCATGTGAAATGCTTACAAGCGCTGCGCACCAAAGCGCCGACAGACTGGGGAGGAAAAAGTACAGAGCGCACAAGCGACACGACATGGTGTTGACAACCTTGACTCTCTCATGCGAGTAAGCGCAAGTTGACATGCTTGTGACCTGTTCGGGTTGCTGCTTCCCTCAGCGCAGAACCGCTTCGTCACCCGTAATGGCACTTACTGGAAATGTTTATCGCAGGGAAAAACTAGGTCATGTAATGATGCACTAAGCATGCACTAATGATGCACTACAGTAGGAACTTACCCATTAAGAACAGTGCCACAGAAGGATCCTGCGATTCGGCCTCGCTTTTCCGTGCAACCGAGCTGCGAGACAGTTGCCTGGTCGACGAGGGCCCTTGATTCTGTGCAGGCATAAAACAGTACCAGGATCAAGTATTACCTTTGATTAGCGGCACACCATCTCGGTCTGTGAAGACGATGGCCTGAAGTCCTGGAACCCTAAATATATGCAAAATAAAGCGCCTATTTCAGGCAGCTTTCAATAAAAACAGGTGCCAAGAATTCAACCTCTTTATTACGCAACAAGGTTTACTCCCTCAAACGGCAGGCACATTGGTTCGCGACGCTGCTGATTGGATTAGTGAAGCAATGATGTCAACGAAAACAATACAATGACAAATTCAACGGAGGCAACATATAGTACTGCCCAGAAAAATCATACTGGGCCCAGATGGCATCTTGCAATAGAACGGTGAGCTCATGCACACGTTCTAACCGTGAAAAAGAAAAAATAAGGTGCTAACTGCAATAAAGAGACAGGGTGATACTGCGAAACACACCGGTTAGAGATTCTGGCAGCCGGTGAAGACAAATAGCGTAGAAGCACGTCAACATTTGTACAAATGTTTCTCAACCTGGAAATAAGTTGGATAAGGTGCTTCTTTCCTGCAAATGTACCGAAAAGTGGTAAGGATCAGGATAAAAGTACAGTCGAGACATTTGTTAGGCGGG
Organism: Amblyomma americanum; assembly: GCF_052857255.1. Taxonomy (NCBI): domain Eukaryota; kingdom Metazoa; phylum Arthropoda; class Arachnida; order Ixodida; family Ixodidae; genus Amblyomma; species Amblyomma americanum. The sequence continues at coordinate 534,052,822 of NC_135497.1, read as the reverse complement.
AGCATGCAGTAATGATGAGACAAAACAGAAATCGAATATTGCCGAGTGATCGACGTTCGTTAAGTATTTAGGAACTACCGACCAACGGTTGGGTGCTTGCAGATGCCTTTACTGGGGAATTTCAGTACCGCACTTTGCCAAATTAACAGCCTTATCAAAAACAAGCATAAGCGGCTAAAAATCATATGACTTACATTGGCCATGTTGTTTACATTGGATAGCACTGCACGCCACCACTCCACCGCCGCGCAGAAACGCCGGATACCAGCGAGAGATTAAACATCAACTCTGCCAAAATTTTTAAAGTAAAGAAAACCTACCAATATAAAAAAATATAAAAATCGTGGATTGCACCAGCGTGGAAAGATAGGCTGTATCGTAGTTCAAAGCTTAGGACTTGTTTTCTTTAAGTTAGTCATACGGTCATTCTGAACTTTTCATTTCGTTTAGAAAGTTAGTTTCATTTCAATAATTCTGACAGGTGAGAGCGAGTCTCTTCTTATAGTTCGTAGCATATATAGCCACTATACTCTTATATTAGGGGCTGCTGCAACAATGGTCGCATCATTTCGCAAGAGATGGTGATAGATGAAGAAGGCTCCCAAAGCATTGGAAGCGACCACAACAGCTTTGTGCTGTCATTTGGAAGGGAGGGTCATACACATGTTGACAGGGCACACCCAGAACATCGAAATCATTTGACGACAGAAATCGATGACATTGTGGCACTGCTGGAGAGCGAGGCGGAGGGTGTAGATGTGCATTAATATGAAGACTTTGAACTCTGGGTAAAAAAGGCAATAACTGCAGTAAAAGCTAGCCGGCCAATCCAGAAGTACTCCAGAAGACATAGACCTAAACATGGTGGGACAAAGAGATGTCCAATGCCCTAAAGCAACGTAAAGAACCCTGTAGAGAGCTTCGACATGCCACACTGCGGGGCACACCTGAAATAATAAATAGGCTGTGGGAGGCGTACATTGAAGCGAAAAACATATGGCCGCTTTGATACAACAGAAGATGCAGGCAGTTAACAGAAAGCTCCATGAAATCAAATGAGCTGGCAGAAATGGCGCAGCTAAATTCTGGCGATATATCCAGACACTTCAGCCAGTGGCTAAAGCCGACTCGGTGACCCTGCGAGAACCAAGCACAGGGGAGGACTACGTGGAAGCAGCCTGCTTGGGCTACATTGAAACACATATGGCCCACCAGTTCCAATCCCTGATAGGCCAGGATAGTGCAGCACTAGCACCCGCAAGCCCACCTGTCGGATCGGGATGTGACACAGTCACAGAGGGGCAGCTGAAGCGAGCACTGCGACACATGGCGGGAAGGTCGGCAGCAGGGCTGGATGGCATACCACCATTACTAATAAAAAAGAGGGAGAAAAGAACACGGGAACAGCTCAGGGACGCCTTGAATGATGTAATGACCACAGGCACTGTTCCGCCAGGGTGGCGGTGCTCAAGGATACGGCTGGTACCAAAAAGAGGAGGAGACAAGACCCTCTTAAAAAGCTATAGACCCATTGCGGTAACATCTGCTTTGTATCACTTGTTTTGCCACATTCTGCGAGCTCGCATACAGAGCTGGGCGGAAGGTGCTCAAATTCTGGGCGAGCTGCAAAATGGCTTTCGACCCAATCGCCGACTGGAAGGCAACCTTTTCGTTGCGACATCTTCAATTGAGATCGCCGCCAAAGAGAAGCGAGAGCTGGTACTGGGCTTTCTGGATTTAGCCCAGGCATACGACTCAGTGGAGCACAATTGACTGTGGGAGGTCCTGGAGGCACAGGTTATCCCGGAACCGCTACTACACTTGGTGAAGGCTTTATACACTGAAACCCAGGCAGTGATCCACTGGGGGGCCCCGACCACCAGGCCAATCAGCGTGTCTAGGAGATTGCGTCAGGGCTGCCCTATGTCGCCGATCCTGTTCATGTTGTTTATCTCGGGGATGGAGCTGCGCCTTGTGGAGAGCGGAGTTGGGTTCTGCCTCACCTACATGGAGGACGGCGCCACTCGTACTCGCAGGCTACCAGCCCTCCTGTATGCAGACGATATAGTACTGCTTGCGGACAACACGGGAGATCTCCAGAGCCTCCTAGACATATGCTCATCTGAGGGCGATGGCATCGGGCTCCATTTCAACGCCACGAAGTCTGCAGCAGTCAGGTTCCCGCCGGAGGCGTCCGAGCACAGTGGACAAGAGACCCCACCCCTGCATCTTCAGAACAACAGTGTCTTTTGGTTGCCGTCCTACAGATACCTGGGAATAGAAATCTCGGCGGACCGAAACTATGTACAGGATTTCGAGAAGCAACTCCGGACGAAGGGCATCAGACGACGGGCTTTCCTGAGCTCACGCGCCTTATGGGCTTTCAACCGTTTTAAAGTCACCCGATCGCTATGGAAGGCAGTGGCGGGGCCAGGCCTTACCTTCGGCAACGCAGTCATCTGTTTATCCTCCGTGACTCGTCAAGAGTTGGAGACGCGGCAGAGAGAGGTGGGACGAATGGCCATGGGAGCTCACGGCAGTGTTTGGTTTGTTTTATGCGAATTTAACGTCCCAAAGCGACTCTGGCTATGAGAGATGACGTAGTGAAGGGCTCCAGAAATTTCGACCACCTGGGGTTCTGACATCGCACAGTACGCGGGCCTCTAGAATTTCGCCTCCATCGAAATTCGACCGCCGTAGCCGGGATCTAACACGCGTCTTTCGGGCCAGCAGCCGAGCGCCATAACCACTCAGCCACCGCGGCGGCTGCTCACGGCAGTGTGCCGAACGAGGCGGTACAGGGCGATCTGGGGTGGTCATCCTTTGAGGCACGCGAAGCCGTAGCCAAACTGTGCTACGAGCACCGTCTTAGAGAAATGCAGGAGGGCCGCTGGGCGCGGGAAGTATTCAAGTATGTCCACCTGAGGTGTGTCAACACCAATGGGCGAGTCGCACCAAGAGTCTGGCGGATAAATACGGAGTGGTACCCCCCCACACTTCAAGTTTCCAACCCAACGGACGGCAAAAGATCCGAGAACAAGTGCGATGCGAGGAGCAGCGTTGTTGGCAGCAGACGGCCCGCGAGAAGCCAGCCCTGGCCGTTTACCAACGAGGGAAACTGAAGGTCGAAAAAGAGCCCCTATATGGCAACACTAGGGGCAGTGGACTGTTGTGCGAAGCTAGGAGCGGTATGCTTCGCACCCGATGTCATCGAGCAAAGTACACGGAGGGTATGAGCACGATGTGTGAACTTTGCGGAGGCGCTGAGGAGACCATCGAGCACATCGTGTTGGAATGTGCAGGCCTACACCCTTCGGTTTCGGATGCACAGGACAATTCCTCAGTAGGCCCCATGCCTCCAGACGCGATCAGCGGATTCAAAAGCCTCGGGGCACTAGCGATGGCACTCGGTTTTCGCCGACCCGACGAGCCACCGCATGGATGGATGGATGGATGGATGGATGGATGGATGGATGGATGGATGGATGGATGGATGGATGGATGGATGGATGGATGGATGGATGGATGGATGGATGGATGGATGGATGGATGGATGGATGGATGGATGGATGGATGGATGGATGGATGGATGGATGGATGGATGGATGGATGGATGGATGGATGGATGGATGGATGGATGGATGGATGGATGGATGGATGGATGGATGGATGGATGGATGGATGGATGGATGGATGGATGGATGGATGGATGGATGGATGGATGGATGGATGGATGGATGGATGGATGGATGGATGGATGGATGGATGGATGGATGGATGGATGGATGGATGGATGGATGGATGGATGGATGGATGGATGGATGGATGGATGGATGGATGGATGGATGGATGGATGGATGGATGGATGGATGGATGGATGGATGGATGGATGGATGGATGGATGGATGGATGGATGGATGGATGGATGGATGGATGGATGGATGGATGGATGGATGGATGGATGGATGGATGGATGGATGGATGGATGGATGGATGGATGGATGGATGGATGGATGGATGGATGGATGGATGGATGGATGGATGGATGGATGGATGGATGGATGGATGGATGGATGGATGGATGGATGGATGGATGGATGGATGGATGGATGGATGGATGGATGGATGGATGGATGGATGGATGGATGGATGGATGGATGGATGGATGGATGGATGGATGGATGGATGGATGGATGGATGGATGGATGGATGGATGGATGGATGGATGGATGGATGGATGGATGGATGGATGGATGGATGGATGGATGGATGGATGGATGGATGGATGGATGGATGGATGGATGGATGGATGGATGGATGGATGGATGGATGGATGGATGGATACGGCTGAACCCTTTACATTGGGCGGTGGCTCAAGCCACCTAGCCATGTTTTGTGAAATTTTACTCCTGTCTTGCTTTTAGCCACCAATCAGATAACCTTCGCTTGGTTACTTCTAACCTCTTAAAATCCACTTTCCCTTCACTATCCCTAAACCCCAATGCCTTGGGTAAGTCAGCCCCGCTGCTTTCCACTGTAGGGTGAAGCCCTTTACAGAAAAGCATCAAGTGTTCAGCCATTTCCTCCTCCTCTCCGCATGCAATGCACGAAGTGTCTTTCTCCTGATACCTGACTCTGTACGTCTTAGTCCGCAAAACTCCAGTCCTGGCCTCAAACAACAAAGAACTTCCCCTACAATTATTATAGATATTTTCTTTGACAATTTCCTGTTTAAAGGTCCGGTATATTTCCAGTGCCGATTTCGTCAGCATCCCTGTTTTCCACAAAGCTCTCTCTGTTTCTTTAACCTTTTTCTTAACCGATAATTGCTGATTTGCCCCCTTACTGCTGTCCAGATATTTGCTTGTCAATTTTCTAGTTCGCTTTCTCCATTTCGTGTCAACATTCTTTATATACAGGTATCTGAAAATTTTCCTAGCCCACCGCTTTTCCTCCATCTTTCTCAATCGTTCCTCAAATGCTATCTTGCTGCTAGGCTCTCTGCTCTCGAAAGACGTCCATCCCATATCACCCTGTACCCCCTGATTTGGTGTATTGCCATGTGCTCCCAAAGCTAACCTCCCTACTCCCCGTTGCCTAATTTCCAGCCTTGCTTGAACATCTGGCCTCATACACAGGACCGCATTACCGAAGGTCAGGCTAGGGACCGTCACCCCTTTACAGATCCCTCTTACCACCTCATACCTATTGTAATTCCACAGTGCCCTATTTTTCATGACAGCTGCATTCCTACTAGCTTTATTCATTACATATTTTTCATGCTCTGTCAGATACTCAACACTGTTATTTATCCACACCCCAAGATACTTGTACTCATTCACTACTTTTAGCACGAACTCCTGTATTCTATGCTCGCCGCCCTCTTCATTAAATATCATGATTGCAGATTTTTCCTTACTATACTTGAAGCCTAATCTATCTCCCTCTGTACTGCATATGTCTAACAACTTCTGCAGGTCTTCCTTGTTGTCAGCCATTATCCCTATATCGTCCGCGTATATTAGTCCCGGTAATGTCTGTTTAATCAATTCCCCTTGCTTGAAAAAAGATAGGTTGAAGCCTAGTCCGCTCCCCTCTAGCTTGGTCTCTACAGGCCCTGATACATTTTTTTCCCATTTTACATTTTATGAGCACTCTGTTACCTATATATATATATATATATATATATCTTTTAAAAGATTAATTACTCCATTTTCCACATCCAATGTCCCCAGTATGTCCCACAAATGCTTCTGAGTAACGTTGTCATAGGCTCCCCTAATATCCAGAAATGCTAGCCATAAGGGCCTATGTTCCTTTTCCGCAATTTCTATACACTGTGTCAATGAAAATAGATTGTCCTCCAACCTCCTTTGTTTCCGGAACCCATTCTGTAGTTACCCTAACACCCCCTCGTTCTCCACCCAAGCCTGCAGTCTATCCTTTATAATTTGCATCACCTCCCTGTAAACCACAGATGTCACTGTTATGGGGCGATATAGTTACTTACGTCTGCTTTGTCCCCCTTTCCCTTATATATCATGTTCATTCCTCTTAATCGCCATTCATCGGTGACTTTCTCATCCACTATCATTTTGTTCACTACCTGTATTAATGTTTGCTTGGATTTTGGTCCTAACTTCTTAACTTCTTTATCAACATAATCGGGATACCATCTGGTCCTGTTGATGTGCCACTAGGAACCTTCTTCTCTGCCCTTTCCCACTCTCCTTGCTCAAGTGAAGCTATTGCTGTAACCGGTCTATCCTCCTTCGATAAATTGTGTCCACGTGCTTTGCTGAAAATTTTTTCGTGGCAATGGAAGCTGGTTGAGCGAACCAAGCGACGTTTGGAACATTGGTGGCGCACACGACACGGTCACGCTCCTTGAAGGCTCAGGGGACCAAAACGTGCCATGAGCGTGTGTTAGGTGCTTTTATTCTTTAATTTTTATTTTTGTTACCTTCTTGGCTTGATCCGGTTTTAGTACCGTTGATCTCCCAATACAAAGGGACAGCCAGTATCATCATTATCATTATCTCGTACGCCTTTCCTGCCGCTTATTTTCGAACGTGTTGTTGAGTGCGTTCAGGTACAGTGCTCTAGAACCAAGAGCACTGTAGTTAGGAGCTGAAGTTGCTGAAAATGGACGAACAGCTGGCTTGCTTCGACCCGGCGGACTTAATGTTCTTGTTAAAGACCCACAAGGACTGCACGGCGTGCAGTTCGGCGCGGATATTTTTCAGCCGGGAACGCAGCGCCTCAGGGCTCTTCAATTGACGCTCGGATGCACAGACCGGACGGCCGAGATCCCCAAGTATTTAAATTCCAGCAGCAGTAACCTGGAGGTCTCAGACCGGATAGTGAAGGTCCTGACTGATATCAACCCGAAAAACGCCAAGTCGTTCAAGGCATTCGTCGCAGGCGCTGCCAGTCGTAGGCTATGTTCGAGTCCAGCGCCTGCGTTCATTCTGGTTACCATCCTTTCGGTACATGGCGCAATGACACAGGTGCCAAAAGAGTATTGCGCTGGTTTTTCAAGGTGAAAGGCTACCAAAAGCAGTTTAAAAAGTTGTTGTGACCGGTTGTTTGATGCGTGTAATGAAACACTGCACGGGCCATAATTATTGCTTGGCTACATACTAGAAAAGATCCCGTGGTACTAGAAAGATGTTTGAGTAGAACTTGTAGGACCAATTGGTTCATTATAAACTGCGCTTCTGTGCGTCTTTGCCCCTTCGCCGTCCGTGTATCATTTGTGCAGTTCTTTCTTTGCATAATAATTGGCCTGCTACTGTCTACCGTTACCCGCCCAAGCCCAGCCCGGTTTCTCTAATACATGCCCGGGCCCAGCCAGAGTCTGAGAAAGCTTTCACCTATCCGGCCAGGCGCGACAAGAGTGCAGGCCCGGCTCTGGCCCGAAACACCACAAACTTCAACACAGCAGCTCTTCTCCTCCATGTTTCGTAGTCTTTTCTCAAATTATATTTTACTCTGTGCTTCCTTCGCCTCATAGGAAGGGAAACCCGTATCTCCCTGTACAGCTTCGCGTGTTGTCTTTCCATGGGCTTCTAAAGCTAATCTGCCCACAGTTTTTTTGGTTAATCTCTAGTCTTTGTACTACATCTGATTTTAGGCCCAGTGTCGCGTTCACAAAAATCAGTGTCAGGGCCATTACACCTTTCCACAGTCTTCATACTACTTCATATCTATTCTATCCCCATAGTTCTAGGGGCAGCGATGGTGTGTAGGTAGAGCATCCGCCTCGCATGAAAGAGGACCGGGCTCAAATTCCGGTTCTGCCCTATTCTCCACCGGGAAAAAACAACACTCCAAGTGTCGATCGACTTGCATCACCAGGCATGGAGTGTGGCCTGATCTTGGTGACTAGAGCCTACAACACAGTCCCTCACCAAAACGAGATTTGGCCACCCCGGTGTAGTACTTGGCTTCCTATACACCTCCTGCATGTTTGAAAATGAACGAGGTGGCTCTGAGGTCATTTCATTTCATTTCATTTTATTACCTTAAAGACCCCTGGCGGGGTATTACATAAGGGGTGGGATTAGCAGAAAAGGCACAAAACAATGCCACTAGTGATCATGAACAAAAAATGTTGTTTAGATTGCTTGCAAATGATGAAGGACAGGTGATGTCATTTCAGGTCTTTAGCGGGCTCGTGGTAGACAAGAACCCGGGAAACAGGCGTTCCGGGGAGGTCTTGAGCACGGATTTTCAAAGCTTGTCGGTGCTTTTCAGTTTCTTTGACTCACAAGATGGGTTCATGCATTGAACTTAGTAATTTCGCTCGAAGTAAACCGGATCACGTTGACCACATACTGCGTGTTCAGGAAAAGAGCTCAGCACTGAGCATTGTGTACGTGGTTGGTAGTAAGCAGAAAGTGTTGCTGCCGTTGATTTCTACTCTAGACATGGAATAAAATCACCGATCTTTGACACACTGTACAAGCCAGCTTGCTATTTCTGCAGGACGGTAATGAGAGTGAGCTCTGGCAATCTTTCGGCCGAGATGAGTGCTCACCGTCCGTTGACACACCTGCCACGTAGTGCGTTGCCAGCTAGCGCCGCATTTAATAGCTTATCCGCAATATGTCATTGCAGTGTTTCACCCGACAGCTTGTTAGCTTACTCCCTTAACGCATCGGTTGCTGAGCAACTCAGGGGTTTGAAAGAAGCAGCGGCTGAGGTCGCAAAAACCACTCGCTTGCACACTACGTGTGCTAGACACAGCTAGGCGTGTTCGCAATTGTTATGCATGCTTTATGTTATCCTTCGCCCGCCATTGCAACTCGGGCAATTCCCGCCCCGCGGTTGTTTTGTTGCAAACACGCTTCGCGCTGACGCACAACCTCATTAACCAGCTTGTGACGCATCATGAAATGAAAAGAGCTAAACATGCTTACGAGGTTTTTCGCACACGTTTATGTGCGCTGTTCTAAACATACCAACGCGACCGTGCAAGAGCAGCATAATTTATCAGATCTCTCTACATGAATCAATTATAATCATGTCGTTAGTATTAAAAAATAGTCCCACTTAAATATTAAGTGCAATGAATGCTCCCTTATTTGTTCGTATAACTTCCACACTCATTAAGTTATGCTGCGTCTTGAGCATGAATGCATTCCTTGGTCGCGAGTCAGCCGGCCGGCGTACCGTGCACACCAAAACGGCTCCGGGTGATAATTACATGCGCAGCTAAATCTGCGCTGGTTTTTTCCTTACGCTGTTTTAAGCGTACTATGCAGATGTATAGGCGAGTGAGCGTAACATCTTCCCCGCTACAAAACCTTTGCTGCATGTACTGACTGGCAGCGTCAATCGAGACCCACACTAAGCTTGAAATCGCGGCTTATTGCAGTATTAGTCTATGAGGAACCTATCGAGGCGGATTTAATCTCTTTTTATGCTACTACGCAGATCCCACAGCAATGCAGGCTGGTCAGTACATGCTGCTTGTGCAGTGTGCCGGCACGATGCAGCCGCGCCGTCGTGCCGGTAGCTGTGGCAGCTACGATAGACGCTGGCGGGCGGAACCTCTTTTGCCTACTGTGCAACTGACATCAGTGCCACCACATCTTTGTGACGTCGCAACGTGAAGGAGGTGTATATAAACAATTCAGTTAACCCTTTGCCCTCAGTCCCCAGCGGCTGTGGAGCAACTGACCAAGGTGGCAGTCAGACCTGTGACGCAGCGGAGGGTTCAAGAATCTCTGGCTCTGGACAGGCTGTCATTGGAAACGGAACCTGGCAACGTTTAACGCTAGAACGTTATCCAGTGAGGCTAGTCTAGCAATGCTGTTGGAGGAACTAGCGGGTAGTAAATGAATGTCGTAGGGCTTAGTGAGGTTAGGAGTATAGATGAGGCATATACGGTGCTAAAATGTGGGCGCGAATTATGCTTTCCTGGATTAGCAGACAGACAAGAGCGAGGCATGGGGTTCCTCATCGATCATGTTATAGCTGTCAACATAGAGGAATTCTGTCATATTAACTAGAAGGTGGCAGTTATCGTAATTGAGCTTAATAAGAGGTACAAACTGAAGCTGGTATAGGCCTATGCGCCTACATCCAGCCATGATGACCAGATCCTCGAAAACTTCTATGAAGACGTGGAATTAGCAATGTGCAGAGTAAACATAATACACTGTACTAATGGGCGACCAATGCCAAGGTAGGTAAAAAGTAGGCTTTAGACCAGGCTGTACGCAACTGTAGTATAGGCTCTTGGAATAACAGGGGGTGTTATTAGTAGAGTTTGCAGAGAGAAATAAATTACGGATCAGAAATAATTTCTTCTGCAAATGAGAAAAGAGGAAGTGGACATGGAAGGGACCCAATGGCGAGACTAAAAATGAAATAGACTTCATAACATGCACTCACCATGACTTCTTGCAGTATATGGAGGTCCTCAGAAAGGTGCGTTGTAGTGACCACAGAATGGTAAGGTCTCGAATTCGCTTAGACATGAAGAGGGAACAGAAGAAACCAGTGAAACAGCAGCCCATTAATGAGTTAGCGCTAATAGGGAAGATAGAGGAATTCAGGATATCGCTGAAGAACAGACATTCAGCGTTAACTGCGGAAGACAATCATGATGTTCAAACAAAGAACGATAATCCCACAGCTACCATTACGGTGTGCACAGTAGAAGTAGGCAGTAGGACGGTTCGACAGGATACTGCAAGCTATCACAGGAGACTAAAAATCTGATTAAGGAACGCCAAAGCATGAAAGCATCTAACCCTTTGGGCGGGTTAGAACTTGCAGAGCTGAATGTGATAACATGAATGTGATGTCCAGCTAATTTATTTCTTGGAAAGCAGTTAAATTTATTCATACTGTGGCTTCTCTCTCCACTGAGGAGCAAAGCAATAAAAGAACAAGGCAAAACATATTTCAAAACTCTGAGCACACTAGCATGTTTTCTTTTTGCTCGTCCTCATCCCTTTCGTGAAATATTTGGGGATTTAAGGAAGAGCCAAGAAACCCAAGACCTGAGTATTAATAAATGCTGTTTCACTGTGTAGCTCCTTTCTTTAAGGGCTTAATGAATCTCTCAGTGATAGCAATGGTTGCAACCTCATCATAATTATCAGGAGTTATGTGATCCAGACAGCGGGGGAATGGGTGCTCATCTGGACAGGGTTAAACACAGTTCTTATCGTCACTTTTAGTTGTGGGGATGGCCGAAGATGGACATTTTTCAACCTACCAGTTGCCACACTATGCTTTCTTAAGTGATGCATAGCAACTTTCTTTACATTATTAGCTCTAGGTTTGCAAAGATATTTGCACCATTAAACTAACTTGTGATTCACACGGTTGAAGCTTCACACTGTGAAAATTGTGAGAAAGAAAAGTAGTCCTTTCAACAGTATAGCATTACTCAGAAGACCTTTAGGAGACCTTTCCAAGGTCATTTCAAATTGGATGCATTTGTTTGCAGTGTCCATTTTTTTATTTTAGTGTATTATAGTGCACTGATAGCACTGCATTCATAGTCATTGGGAAACTAATTAGCTCCAAAATTATTCACTTGTTTCATTTGGAGTGAAAACGAAGCCCTCTCTTCACATTTCTGCCTCCAGCTTCCACGAAAGGGTTTCTTAAATGGCACTTAACCACTTTCTTTACGTTATTAGTTGCAGGTTTGCAAAGATAGATAGATAGATAGATAGATAGATAGATAGATAGATAGATAGATAGATAGATAGATAGATAGATAGATAGATAGATAGATAGATAGATAGATAGATAGATAGATAGATAGATAGATAGATAGATAGATAGATAGATAGATAGATAGATAGATAGATAGATAGATAGATAGATAGATAGATAGATAGATAGATAGATAGATAGATAGATAGATAGATAGATAGATAGATAGATAGATAGATAGATAGATAGATAGATAGATAGATAGATAGATAGATAGATAGATAGATAGATAGATAGATAGATAGATAGATAGATAGATAGATAGATAGATAGATAGATAGATAGATAGATAGATAGATAGATAGATAGATAGATAGATAGATAGATAGATAGATAGATAGATAGATAGATAGATAGATAGATAGATAGATAGATAGATAGATAGATAGATAGATAGATAGATAGATAGATAGATAGATAGATAGATAGATAGATAGATAGATAGATAGATAGATAGATAGATAGATAGATAGATAGATAGATAGATAGATAGATAGATAGATAGATAGATAGATAGATAGATAGATAGATAGATAGATAGATAGATAGATAGATAGATAGATAGATAGATAGATAGATAGATAGATAGATAGATAGATAGATAGATAGATAGATAGATAGATAGATAGATAGATAGATAGATAGATAGATAGATAGATAGATAGATAGATAGATAGATAGATAGATAGATAGATAGATAGATAGATAGATAGATAGATAGATAGATAGATAGATAGATAGATAGATAGATAGATAGATAGATAGATAGATAGATAGATAGATAGATAGATAGATAGATAGATAGATAGATAGATAGATAGATAGATAGATAGATAGATAGATAGATAGATAGATAGATAGATAGATAGATAGATAGATAGATAGATAGATAGATAGATAGATAGATAGATAGATAGATAGATAGATAGATAGATAGATAGATAGATAGATAGATAGATAGATAGATAGATAGATAGATAGATAGATAGATAGATAGATAGATAGATAGATAGATAGATAGATAGATAGGTAGGTAGGTAGGTAGGTAGATAGATAGATAGATAGATAGATAGATAGATAGATAGATAGATAGATAGATAGATAGATAGATAGATAGATAGATAGATAGATAGATAGATAGATAGATAGATAGATAGATAGATAGATAGATAGATAGATAGATAGATAGATAGATAGATAGATAGATAGATAGATAGATAGATAGATAGATAGATAGATAGATAGATAGATAGATAGATAGATAGATAGATAGATAGATAGATAGATAGATAGATAGTTGCACCATTAAACTAACTTCCAAGTTGCACATTTCTGAAGCTTCACACTGTGAAAATTGTGTGAAAGAAAAGCAGTTGTTTCAAGGGTGTAGTATTACTCACGACACATTTTCAAGGTCCTTCCAGATGGGTGTGCATTTGTTTGCAGTTTGCATATTTTCCCATTTTAGCATATTATAGTAAGAAGCAGCACTGCATTCACAGTGATTAAGCAACTAATTTAACACCAAAATAAATGCCTTTTTTCACATTTCCCATTCCAGTTGCAGAACCACATGTGGCAGTTCCTACTGGAACTTGCCACAGTAGACGTGGAACCGAGCATTGCGGAAAGAGGCAGGGCGGTTGGCGTCGGCACGGACTTCAGCCGCAGCAGCACAGCAGACCTGTCAAAAATGTCCTTTATGCCAGTGGTGGCATCGATTCCCATGCCGGCAGCTCCTGCAGCTTCTACATCTGCTGTTCCACGAAGGAAAGTGGCGAAATATTTATTTCAGTGTGACGAGTGTCCTGGATCTGAGAAAGTGGACACCTTGGATAAAACTGGAAGTGTCATACAGCAAAAGGTACGTGCCTGTGGACATGGTTCTCTTCACCTACACTCTTTCTGCCCCGACACTGCAGTGGCTCTTGTATCCTTGCTACTCCCTCTACAGAAGACAGAACCATGGCTTGGATGTGAATGCTGATCTATAGGTTCACTTCCTCATTATTTTCAGTGCAGAAGCACTACTGCCCACATTCTCTCGAAAACATGATGTCTGAAGCCTGCTTTGTGGCAGGCTGCCCACCTGACAGGGACAACCTGACAGGTGTGTGTGTGTGCGTGTTCATGCTTGTGCAGGCATGCACGGCAGTGGCACATTGCTTAACACCGCACCAGGAGTAGTACGAACACTCCCAGAGATCTAAGAATCTAAAGCAGAGAATGACCAATTCTGTGTATATAGGCATTAACCCATTAACACCATTGCATCATGCCCTTAAGATTGAGCTGAAGTCTGATTTTGCCAGTCTTTTGTTTGAAGTCTGCCTGACCTTGAAAACAGAGGCTCTAACTGAAACCAAAGTGAAAAACCAAAGCGCTAGTGCACGTAATTCACATTTGGCTGAGTATTTGTTAAATTGTCAGTTTTCTTTTCTAACCCCTACAGAGGGTGGCAACAGCTTTGACTTGGCAGGCCCACCAGTAGTTTCGTTACTTTACACATTGTTCCTCAGGGATGTTATTCACAGGTTTAAATTCTTGGCATTGCACTCGACAAGAGGTTTAATCTGCAAGAAAAACAGTGGCAGTGTTTTTCTTGCTGCTAATGACTGGTGAGAATGTTTGTGGGCTGCATTATATAACAGATAAATTTTTGAGATATCTGGGGACTGAAAACCTGGATTGTACAGATAAAAATCACTGAACTTGTGCTGTCCAGTTCCGGGACAGCAATACACTCCTGATTTACAAGACATCCTGCGTGGCCCCCTTTTTTTCTGTAAACACCTCATGCTTATCTGAACGTTTCTGATGTTTTGAATTGTTTTGCAGAAACTTCAACACCACCCCTCAGTGTTAAAAGGGGCATCAGCGTCTTGATGTTTGTGGCCGGAGCGATAGACCAAGCAGATGTCATATTCTTGCAGACAAAGAGCCCACCTGGCAACGCGGCCGGATGGGCCTTTCAAGGAGGAAAACCAACAAAGCGCATGATGGTGCATCACATCAAAAAGCAGCCATAGAGGTACGGGCGGAATTTGGCAAGGGCCCATATGATGGACAAACACCCTTTTTCACTGACGGAGTAATTACATTCAGCCTTCATAAGTGCGCAGCTTGCATAGGCAGCAACGAATTCATTGAAACCACAGAAGCGCTGGGCGAGTACGGTGCCGAGGCCAACACCACTGGCATCCGTGTGCACCTCTGTAGGAGCTATGGAGCCGAAATGGCGCAGCATGGGCGGTGCTGTGAGGAGGCAGTGCAAGGTGTTATAGGCATCATTGCACACCGGAGACCACAGTGATAAATCGGAACTGCCGGACAATTGTGTTAAAGGCGCAGCAATATAAGCAAAGCTGCGAATAAACTGGAGGAAGTAAGAGCACAGACCTAGGAAGCCGCGCAGGTTTTTGATGGAAGTAGGTTTGGGAAAGGCAGCGACAGTGCGAAGTTTGACTGGGCCAAGACAAACGCCTTCCTTGGAGGCAACATGACCTAAAATGGTCAATTGACCTGAAGCAAAACGGCATTTCTTCAAGTTGAGCTGCAGGCCCGCATCAGAGAGGCACGTCAAAGCGTGCTTCAGGCAGGATAGATGGGTTTCAAAGTTGGGGGAAAAGACGACAATGTCGTCGAGGTAGCATAAGCACATCTTCCACTTGAGTCCACGCAAAATGGTGTTCATCATCCTTTCGAAGGTTGCAGGAGCATTACAAAGGACGAACAGCATCACAGTAAATTCATACAATCCATCGGGGGTCACAAATGCCGTTTTGGGGCGATCGGCAGCTCCCATGGGGATCTGGCAGTACCCACATCGTAAATCGTTGGACGAGAAAAGCTCTTCCCCTTGCAAACAGTCCAGAGCATAGTCTATGCGTGGGAGGGGATAGACATCCTTGCGTGTAATCTTATTAAGATGGCGGTAATTGACACAGAAGCGTATGCAGCCATCTTCCTTTTTCACAAGGACAACAGGCGATGCCCGAGGGTTGCTTGAGGGCTGAATGACGCCGTTTTGAAGAATTTGGTCGACTTGCTCTGCAATAGTCCAGCGCTCGGTTGGAGACACACGATAAGGGCGCTGCCGCAGCGGCGCGTGGGCACCAGTGTCGATGCGATGGGTGACGGTGGAAGTTCGGCCCAAGACACTGGTGAGCATCGAAGGAAGAGCGGGATTCATGAAGAAGGGTGAAATGCTGTGTTCTTTGCGGTGGAGGAAGCTCGGCATCGATGGAGCGCAAGAACAATTCGGTAGAAGAGGGATCTGGCGTAGAGGCAGGAGGGCTGAGTGCGTTCATGGCGAGGAGAGGTATATCGTCGGTCTCCTCTCGGATGAACGGAGATGCGACGGGCTGCACACTGCCGAGGCATTCACCAAGGCACAGAGCGGTAGGGCTGGAAAACGGGTTAAAGGCTAAAAGTATCGAGAGGCCAGCGTACACAGTCAGTACGGCGTATGGCAGAGGGAGACACCTGTGCACAAAAGTATGGCCTGGAGTAAAGAGGACATTGTCATTACCGATAGAGTTGCAAGACAGGTGAAGAAGAGCGGATGAGCATGGGGGATTGTTGATGTCTTCGGCGGTGAGGGCTTTACCACAGGCAACAGAAGGAGTAGCATCCAGCAAAGGATTGGGCAGAGAAGAGAACACGACTTCTGCTTGAGCACAATCGATGATAGCTTCGAGCCGGCAAAGGAAATCCTGGCCCAGAATAACAGAATGGGAACAGGAAGGCAGCACGACGAATTCTATCGTGTAGAGGGAGTCCTGAATCACAATTCGAGCAGTACATGCTGCGGATGGCTTGATGTGCTCAGCGCTGGCCGTACGCAGCAATAGTCCAGCAACCGGCACCTTACCTTCTTCAACGAACGACAAAACTTTTCGTCCATAACAGAAGTTGCAGCACCGGCGTCCACAATGGCCAAGACAGAAATGCCCTCGACAGAAACTTCGGTCAGATTAGCAGGGGATATGCAAGGCCTTGGAAAGTTCGACGGCGATGCAGTTCTCGCCTCAGGAACTGCGGCACCTAGTTTCCTCCTCAATGGTACTGGGGTGACATTGCATAGGAGAAACGGAGCAGCGCCTCGGCGAAGGTGAACGAGGTCTACAAAGGGCCGAACGGTCAGGATAAAAATACGACTTTGCGGCAGCTTAGCAGGCCTGGAGTACTGACTCGTGGAAGGCCAGTACGCGGGAGCTTGAGGAAGTGGCACGTAGACTGGGAGACGACGACTGCAAAGCCGGGCCACATGACCAGGCAAGCCACAATTGCAGCAGATAGGCTGGTTGTCGATGGTGCAAAAGGGATTGCTGACTTGCGGAGCCGGCTGCAGAGGAGCCGCTGTTCGCGCAGGCATTCAAGGCAAAGGATAGGTAGGTAGTCAAAATATGGCGACGTCCGCTTATGTCAACGGAGGAGCGATAGGGGGCGGCGTTTGGGCAACGACGTCAGCGTATGTCAGTGGAGCAGCGACAGGTGGTGGCAAATGGGCGGGTGGAAGAGCCTTGGCAACCGGCTCTTGGATGGAATGTCGAAGAGCCAGAGCCAAATATGGAGCTCGCTCTGTAGGGCTCGGCAGAAAAGATAGCTGACGCGCCACTTCTTCCTGAACAAACTCTTTGATCTGTTGAGCAGGGAGGAGGTGTCAGATGCTGGTGTCAGCCCAGCAAGCGACTTAACCTGTCGGGGGTGCTGACGAGTCAGGAGCCTCTGCTTCTGCAGCTTCTCGAAGCTTTGGCAGAGGGTGACAACTTCAGCAACGGTGCACCAGTCGCATACTAACAGCATTTGAAAGGCGTCGTCGTCAATATTCGTAAAGATGTGTTTAATCTTGTCAGCTTCCAACATATTGAGGTTGACACGCTTGCATAGGTCAAGGACATCTTCGATGTAACTTGTTAAGCTTTCGCCGGCCTGCTGAGACTGTTTGCGCAAGCGTTGCTCGGCGCAGTTTCCAGACAGCAGGATGACCGAACACATAGGAAAAGGTTGTCTTGAAAGCAGACCAAGTTTGGATGTCCACCTCATCATTTCGATACCGCAGGTTAGCCACGCCGGTGAGATAAATGTTGCGTTATTTAGTTTTCTCGCATCGTCCCATTTTTTGTAAAGGCTCACTCCCTCGTAAGACGTGAGGGAATCTTCGACATTCTGCTCATCAGTCCCTCTGAAGATGGGCGGGTCCCGTTGGCGAAGGGAACTGGCGCAGGTAACAGCTGGGCTCACTTGCACTGCTTGATGTTGAACGTCGTTAGGCATCACAGGTGGTGGGAGAGTATGGTTACTCAATTCCAGGGCTGTTACCAAGCACCTCCACCAATTGTAAGGCAGTGGTTTATTCAAAGAAGCTGGGAGGACGGAAGCAGCAGCAAAAGCAGTCCGAGGGCAGCTAGGTCGGTACAGACATTCATGGCGATAGCAGTACGATTGAGGCACAGGGCCATCTTCTTTGTCATGAGTCATCTGCTTTGTCTGTCATCTTCTTCTTTACAAAAACAATTATCAGGCTGATCTTTAGAAAATGGATGCGCAAAATGGGATCACTTTGGTAGTGCCATCACAGATAGGGTCGAAGATGTACAAGGCATGCAGGTAGACTTGTAATTTAATATTATACAGTTGTGCCCTATTAATAGGATCCTCATTAATATGGACTACTCGGATTATGGACAATTTTTTGTATGCCTCATTAATATAGAAATTCGCTATCCAAGACTATGGACAGTGTGAAAGTGCAGAAAACCCATTCAGGTCTATATATTTTTGTTTCATTAATAGGAACACCAGAAAGAACAAAATCTCAACTTCCTGTAGTAGATGTTTGATTTCCTCTATTTTAAGTGCAGGACAACAGTGAAAAGCAATATGAAAGTGTGAATACCTGAGTTATAGCCTCTTTATAGGGTTTTATGCTTCACAGTGTGAAGGTGTCCAGAAACGCGCCTTAGAACTTGTTGTATTGCAGGGTGGCTATGTAGAAAAAAACTTGAGGGGACACTTAGCTCCATCTTATGTGACATTATAGCAATAATGAGTCCCTTCAGTGGCCTACGGTCCTCTTTGCGTATTGTTTCATAGATGCGGTCATTCTCTACTTTACATCTTTACATTCATTGATCACAGGAGTCCTCATACCACTCCTGCCACAGTGGTGCAGCGGTTAAGCGATGCACCACTGCTCACCAGGTGACTATTTCAAACATAACCACCGATGGGGCTTGCAGACCCAGGTTGCTTTTCCCAAGCAACCTCTCGCAACCAGTCATTAATTAAACTGCCTCTTACCATGGTGGGCAATTTGCTCACAATCCAGTGGGCAGGTTGGGATGATGTCACAAGGTCATGTGACTTAAGTGGCAGGTGGGCTATCTGCTCTTTCGCTCACGATGCCAACGCCGAAACCGGATTTTCTGCAGAATGGGAGCCTTAGTGCTATTGCATTAAAACTCTGCAGGATGTGCTGAGTTGAAAGCCACATTCAGCATTTGTCAGCTGACTGAATACAGATACGTACAAGAAGTTAATCAGAACAGTCTTAGTAGGAGATGTGTCATCACACCATGAGCTGCCACCATGTGTCTCGTGGACCAATGGCACCTCATATACTGCACCGCATAATTGTAAAGGTTATGAAGGCCAGGGTAATGCACTTGGAGCTTTCAGGGTTTTGTCTTATTTCTCTTCACTGGACACCACTTGCACAAGAAGAGACTTCATCACAGTGTTTTCTTTTTTCAAATTTTTGTTGTTCCTTCACAATCTGTTATTACAGACTTACTTTATGGGCAGCTGTGCTCACGAACAAAAGTATCCATATTAATGAGTCACAACTGTACCTTGTACAGTTGTACCACTGTACAACGTGCAGAGTAATATGCAGAGTAATAGAAATGAGCCTGACAGCCACCAATGGCTTGAAGGACATGGCACAGCAGATTTAGCAAACGAGCTTGCAGTAGGGCTAACATTCAGGGAGCTTAGCACCAATAGGGAGCAAATCACAGGATAAGAATAAATGCCAAGCAGATAACATATATAAAAGATATAAATTCTCAAAATGATGACTAATACAGTTTTTAAATATTAAAACAAGTGTGGTACAGTGAGCAAGTCACGTTTTTAACACATTTTTAGATGTAATAGAGAATACCTCATTTTGCAAATCATTGAGAATTCTCGGCACATAAACATGGCCTCACCAAATCTTGTTCAAGAGCATGGAACTACAAAGCAAACACTAATACGAAGGCTTCGGGGCCTATGTAAGATATTTTAAAAACACTAAACGAGAAATGCAGTAGCACAGAGTCTACAGGCAAGGATGGCAAAGTGTTGAGAAAATGTTTGATTTGTAATTGACGGAGTGTTGTAGGCTATATTTTCTGTTATCTTCTTCAACAAAGAATGAACATGGTTTTGCCATTAAGTGGACAAAAAGCAAAAAAAAGTTTGCTTGTATCGTAATATAATACTAATAATATATTTATTTCCACCATAATATACAAAAATGATGAAGGCAGTGAAAAAAAAGAAGAGACATTTTAATAAGTTGTGAATAATTTGAGTTAATGACATACTTGTGCTCTCTGTAGTGCTAACCAATAACAGAGAGAAATAGATGGCACAGATTTGCACTCACTAAGCAGCTGTGGTAGTGATGGTGTTGCCGTTGACGGGCGAAAGTGGCTGCAGCCGTTTATTGCATTCAATAGTAATACTGCGAATGGTTGAAATTGGAGTGCATAATATGTCAGTACAGTAAAAACCTCGTTCTTTCCTGATTCATAGGCTGAAAATCGCGGGTTTTATGGCTGAGTCGCACCATTTTTGTCCCTGTTAATACATTTTCGGATAACAGGATTTTCTGGCTATTGCGCTTAACGTTTTGGAAAATTTAGGTCGGCTAGTATGTTAAGCAACTAACTGAACATGTACAAACATACAAGTGAGCCAAGAATGGGGTCATGCGACATGAAAAGCTGGAAAACAGCGGCAGTCACCCATCTGGGTGGCTTCTCTGCTGTAGCCAGGTGCAAAGGGGCGAAACGTGCAGGTGCGCACACACATGCATGCATCGCACACAAAAATGGGCAATCATAGAAGCAGATTGCTCCTGCAGGGACGCGACATGAAGAGAAACGTATCGGCTTCTTCGGGGTGCCTGAGGACAAAGGGGAAAAGGAAGAAAAGGAGAACAAAAGAAAAGAAAAATGCTGCGACAGTCAGCTGGCAGTGCTTTCATTGGAATTAATATTTCGAAGGGGACGAAGCATCTGAAAAAACTGAGTACGAGATTTCGGTCACTTTCGTCATTCCCTTTGAGAGACCGGATGTGTTGCAAAGTTCTTTGTGCTCTTAAGACAGCACAAATGCGGGCTGAATTCTGTGAGCTTTAGAAAAGGCATTGTGCCACGGAATGCCAGTCGACATTTTAATGGAGTCAAAATGTCAATACGTCATGGTGCCTCACTGAACAGTTGCATTTTTCAAAATCGGGCAGTTTGGATCATATGTTTTCCTGGATAATACTTTTTACCCGCATTTTTTTTAGACATATCAATGATTTTTTGCAGTATTTTAATCATTGAGCTTGTTTAAGGTTAATGGCAGTTGATAATTCAACATTTGGTGGCCATAATTTTTCTTAGCAGCAGGCGTTTCTATGTGTGATCTGGGGTGTTGTGGGTATGGAGTTTGTAATTGTCGGAGTGAGGCTAACTAGGAAATTTTGTTAACTGCATTTTTGTTTTGTCTTACAATATCCAAGGAACCTCAGAGTATAGAGAATTGACTCGAATGCAATTTCTAATGCTTTATATAAATACCATAGATCATTCTAAGCATGCTTTTTCAATTACTGATAGCTTTGTAGGTTTGTGTTTTTTGTATTGTTCCATACCAGTGTACACTAGTTCAAGTGAGAGGAGAATAAGAGCTGGCGCCACATCAATTTGTCACTTTGTTGCAATATGTTTCTGTGGCAAAAAATAAGATTGAAAGCCCTTGAAGATTTTGATGCTATGTAACAGTTATAATCATCCCGCTGCATATGTGTTGAAAAAACTACCCCTAAGTGTCTGACTGATGTGGCTATTTGAGTTCTTTTAAACTTGCAGTAAAGGTCATTATGGATATATCACATATCAATAGATTACGCGTTCTAATGGCACAGATGCCAAGTTAGATGTATGGCGGAAGCATATACTATAGCTTGAGTAGAAGTCTAAAAGTTCGAAACATGGAGGAATAAAAGAATTTAGGAGCAGTCGTTACATCACATATTTTGATGCTGATAGTGAGGATTTTCCAGCATGCCTGTTGGCTTGTCATTTTGGCGTGCTTGCGCCATGAAGACCAAGTTGAGGAGACTATCTCTAGTCGCGTTAAGTCGCTGGCAACGCAGACGTGCCTGTGATGCAGATGGCGCCGCTGCGCAGTAATCCAAAGAATCTCTGTAGTCCTTGCAAAAACACGGCTTCCCACACACTTTTTATGATGCAGCTCAGATAACAAGGGCCTCTCATAGCTATTCTTTTCTCTATGTTGAAAACGTGGCAGCTTCAACCACTTCCGAAGTGAGTAGACAACTAAAATTTACTTTGTAATTTTTTTTAAGATTGTGACATCGTAGCGTTCTTGTCATTTGGTGGGAAAAGAAAAAGTTCAGCTTCTCAACGGTGAGCGAGATAAGGACAAAGAAAGAAGAAACAAGTGCCAACTACCAGCATAAATTGTATGTAGCCAGCGCTTGTTGTATCTTCTGCCTTCGTCCTCGCATCATGTGTCGCGCTGAATATCAAGGTGTTAACATACCAAGAGGCCTACCGTTTTGGCTTATTTCACATGAGATAAAATTCTACGAGGCTTACTTTCTGTTCAGGAGCTGTTTTCAAGCACCCTGTGGCAATAGACTAACAGAATTATGTTGAGTTTAGCTCACATGAAAAGATGCACCAGTCCAAATTTTTGTTAAAAGTCTTGGGTTATTACTTCAAAAGCACAACTCACTCAGAATAGTGACACAAAAAAAGTTCTTGAATCAGCCCATGATACAGTTGTTAAATCTTTATGTGCCGAGTACACAGTGAAAAATTTTATACCCTCAAGGGTGCAAATGGCTTGTCACATGGGGAGCACCCTAAAGATGTACATTTCAGCAACATTCTGATTGGGGGGCTGGATCCGTACCTTTCCAAAGAAGGTGCTGGATTTGCACCCTTCAAGGAAGGGCATTCTTTACGTATGGTGGCTGCATGCTCATAGGGTGGCTGTGTTCATGTGCCAAATTCCACCTTGTGCTTTTTGAAGAACTGCATATGTCTCTGTCTCTCATAAAGCAAAAGCTGGAAATTGGCTCAGTACAGCCATTGTCGGTACCGTTGTGAAGAAATGAAGGAAATGAAAGTGTAAGCAAACAGGTTGAAAATCCCGATGTAGCAAAAGTTACACAAGGCTAGTAGAAACGAGTTTCGTCGTGCCTGTCTAAGGCTACAGCTTCACATGCACCAGTAACCATGGCAACCAGCTGTTTCAATTCAGTTTCCTCTTTCTTCTTTTCTTCTTTCACGCCCTCCATTATCCCATCCCCTACAGTGCAGTTGGGGTGTCTATTAAAATGTGACAGTTAATGCACCATTTCTTTTCCTCAAAAACCAAACATACCCTGTTCATTGGTAGGGACATTGTAGAGGCCACCTTTCATTTTCAGGAAAGGAAAGGCGCACAACTGGCTCCCTGGGTTAGTGGACACCTCAATCTCACTTTCTTGTATGTGGTGTTGGTGTCCAACTGCAACACACTGGATAGGCAGGGCACCCACCCAGCTGCCTTAGCAGGCGGCAGTTAAAGGTTGATCGCGAGAGGTTGGTTACCCAAAGAACACTGGGCCTGTTGCTGCTGTGCCGCGTGTCTGCCACAACATTATCAGCTTGCAACCTATCGTACTGGTGACAGCAGTGGTCAGTCATCTACCAGCATCCTCCACATCCATGCCCCTAGTCGGCTTGCACAGATATCCTGCTTACTGTGTTATACAAGTGGCTGAATCCAGAGAACGTTTCCAGTAGAACCATGCAGAATTTCTTCAGATGGCAATCCAGAAACACAAAGCACCTTGAACTGTGGACTTCAAAAGCTCACTTGCAGCTATTGCTCTGCATATGCTACAAACTATGCCTACTTGCTCACCCCGTGTGTGGAAAAGGAGGCAGTCCTGCCTTTGTAAAGCATTAATGCTGAAGTCTCATTGGATCATGGCTTTTGCAGAATTGCCAGAGATAAAATGACACTGTGAACTAGTTAATTTTCTCGTCCTGCCCATATGTCATCAAGAAAACTAGCACTTGATTTGCATTTTGCTTAAGGTGTTCCCCTGTAATTTAAGTATTGTCTATTACTTTGTTTTAAATCTGAAAGCAATCGAAACTTTGGAAAATACTGTTGAAGGCCTCACTTTTGACACTGGCACCATAACCACTTCAAGTTTGTTTGACAACCCTGTTCATAAACTTCGTGACAACTGTTTTTGGTGCGGTAATGCTCATCTTCAGGAAGAGTTGCTCTAGAACAACAAATGTGTTGAATGCTTCATGTGATTATTGGATGCTGAAGACCAGTAGGTTCCCAGCAAAACAGAAATGTCCTTCTGCATTACAGGTAGACAGATACTGTGCCATTTCCTTTCCCCCAAAGCCAATTATTATTATTACAGGTAGAAAATAGGTGCTTGACCTAAACAACCAGGAAAAACTCTGCATTCTCAATCCACTCGCCACAGTAGACTGTGCAAGGCATGATCGAAATGGGTATATCTAATTCCTGCAGTGAAAAACCAGCAGTTAATTTTGAAAATTTATGCAGGTTTACA
This sequence comes from Amblyomma americanum, assembly GCF_052857255.1. Classification (NCBI taxonomy): domain Eukaryota; kingdom Metazoa; phylum Arthropoda; class Arachnida; order Ixodida; family Ixodidae; genus Amblyomma; species Amblyomma americanum. Next base: position 534,028,191 of record NC_135497.1, on the reverse strand, counting down.
TCAGTCAGTAGTCGGCCTCTTTTGTTTCATTAGAGCCTTCAAGTATAATTCGTAATGCAATACTTATGTCTGCCAACATCGAAACACCACAAGCAGTAGCAGAACTTATCTGATACCTTGAAAACTTAATGCAGAACGGGCATCGTTTTGTTACATGCAAATTCATTCGTGAAAAATGCTCTTGCAGCCTCACATAAATGGATCATTTTTCTTTGCGCGGATAACTGTGAGCTCGTAGATGCGAAGTGAATAAAAACCCAACTGGTGCCGTTTTGTCACATCAAGTAATCAAGTTACGCATAGAAATATACTTGCTTTGCTGCAAGTAACCCTTCCAAATTTCAAGACTGTAGGACACATATCATAAAAATTAAGTAGGCAAGAGTTGCAGTGTTGCGCAAAGATGGCTTGGAATGCTTAGAGTTCTTTGACATTTAATGCGATGATCCTCAAGGCAGCAATAGCCAGGAGGTCGGAAAAAATATGTTCACATATGCCATGAAGGTGCTCTTGATTTCATGGGAATAACTTACGTTAGGGCAGATTTTGCATTTTCCACATTTCAACAACAAAAAAGACTAGCAAGTTTTTGCCAAGCAACATTTTGATTGATGAACTTCACTTGTCACCAACTTTGGTCAAAAAAGAATGCCGTTCCAGGTGCACTACAGCTCTGTTGTTCACAGTGGCGTATCCAGGTTTTTGTAGCACTTAGAAGCGTTTTTAGTGATAGGTTGCAAGGTACTGTCGTTTTTTTAAGTGTGAGGCATTGCATGGATGATGCGTGGCTCGAGGTTTTAATGGTATAATACATTATTTTCCCTTTCCAGTATCTTCGCTTCCCAGTCAATCATGTGACCACTTTTCATCGCACGCTCAGCAGTTGCATTCATTGTTGCTTTTTAGCTTCTTGTGAAGTCTTTTGTTATGCACACTGATAAACAACCAACGAGTCGATTTCGTAGATGATAGAAGACTTCACGAGACACCTGAGAGAACACCAGAATGACATGCGAAACAAAAAGGCAACAAGGACTGCAATTGCCAAGCATACGAAGAAAAGTGGCCATGAGATTAACTGAGATGAAGCAAAGATACTGACAGTGGAAAAGATTGTATCAGCCTACTGAAACCTCTAGTCACTCATCGTCCCGGTGCTGCCTAATGCACTTAACAGGAATGACGGCACCTTCCATCCTGTCTAAGCTAAATCACTAAACACACTTATGTGCTACAAAAACCCGGATACATAAGCTAGTTGCCTTATTGAGAACAAAGGAGCTGTAGCGCTCCTGAAACGTCATTTTTTTATTTACATCATCGTTAATGACCAATGCTCTTCATAAACCATGATTCCTAGGCAGATAGTATGCAGTCATCGACTGCAACATGTAGGGTTTACCATCCAGTCACGGTGTGTTAATAGGTGGAACTTCCCCCACATATCGCGGGTTCGGGCCAGAGCAAACTGAGGGCACTGCCAGCGTTCGCCGCGCACCTGCTCTCGCTCCGAAGGAAGGAAGGCGGAGTTATTAGAGTGCACAAGTGTTTATTACACAGTAAGCTGCTTTACAGAACACTGCACTGATCCCCAGACCTCGTTAGAACCCATAGCCCAACCGCAGCACCCGAGAGCGGGCCCGCGGAGTAGCGCACGCAAAGCAAAAACTACATATGCGCGTGACAGCACAGCTAAGGGCGATCACATGCCATACAACCAACCAAAGGGTTAAATGGCACGCGGCACAACACGAGGGAGGATGGGGCATGCGCGGAGCACATCCTGACGACGCAGCTCGCGCGTCGTCACCAGCAGTGGCCGGCGATGGCAGAGAACCAGCCAGATCAGGCCCTCCCGAATCTAGAGTGCGTCAGCGCCGCAAAGGCGGGCGACAGAATTCCGGAAGTTCAGGCCTGAACTCAAGCATACATACTAGGTTCACAGGTTAAACCACCCGCGGTGTCGGTCCCCCGGCAAATGCCGCGGCACCCGGGAGGCGAAATCTACGCACCTCTCTGCTGCCCGAGTCGGTAGAGATCTCCCCGTTCATTTCCCCCTCGGGGCCTCTCGCCGAAACAACGCCCCCCAAATGTCAATCGGAGTGACCCAACGGGGATGCGAGGTCGAAGCGGGAATAACGGAAGGGGGACTGATTTACCGCGCGGCTTTTCAAAAGAGCTTCCCTTGGAAAGGAAGACAAGCAGCGCAGCTGCCTGCATTCCGCTCGCAGATATTCCACGGGGAGTCTCTCTAATGAGCAAAAAAGCAGCAGCGGGCGCCCACTCCGGTCGCTCAAGAAGCCCAATCTCCACAAGCATTATGGTCATTACTCGCCGAATGGCCTATACTTTGCACTCGACTATCTCAGATTTCTCTTAAAAAATCATTGCCTATTGTGTCACTGCAATAAATGCCATCCCAAGTTGTTTTTAGCAAGAAAGTTCTTTTCTAGCAGTGGTTGCAGTTTTAATGTTGCAGTCTATGCCGAAAGATAGTATTAAAAAAATTCAGTAAAATAAAATGTTTACAGTTTGCAAGCAAAATTTATTCAGATAATAAAATGTATTATGCCTGAAAATTAACAAGTTCACAGAAATTACTAAATTTTTACTTCCACAAAAATTGTGCAAAGTTAAATCTATTTGAGTTGGGTTTTTTTTCTAGAAACAGTTCTCACAGTAGTCTAAATGGTACTTTTTCTGCACTGCAATGATGGAGAAGCAGGCAAAGATATTTTAAGCAGCAGATAGCATAATAAATCTTGAGAACACAGCGCTTGCAGACAAAGGACCAGAACAAGAAGGACACACACCTGCGCTAACTAACAACTTTTATTTCGGAAGGGGGCCGATCCGCGCCTTTTATACAGAATTGGAGGGAATGATGCGCACGCGCACAACACAGCCAGGTGGGAGCATGGAAAGAGCCAACACATAGACCAACTATTCTTATCGCCACTGGTAACCAACAACGCAGCCAAAACAAGCAAGAAAAGAAAAAAGAAAAAAGAAAAAAGAAAAAGAAAAAAGAAAAAGAAAAAAGAAGAAAAGAAAAAAGAAAAAAAGAGAAAAAGAGAAAAAGAAAAAAGGAAAAAAAGAAAAAAGAAAAGAAGAGAAAGAACCAACGGGGGGAGCAAAGGCAGGGAACGTAAGAAACAATTCCAAAACGCACCAAAAGATCCCGAGAAGCCAACAACCAACACGGCTAAACGACTGACGATGAAAGGTAACAAGATGAAGGCACTAAAAACTGAACAAACAGGCATAAAAGGTGCAGGAAAAACCTGCGGGAGAGTAAAAGATTCGGCACAGCTAAAAGATGACGGAAACTAAAGGCGTTAAAACAGATACAAGCAAAAACCCAAGAAGCCGACGCGAAAGAATACAAGCAGAAAAGGTGGTCACTAAAATATGACATGAACAGACAACAGATCTCTAAAAACAAGCAAGGAATCGTAAAAAACGTGTGGGCGATAAAACATAACAGAGAAGAATACAGAAGAGTTTAAAAAGGAAAACATCGCAAAAAAGAGGGCGCAAAAAAATCATCACGGAATGAAACGAAAAGAATACACTGAATCAAATCAAAGCAGAGAGGAATGAACACTCTTTGTCTAACAATGCAACTGATGGTGTGCTAACGCACTCATCTTTTAGCTTGGTAATAGTGGCTGCTTCAAGAAATAAAAGTTGTTAGTTAGCGCAGGTGTGTGTCCTTCTTGTTCTGGTCCTTTGTCTGCAAGCGCTGTGTTCTCAAGATGTACCCCAACCAACTCGCCCAGCTACAAACCTTGCTCAAGCATAATAAACTTGCATAATAAAATAATGCATAATAAAATAAATAATAAAACTTGCAAACAAAAAAAGTGCTTTAAGTCTTTTGATGAGCATTCAGCCATCACATTGAAACTGAAAGCAACAAACAAAGGTATGAATGAGCTCATCTGCTCAAATGTCTTTTTACACTGAAGGCCATTCTGTACTTACACCGTGCCTTGCGTCATACTGGCTCCATTCTTAATGTTTCATGCGACAACTACTGTTTCTGATCATAACGTTTGACAGTCTCCCCTCTTCCAAGAACAACTGTAGCATCAGTGCTATTGCAAATGTAATCAGCCACATCTGTTGTGAACCGTTTGAAGTCTTCAATTAACTACATGAAAGAATAGAAATTCATACATATTGCAGTTTACTGACATTATTATTATTAGGAAATAACAACCGTAATTTTTGACAGCTAAACATTCCTCATTTTGTTCTGTGTTAAATACATTCCATGATTATATCATTAGTAGGACAGGTGTAAAGACCATTTTATTGAACTAATTCAGTCAAAAACCAAGCTTTTCCCAATATCACTGCCCTTCACCTTGTATGGGAAGTAATAAAAATGGAATCTGTCCTGTCAGAAGAGGCCAAATTCACTTGAAACCAATCAGATTACAAATGATTTTAATCATGCTCTAACACTTTTGAAAGCTTTTTTTAGCTAAAAAAGCACAAAAAAAGCTTTGAGAGATTACTTCGCTCCTTTTGTGTGTGTTTTGCCAGTAGCAAAAAGAAGGCTCAGTAAGCGGCGTGCAAACCCCTCTGCATTTTCTCACTCAAATTCAGCTTAAGTGAGATGCCTTTCGAGACTCTATAGCCTCATGAATTGTTAGCAAATGTGATGGAACTCTTTCAGCTCCAATTTCTTTCAAGCACCCTCCAGAGACAGTAAGGAATCGCTTACTCTCTAACTGCATCATGAAGGGGCATAGCTTTTTTAAATCCTCAATTTTCATTCTAGCGATACTCTGCAGCCTGCTGTTCGCAGTCAGTCATTCTGTCTCATATGCCGGCTTCATCAAGATCTTCTTTTTTGTCTCAGAGGTTCTTCGTGAGCAGCCAAGCTAATGTCGTCTCTTTCCAAGATTGGTGTATGATTTATGTCCTGGAAAAATTATTTCGAAAAATAAATTGACTATAAAATGAGTGACCGATTGGACTCCTGCTTGCAAGTACAGCGCAGACGCGAATTGCTAATCACTTCCTTGAAGTGCTGACTTGTACTGTGATTTTTGTGCAAGCTGACACTTAAGAAAAAATGCATTAGTGAGAGAAAAACACAGAGGTCTGAACCTGGCGGAAGAAGACAAAGATGAGCGTGCTCAGACATAGACACAGCGCTCGTCTATGTACTCTTCTACCTTTGTTCTTATCTTTTAGTGCTGTGTCGCCCACAGTAAACTATTGTCAACTTATCCAGCTATCCATCCTTCTCCTTCTTAAACTTTGCATTCATACTGAAAAAGAGAGTAGTAAAGAAAAAAAATTTGAGCGTAATAAAGTAGCAAATTTTCAATACATTATGATATTGAATAATAAGCGTACTTATCAGGCATTATTTTTGATGTGACTACAGTTTCCGTGCATTTGTTAAGAAGAAACTTGCAACTCAATTTTTGACTTTTATTTTCATGATATTAGACAACATTTCTTGAGTAACAGTTGCCACTTATTACCTTCAATCAGAGTAGAGGCAGCGATGGCGTAGAGGTAGAACATCCGCCTCGCGTGCAAGAGGACTGGGGCTCAAATCCTGGTGCCGCGCAATTCTCCACCGGGTTTAAAAAAAAAAAATCCGCGTGTCGATGGAATTGCATTACCAGGCCTGGAGTGCGGCCTGATCTCGGTGACCAAAACCGACAACGCACTCTCTCACCAGAGCAGGATTTGGCCACCCTGGTGTAGTACTTGGCCACAACCTTCTATGATCAAACCAATTAACCCTCGGCCCTCAGTCCCCAGCGGCTGCGGAGCAACTGACCACGGCGGCGGTCAGACCTGTGACGCAGCGGAGGGTGCTAAGAATCTCTGGCTCCGGACAGGCCGCCATTTTAATCTGAACCTGGCAACGTTTAACGCTAGAACTTTAGCTAGTGAGGCTAGTCTAGCAGTGCTGTTTGAGGAAATAGCGGGAATTAAATGGGATGTGATAGGGCTTAGCGAAGTTAGGAGGACAGGTGAGGCGTATACAGTACTAAAGGACGGACACATATTGTGCTATCGCGGGTTAGAGGATAGACGAGAACTAGGTGTGGGTTTCCTCATTAATAAGGATATAGCCGGCAACGTAGAGGAGTTCTACAGTATTAACGAGAGGGTAGCAGCTATAGTAATTAGGCTGAATAGGAGGTACGAGCTGAAAGTGGTGCATGCCTACGCACCCACATCCAGCCATGATGACCAGACCGTTGAAAGCTTCTATGAGGACGTAGAATCAGCAATGAATAGAGTAAAATCGCAGTACACTGTACTGATGGGCGACTTCAATGCGAAGGTGGGCAAGAAGCAGGCTGACGACCACGCGGTAGGTGACTATGGGATAGGCTCTAGAAATAGCAGGGGAGAGTTATTAGTCGAATTCGCGGATAGAAATAATTTACGGATCATGAATACCTTCTTCCGCAAACGAGAAAACAGGAAGTGGACCTGGAAGAGCCCCAATGGTGAGATTAAAAATGAAATCGACTTCATACTATGCGCTAAACCTGGCATCATTCAGGATGTGGCCGTCCTCGGAAGGGTGCGTTGCAGCGACCATAGAATGGTGAGGTCTAGAATTAGCTTAGACTTGAAGAGGGAACGGAAGAAGCTAGCGTATAAGAAGACCATTAACGAGTTAGCCGTAAGAGGGAAAGCACAGGAGTTTAGGATAGCGCTGCAAAACAGATATTCGGCTTTAACTGAGGAAGATGATCTTGATGTTCATTCAATGCACGATAACCTGACATCAATAATTACGGAGTGCGCAGTAGAAGTAGGCGGTAGGACAGTTCGAAAAGATACCGGGAAGCTATCTCAGGTGACGAAAGATCTGATTAAGAAGCGCCAAAACATGAAGGCATCTAGCACTACCGATAGAATAGAGCTAACGGAGCTATCAAAGTTAATAAATAAGCGCAAGGTAGCCGACATAAGGAAGTTTAATATGGAGAGAATCGAGCATGCTATAAAGAACGGAGGCAGCCTAAAAACAGTGAAAAGGAAACTAGGCATAGGTAAAAACCAGATGTATGCATTAAGAGACAAGCAGGGCAATGTCATTAGCAATATGGATAAGATAGTTAACGTAGCCGAAGAGTTCTACACAGACCTGTACAGTAGCCAATGTAATCAGAGCGCTAATGAGAAAGACAGCAGTGCACAGCAATGCTTCATCCCGCCAGTAACGAAAGATGAAGTAAAGAAAGCCTTAGAAGCAATTAAAAGGGGAAAAGCAGCGGGGGAGGATCAGGTAACAGCAGATCTGTTGAAGGATGGAGGGGACATCGTGCTAGAAAAACTAGCCACCCTGTATACGCAATGCCTTATGACCTCGACTGTACCAGAAGCTTGGAAAAATGCAAACATTATCTTAATTCATAAGAAGGGAGACGCCAAGGACTTCAAAAATTACAGGCCGATCAGCTTACTATCCGTTGCCTACAAAGTATTTACTAAGGTAATCGCTAATAGAGTCAGGGCAACGTTAGACTTTATACAACCAAAAGATCAGGCAGGCTTTCGTAAAGGATATTCCACAATAGATCATATTCACACTATCAATCAGGTGATAGAGAAATGCGCAGAATATAACCAACCTCTCTATATAGCTTTCATTGATTACGAGAAAGCATTCGACTCAGTGGAAACCTCAGCTGTCATACAGGCATTGCGTAATCAGGGGGTAGAAGAGCCTTACGTCAAAATACTGGAAGATATATATAGCAACTGCACAGCAACTATAGTCCTCCATAAAGTCAGCAATAAAATTCCAATAAGAAAGGGCGTCAGGCAAGGAGACACGATCTCGCCAATGCTGTTCACCGCATGTTTGCAGGAGGTTTTTCGAGGCCTGAATTGGGAAAAGTTGGGAATAAGAATAAATGGAGAATATCTAAATAATCTGCGATTTGCTGATGACATTGCCTTGCTGAGTCACTCAGGAGGTGAACTGCAAATCATGATCAACGAGTTAGACAGGCAGAGCGGATCGATGGGTCTAAAAATTAACATGCAGAAAACCAAGGTAATGTTCAACAGCCTAGCAAGGGAACAACAGTTCACAATTGGCAGCGAGAGCCTAGAAATTGTGCCGGAATACGTCTACTTAGGGCAGGTAGTGACAGCTGATCCGGATCATGAGAGGGAGATAACTAGAAGGATAAGAATGGGGTGGAGCGCATATGGCAAATTCTCGCAGATCATGATTGGCAGTTTACCAATTTCCCTGAAGAGGAAAGTGTACAACAGCATAATCTTACCGGTACTCACCTACGGGGCAGAAACGTGGAGGCTAACGAAAAGAGTTCAGCTTAAGTTAAGGACAACGCAGCGAGCCATGGAAAGAAAAATGATAGGTGTAACGTTAAGAGATCGGAAGCGGGCAGAGTGGGTGAGGGAACAAACACGGGTTAATGACATCCTGGTCGAAATCAAGAGAAAGAAATGGGCTTGGGCAGGGCATGTAATGCGAAGGCAAGATAACCGCTGGTCTGTAAGGGTAACGGAGTGGGTTCCAAGAGAAAGTAAGCGTAGCAGGGGGCGGCAGAAGGTTAGGTGGGCGGATGAGATTAAGAAGTTTGCAGGCAAAAGGTGGATGCAGCTGGCAAAGGATAGGGTTAATTGGAGAGACATTGGAGAGGCCTTTGCCCTGCAGTGGGTGTAGTAAGGCTGATGATGATGATGATGACCTTCAATCACTAATGCTCACAACGCACGGAAACACTGAACTTACAAACAGGCATCTCTGTTGCAAGTCTGCAGAAAACACTTGAACAGATTACATCCTGAATTTTTGCTCAATAAAAATTGTATTGCTATTGTGAAATTCATTTTTGTGAGCGCTTTATAATGAGTGATCAGCACATAAAATTATACCGAGATTGAGAAATTAGTTTTCATGGTTCCTTAATGATTTGGTGCTGAACGTAGAGTTTTGAATCCGAAAACGCACATAAAATTATGCCCAGTTGAAGTGTGGTCGCGTGTATAGTGCCGCGTGCTTTGAGGCGAAGAAATAGATGCGCAGTGGCTGGAATAAACCAGTTTGCCCGCACCTCATGTTTCGAGCAAGATATTTTACACAAGTAAAAAATTGGCGGTGGTTTAGCTCTGGTTAAACCTGGAGTGACGCAATAGCCACAGCTGGCCGAGTGGAACTTGGTTCACGTGACCAACCACGTGACGAACCACGTGATCAGCCACGCCGCCGGCAGCTGCTCCGCACCACGTGACAGCGCGGCGGCGCAGCCACAGGGTGGCGCGCCTCCTCGCTTAAGGGTCGAAATGCTTGAACCAAAAAATTGCTTGAACCAAAACGCTTGAACCAAAAAATTCATCTGTAGCCACAGTTTGGGCGAGCCTGCGGATAGCATCAATAGGGGCACCCACACTAGCGGCAGAACAGCGATAAGCTTTCTGGGCGAAAAATGCAAAAGACAAGCAGCGCATCATTAGGCATGGCTCACTGACGCGCCACCAATGTCCACTGTCGCTGCAGGCGGGTAGACTGGTTGGTAGCGAGGCAATTACGTAAAACAAGGCTGTTCAGTGGCGGGGCCCTCGGGCTGGTGTAACGCTGTCTGTTGTGCGCACATCAGAGCATACGTAGGCAACAATGTTCTACACAGCTCAACCTCAGGGAGGGACATATGAAAGATAGCTTGCTGTGTCGAGGCGCGATCGAGTAATCTTGAGCTCACGCGGTGTCGCTTATCTGCCGTATCCGACCTCACCAGCAAATATTTCGCTGCTGGATGAGTTTAAGTGACAGAAAAGGTTTCAATTAACCAAAAGTGTGGAAATTTTTTTAAAATGCATTGAAAATATAGCTCACCAACTGAAACATCGGAAGTTTTGAGAAACAGCCGAAAGCGCAAATTATCCAAGCTTGAGTTATCGCAGATCCGGCGTTCTGAAATAAACACGGAAAAAGACCGCCATAATCACAAAAATAAAAGCGGACAAGTCCAAACCATGGACAAAATTTTTTTTAACGCTGTGATGCACTAAATATTTCTCTTCCTATAATGCACTTGGTTAAAAGTGTCACTTAGTCAAATAAGCGCATGATAAGCATTAAAATCTGAGCAAATATGATGTGGTGTTATATATTTTACAAAGGCAGTCAGGTACTTGCTGTAAGTTCCACACCAGAAGCGGACGCTCAGATCGTTCAGTCGAAGCCTGATATCAATAGGTTGTACAGTAACTTTCGCCAAGTCTGGAATTTCATCTTTTCATCTTCGGCTGCCAGGTCAACGTTTTCTTTAAAATTGTCATCCAGCATTTACATAAAAGTGCCGACAATTACTCCAATCGTAATATAATAACCGTGAGGGTGTTTAGAGTAAATAGTTGAAATGAACAAATTCATAGGGAGCCACAAAATTGCGCACTATCACCTCATGAACTTGGTGCAGTGTAAGCTGATGCAAAAGTCACAAGAGTGTTCAGTCAGCAAAAAAAGACTGCAAACTATGTCCATGCCTTTTCGCGGCAAGCAGCACTATGGTAACTGCATGCGTCCTTGTGTGTGCCGCGATGCAACGTAGGATAGCGACCGCGTCGCATACTACAGTCCACGTTGCACCTGCACACAACAGAACTAATCCACCCCAAACGTCCCAGGCGTTGCGCTTTACCATCTCCGATTTCTGAGAAGAAATTCATGACCATCTCGGATTTTTTAAAAGAAATTCTTAGAAACTGATCGCAACGTACATAATGGAAGCCTGAAATATTTTTATGAGAGAAAAAATTTATTCATGAGCTGAGCTGAGTGTGAACGTTTCAGAAAGGCATGCAAACAGGCACTGCTCACAAATCGATAAAATATCGCAGTTTTTAGAAAATACTGCACAAATATTTAATGAATTTTGCACAAGTTCTGGCTTTCGATATGGTTCGTATCATGTATTTTTTGATGGTATAAATAAAATTATTCTATTTGACATTTTTTTAAACATCAACTACCTCTCGGAAATTAAGAAATGGCCGTTCTGCTTCACTAGATGGCTATTGCGTATAAAAAATCTTGCATATGATGAAACGAAATGCGTTAAAGTGAAATAAAATACTGAAGTTGCAGAAAAGTGCGTCTTGGAGCACCCGTTTATTTCACCCTAAGGTTGTCCAAGTAAAAATACAAATGATGGCGAGTTCAGTATAGAACGCTTTATTTTCGTTTACTTCTGACGTTTTAATTGAGTTGATTTTTGTTTAAAGCGAAAAAACATATTTCTGAAGTTGAGCTTCTGAGGAATGCATCTGCCAGTATGCCTCACAAGCTCTTGCGACGTAAGTTGTATCGTCTCTTCGTGCATCTTGACCTCAGAGCACAGCACCGTCGACAGTGACCACGTGAAATGTACAGTTCTCGTTCCTAGTGAAGTTCGCACTGCAGGCATGCATTATAACATTGTGTAGTAGGCGCAGTGCAAGAATATATTTAGGTGCTGACACTGCGCCCGGCGGTGCAACCAGAGCTCGTTCGCTGCTCCTTGCGCTTCTGTCAAAAGTGGACAGATGGCGCCGTACGATGGGGGCTTGTCTAGTCGCCTAGCTGCGGCGGCCGTAGGCGTTGCGTGATCGTTCGGTGCCGCGGTGTGTGCGTGCACTTTCTTAAGTGCTGCAAGGCACAGTATTGAAGCTCCTGCCGACACTGAATAATTTTGGGCGACTACGTATTTTGCTTGCTGGGACTGCATGAATGGTTGGAACAGCAACGAGGACGCTGCCCTGTGATCCTTCCGAGCTCGTTATGAAAATGCGTTCACTGCAAAGTTTTTTTTCATTCATCAGCACGAATGCTGGGAGCATAGCTAACTATACCGACTCTTAAATATAAATGGTCGGCCGCAATGCGCATACTCCCACATTTGGGCTAAATAGCCTACGCGTACATTCAGACATTGCTTGGGCAGTGTAATGCACCGACGATGTGAGATGGTGTCCGCCGTGTAGAGAACATGGCTAACTTCGGCCAACTGGGGTCCTTTAATGTGCGGAGAAAGCTCAAGGGAGTTTCCGCATTTCGCCTGCGTCAGAAATATTGCGTCTGCAGCCAGGAATAGAACCCGCGCTCTTGTGGCGCGTTGCGGAACGCCTCCAACCCTATAGGAGCGAGCACAAGGACCGAGAGGAAACCAAGTGTGCATTTGTGACGTTTTAAGGGCTAGTGGAGTGCACTTTGAGTTACGCGATGCGAAAATGGTTAGTGGAAAGTCCCCTGGCATTCCTCCTGCCAAGCTCAACTTTTACACCGACACCGGCGATGCTGAGCTGTTGTCTCCTTAAAGAAAAGACTGGCGTGCACGCGCGGAGGTAAAATACTTACTCGACTCTCAACTGTGATTGGCGGATGTCAGTAGAGAAAAATTGCAGTCGGCGTGGTAAAGCTACTTGCTGACCGCAATATTGTTGGGCCACGCAATTCTCCATCGAGCGTTCTAGGGTCCAGCAACTTATGCAGCTGTATATTTGTTATAAATGTTGCCGGAATGTCTTACCATGTTCTGTGGCACGAAAATGTGCAGCGGGTGGAAACTAGCCACAAGATCGAAGACCGAAATTGCTCCGCTGCCATGGCATGTGCAGGGAACGCGAGCACCTAGAATGTTAAGTACCCGGACCAGTGCACAAGAGAACAAACTATAGCACCATGAATGCTGATGAAGACGGAGCTTGCTTTTAAGCGAGGACGCGCCTCCAAGTTGCATAATGGAAGAAGGGCATCTTCCTTGATCAGCTGACACACATGATGTACTCCAGCTACCTATGTGCAGTTTATTTTGAGGGCTCCATAATAGATCAACGTTTTTTGTTTGTTTTTTCACAAGCCGTCCTCGAGGGCTGTGCGGCAGTGGCATGCAGGTGCGGTACGCTTTCTTACCTGCTTGGCACAAGTGGCTGCAGACTGTCGTTTTTTAAGAGGCTTTCTTGAACTTGCCTGTTTTCTCAGAGATTTTGGGCACCCGGCAAAAATACTGCGCACATGTAGCATTCGTCAACAGCACCGGTTTCTTGGGTGCATTTAAGTGTCCTTCCATTGAACTAGACGTCGTACGATTTTATATCATATGCTCGGGAAAGTGCAGCGTGCAGACGTGGTCGCTCGGTTTCAACATCCTATCTGCTCTGATAATTGCCTGTTGCCAATGTTCTAGGCCAGGAGGCTCGGACAGAGCTTTAAAAAGTGACACTTGGTTTGGACAACTCTAGTAGGCCGACCTGCAGTTGGCTACGAAGCACTTCTTATCCATAATCGCAACTAGTCGGCTTCTGGACCCGGCTGGACCCCTCAGGTCTGCCACAGCAACAACCAACACATCACAGCCACCATGTACTTACATAGGCTGCGACGATCGGCAACGGCGTCAGCCTGCGCCACCACGTGGGTTTGCACGATTACTGCGGCTGGTCCCAAACCGCGACAGAAAAAGCTAGTTCTAAGAAACTTTGTTCGTGCACAGGGCTATACCACAACGTGGAAGCCGAGAACCTAACTCCACACATTTCGATGCGCTCTGGGAGCGCAAAACACCGACAAACACAGCTTAAAATGACACCGAAAGCCTCGCAAACCGTTCAGCCACGTACGCCGCTCCTCAAGCGGATGGATGGACGGACGGACGCTGAACCCTTTAAATCGGACGGTGGTTCGCCACCTAGCCTTGAGAATGATAATTGGACACCTGAACCGCGCCGTAAGGGAAGCGATAAAAGAGGGAGTGAAAGAAGGAAGAGGTACCATAGTGGAGGGCTCCGGAATAATTTCGACCACCTGGGGATCTTTAACGTGCACTGACATCGCACGGCACACGGGCGACTACGTGTTTCGCTTCCATCGAAACGCGGCCGCCGCGGTCGGGTTCTAACCCGGGAACTCCGGATCAGTAACCGAGCGCCCTAAGCACTGAGCCACCGCGGCGGGTAAATGACTTGTGAAATTTTACTGTTGTCTTGATTTCGCCCACCAAAGAGGTAACCTTCGCTTGGTTACTTCTACCCACTTAAAATCTACTTTTCCTTCACTGTCCTTAATCCGCAATGCTTTGAATAAATCAGCCCCGCTGCTTTCCACTGCAAGGTGAAGCTCTTTACAGAAAAGTATCAAGTGTTCAGCCGTTTCCTCCTCCTCTCCGCACGCAACGCACAACGTGTCTATCTCGTGGTACCTGACTCTATATGTCTTAGTCCGCAAATCTCCCATCCTGGCCTCAAACAGCAAAGAGCTTCCCCTACCATTATCATAGATATTTTCCTGCTTGGATGGATGGATAGATACGGCTGAACCCTTTACATCGGGCGGTGGCTCAAGCCACCTAGCCATGTCTTGTGAAATTTTACTCCTGTCTTGCCTTTAGCCACCAATCAGATAACCTTCGCTTGGTTACTTCTAACCTCTTAAAATCCACTTTCCCTTCACTATCCCTAAACCACAATGCCTTGGGTAAGTCAGCCCGCTGCCCTCCACTGTAGGGTGAAGCCCTTTACAGGAGAGTATCAAGTAATCAGCCGTTTCCTCCTCCTCTCCGCACGCAATGCACAGTGTCTATCTCCTGGTACCTGACTCTATACGTCTTAGTCCGCAAACCTCCAGTCCTGGCCTCAAACAACAAAGAACTTCCCCTACAATTATCATAGATATTTTCTTTGACAATTTCCTGTTTAAAGGTCCGGTATGTTTCCAGTGCCGATTTCGTCAACATCCCTGTTTTCCACAAAGCTCTCTCTGTTTCTTTAACCTTTTTCTTAACCGATAATTGCTGATTTGCCCCCTTACTGCTGTCCAGATATTTGCTTGTCAATTTTCTAGTTCGCTTTCTCCATTTTATGTCAACTTTCTTTATATACAGGTATCTGAAAATTTTCCTAGCCCACCGCTTTTCCTCCATCTTTCTCAATCGTTCCTCAAATGCTTTCTTACCGCTAGCCTCTCTGCTCTTGAAAGACGCCCATCCCATATCACCCTGTACCCCCTGATTTGGTGTATTGCCATGTGCTCCCAAAGCTAACCTCCCTACTCCCCGTTGCCTAATTTCCAGCCTTGCTTAAACATCTGGCCTCATACACAGGACCGCATTACCGAAGGTCAGGCTAGGGACCATTACCCCTTTCCAGATCCCTCTTACCACCTCATACCTATTCTAATTCCACAGTGCCCTATTTTTCATGACAGCTGCATTCCTACTAGCTTTATTCATTACATATTTTTCATGCTCTGTCAGATACTCAACAATGTTATTTATCCACACCCCAAGATACTTGTACTCATTCACTACTTTTAGCACGAACTCCTGTATTCTATGCTCGCCACCCTCTTCATTAAATATCATGACTGCAGATTTTTCCTTACTATACTTGAAGCCTAATCTATCTCCCTCTGTACTGCATATGTCTAACAACTTCTGCAGGTCTTCCTTGTTGTCAGCCATTATCACTATATCGTCCGCGTATATTAGACCCGGTAATGTCTGTTTAATCAATTCCCCTTGCTTGAAAAAAGATAGGTTGAAGCCTAGTCCGCTCCCCTCTAGCTTGGTCTCCAACCCTTGCAGGTACAACATGAACAACAAAGGGGACAGAGGACATCCTTGTCTAAGCCCCCGCTGTATCGCTACAGGCCCTCATACATTTTTTTTCATTTTATGAGCACTCTGTTACCTCTATATATATCTTTTAAAAGATTAATTACTCCATTTTCCACATCCAATGTGCCCAGTATGTCCCACAAATGCTCCTGAGTAACGTTGTCTTAGGCTCCCCTAATATCCAGAAATGCTAGCCATAAGGGCCTATGTTCCTTTTCCGCAATTTCTATACACTGTGTCAATGAAAATAGATTGTCCTCCAACCTCCTTTGTTTCCGGAACCCATTCTGTAGTTCCCCTAACACCCCCTCGTTCTCCACCCAAGCCTGCAGTCTATCCTTTATAATTTGCATCACCACCCTGTAAACCACAGATGACACTGTTATGGGGCGATAGTTACTTACGTCTGCTTTGTCCCCCTTTCCCTTATATATCATGTTCATTCTACTTAATCGCCATTTTTTTCACTACCTGTATTAATGTTTGCTTGGATTTTGGTCCTAACTTCTTTATCAACATAATCGGGATACCATCTGGTCCTGTTGATGTGCCACTAGGAACCTTCTTCTCTGCCCTTTCCCACTCTCCTTGCTCAAGTGAAGCTATTGCTGTAACCGGTCTATCCTCCTTCGATAAATTATGTACCACGTGCTTTGCTGAAACTTTTTCCGTCATCCTTGTTCCTATGTGTTTTATTGTTTCATCCCCCTCTAGTCGAATACCCTCATCTGTAACAATAAACCTTTGTTCTTGCCTAGTTTTATTACTCATTGCATTTAGATGTTTCCAGAATTTTTGGGCTGCTTTTCTATTATTTTTATTTACTTTTGACATCCATTGGGCCCCCTTTCTTCTAATTTTCTCATTAATCAAATAGGATGCGTCCCTTCTACACTTTATGAAGGTATCCCATTTTTTGTCTACTTCGGGTTTTGGTTCCCCCCTCTTCTTGGAATATCTGTGTTCCCTGGACGCTTCCTTGCGCTTTTCTATTGCCCTCTTGACCTCCTCTGCCCACCAACTCTTGGGTTTGCATCTTTTCCCTTTTAGCTTTACTCGCACTTTAGCTAGCTCTAGCTCCAGTAATCGAGTTAATTTGGTATAAGTCCATTCTGTTTCACTATCCTCAAAAATTACTTTCTCGATTTGTTTGGCTGCTGCTTCCAATTGCTTTTCTGAGTAAAAATTTCCCCCTGATTGTTCATCTTGCTTCAGTCCTACATTGCTTTTTCTTCTGAAGCTCAACTTGATACGCTTGTGGTCACTACCTAGACTTCTGGAACCATCTTCATCTATGCTCATTACCCCTAATCTATTATACATCCTCTGTGACATTAGTGCATAATCTATCGTCGAGTGCAGACTCCCCGCCTCCCATGTTATGAGCCGTTCACACTTCTCGGTGCTGTTGCATATAACTAAATCATGCCGGTCACACATGTCCTGCAGCATGCTTCCTGTCGAATCCGTGTACCCATCCAGGTCTTCTAAGTGTGCATTCATGTCGCCTAATATAATTATGTCACCCTGTCCTCCTAGCACATCAATGTCGCTTGCAATACATTCTAACATTTTCCTGTTTTCCTCTTTGGCATTAACCCCTGTCCACAGGTATACAAAACCAAGGAGTGTTTGCTTGCCTGCCACTGTTCCTTTTAGCCATAAATGTTCCCTGCATCCCAGTCTAACCCTTTAAAAATTCATACTGTTATGAATGAATGCCCCAATTCCACCTCCCTTTCTGCTGCCCTCTGTTCTATTGCAATATTCCCGTGCGTAGTCTGGGTTACAGGGTGGTTGCTTCATGTCTCTAAGATGTGTTTCCACTAAACCATATACCATTAATTCCTCCTGTCTTAACTGTTCTTCTATTTCCTCCCATTTCAGTCTATTTCTGCCACCTTGCATGTTAATGAAACCTATATCTGAATTAACTTGACCCTGGCGCTTGCGTCTCTTTAATCCCCTATGGTTCCATTGTCCGTTTGATCTTAATTCTTCCTTCTCTATGCTGGTTCCTTCAGAGCTCTGGGTCCCCCAAAAAAAGCTGTTCGACCTATCCTACTACCCACCTTCTTGCCAGTGGCACCACCGTAGTGGATGCCATCCTGTGCAAAAGGGTGGGGCCTAACCTCGTACACTGCCCTGTTGACCTCCGTCACCTCGTATCTTAGTCGTCGACTCAATAGCCTAATTACCCGATTAGCCTCAACGACCCTCCTTTCCGTTTCGCGAGCCTGCCTCTGGACCTCTGGGATTGTGCATATGGTCACATGCACTCTCTCAGAGGCCTCTCTAAGCCTACGCATCCCCACCTCCAACTGCGTCTCAAGATTCTGGCTCCTCCCCTGCAGTACATCATTGAGACCAGCATGGATGACGACAAGGTGTTCTCCATCCATGCTGCCCACCACCACCTCCCGGGCTCTGGCCATTGCATCCACCATGCACTTCCCCGACTGAGTCTCCATCTGCACCCGCCTGTCTGCCTTCACTGCCGTCAGAACGCCTCCCTCAACCCTCGCTACATTCGAGTCCCCGACCACCAGAACCCTCCTGCGCCCCAACCGTTCGCTTCCTAACTCCATCTGTTGGCCTCCGGATCGCTCTAGCTGACTCTCCTGCCGCTGTACGCTATTGTCGCGAGTTTCCATGCCCGCTTTAACCTTTTTCATTTCGTTCTCATTTTTCTCACTCAATGCTCGCTGCGCTACAGCACTGTAGGATCGACGAGCCTCGTCCCCCACCTGACACTTCTCCGAACTGGGGTGCCCAGCCGGCCGCGACCTGAGCGCTTCAACCTGTTTTTCTAGCTGGGTCCGCTTTTCCCGCTCTTATTTCATCTCGCCCACAATTCGCTTCAACAGGGCGGCATTATTCTCCTCCTTTTTAGTCAAATCGGCGACTTGAGCTTCCAGCTTAATCCGTGCCTCTCGTTCTACCTGCAGGTCCGCATTAAGTGCATTAAACCCATCTTCCCATTCCCCTTTTAACGTATGAACGGCGTCCCCAAACCGCTTACACATCTTACACACGAAGCTAGCCTCATCCGCCTCGGCTAAGCTCCCGAACCCAGTCTCATCTAAATAACACCAACGGTCGCACTCCTGGCACTGTACTAACTCCCCGTCCTCGTCCGCCTTAACTTTCCTATCTTGCCGACCCATCGTCCGGCCGACTACGCCTTGTGAAAGCCCGCCAAAATTCCTATGCCGATAGCCCTCGGCCCTGCGTAACGTAAAAGCCCGCCAAAAATTATTCTCACACACCTCCGCTGGCCTCCGTACCCTTAACTCGGTCTAAAACTACCGCCCGACAGCATGTATACAAGTGTAAATACCAAAAGCACTTAGCTTCGGACGTAGTCGCTGCAGCTCCCAGCCACGTTGCTTCTACTGTGCAGCGCCACTACTGTGCAGCGCCCCTGCGCCGCTGCGGTCGGCGCAAGTACTAGAGGGCGAACATGATCTGTGCGCGCACAGATCATGTTCCGCGGCGGCGGGTGGTCAGTGTCAGCACCTAAAATATTCTTATACCGTGGTAGTAAGACAGATATTCGTGGGGAAAAAAAATTCTTAGAGCTGCCGGAGCGGCCCATGCACCAGTGAGATGGTTATTCGGTGTGTTCATGCCGCACTCGGTCATTGTTGTCAGAGCCATGACAGACGTGTAGAGAAGACGACCCTGCGCACCGGTGCCATCACCTCTAGTAGCTGTATCGGTCATAACGCATTCCTCACTAGAAGCCGAAGAAGCTGCTTTTGCTATCTTCTCCACCCCTGCCACACTCATTTATTGACTCAAAGATCGCGATCAGAAACTTCGCCAAAGGGCGGACGCATGCCGTCGCTCATTAAATTCTCAATTCCTATCAGCCCCACTTGGTCCATTCAACTCATTTGGGTCCCCGCCCACGCGGGCCATCCAGGCAACGAAGCCGCCCGCGACACCCGCTCGAGCGTACGTCAACCGAGCAGGGCAAGCCACCGAGCCAGGGAGCGCCCGTTACCGAATGATCACATACCACTCGATTTCAGTCCACTACAGGGAACAATGACTCCACTATCCTCCGCCTCATAAGATCACTCACTCAATTAGAGCAGGTGATGTGGCGCCAGCTACAATCTTGCACCTTTCTCTCCCCCGCCTATTTAGCACTAATGCACCCTCGGCTGTCCTCTCCAGGGTATACTACTCTATGTAGAGGCCCAAGAGCTGATTTCCAGCACATACTGTACATAGGCTCTGAGTTCCAGCCTCCATCAGAGTGGCTACTCACTGACCTCGAGCGATGGGAGGTCGCGGTTTCCACCTCTGGCCCAACTGTCCAAAAACAGCTGTTGGGCTGAGCTTTGAATGTCGCCGGGCGTTACCGACTGCCGGCCACTTCACCAGACCAAGAGCCAACCCAAGAATAGCTTAAGATAAGGCTCAATATTTTGTTATCACCACCACCTCACCGTCAGCGTGCCTCGCGTTACCCGAAGCTGTGATGAGGACTTCGCTCCGTCACGTGCTCCTTAGAGCGTACTACAAGCCAACTTTTTACGCCATTTTACACCAGTGTTGTATTCCACATTTTTATAAAATTCTACTGACAACAATTTTCTCTGTGCCTTCAGCTTGGCGCGTGATAGCCTCAGATGCTTATGCGTCTTTAAACCCGGCACAACACAACACTAGGAATGGGAAGTAGAAAATGACCAATTCCGCGTATATGGGCATGTAGGCAGAGCCTAGGCGGAGCTTAAGTGTCCTCTCATTTCTTTTTTACATTATGTAAGTGGAAACTTTCGTTTGCATGTTCCAATTTCAGTCATTTTTGCACTGGCGTCTGTAACGAATGGGGAATCCTTTTAACAATAATAATAGGCTATGAGAAAAACGTCGTGTATTCCTTTAAACACTCCTCCGTGCTCAACGCACAAATAGAATTAGCGTCTGAGCATCGAGATTCTGCGAAGGGGGCAGACCAGGCAACACTCTTATCTGATCTGCGATAGTAAGATGCAGTACTGATCATGTTCACGACCTAGAGGCGACTCATGTAATCCAATGTGGGGAGGACTTCTGTGGGCAGCCTAGGTGGATTTAACAATAAGTTCAGCAATACACTTACGCTTGTTTGTCGATGGTGGAAACTTATCGTTTGAGCTGATCTTTCGTCTTTCAAGGGTGCAAAGGAGTAAACGACAGACAGGGAATCAAACGCTGTCTGGCATTCAAAACGGCTGGCGTGATAGCGGAAGGGTAGGCGTTCTACGCGCGCTTTGGAGACTTTGGAGCTCTAATAAGAACGTGTGAATGACAAAACTAAATGCGCAATCTTCTGCATTGTACAGGAAAGCGAGATCCCGAGATTTCCACGCTGCTTGCGTAGAAATTAAGGTAAAGAAGTGCGCCCCTTTTGCATTTTTTCGTGCTCAAGAATTTTGTTATCCATGTGCTGCTTCAATATGGCTATAGATGTGTAACTGTGAGTACAGGTCTAAAACAGGCAGTGCGGCCGCCTTTACCGAGCACTGTTGTCTTGAAACAACGTACTGCACGCTATACTGTGTAAGCACTAGTGGAAGGAATCTCTTTTATGTAAGTCTGCTGCGACACAACAGTTCACCATATACACGTCAAGCACAAAACTTCGCGCTTGAAACGTGACCTTTATAGTAATGTATGTGTAGCGATGGTTTTCTGCGGTTCGTAATTAAACTGGCCCTTCTCGCGTCCAGGCAAATAATCTTCTAAAAGTATAGGCTGGGTGCCTGAGAAGAACTCCACAAGATCGGGAAAGCTTCCTGCTATTCTCGTTCTCCTTGCATTGCTAGCTGCCCACTGAAAATCACGCAGTGATGCTTAGCAGTTCTTCTTTCTCGTTAGCGTGCAGATATCCATGTAACAGCGCTCCTGTGGCATATTCTCATAGGAAAACTATGATAACAACGTCCGAGCGCGCCGGAGAAGCAAACTACGGGGTTTCCCTCACGCCGATCCTCCTCGGTCTAGTTCGCGGCGCCGCCGCAGCGTGGTGTCCATTTCGTAAAAGCATTTCGTAAACATTCCAATACACAAAATCGGGGGGTAAAGGGTGATATGGGATGGGCGTCGTTCGAGAGCAGAGAAGCTAGCAGTAAGATAGCATTTGAGGAGCGATTGAGAAAAATGGGGGAAAGCAGTGGGCTAGGAAAGTTTTCAGATACCTGTATGTAAGGAATGTTGATGCGAAATGGAGAAAGCGAACTAGAAAATTGACAAGCAAATATCTGGACAGCAGTAGGGGGCAAATCAGCAATTATCGGTTAAGAAAAAGGTTAAAGAAACAGGGAGCTCTGTGGAAAACAGGGATGCTGACGAAATCAGCACTTGGAACATACAGGATTTTTAAGCTGTAAATTGACAAAGAAAATATCTATGATAATTGTAGGGGAAGCTCTTTGTTGTTTGAGGCCAGGACAGGAGTTTTGTGGACTAAGACATATATAGTCAGGTACCACGAGATAGACACGTTGTGCGTTGCGAGCGCAGAGGAGGATGAAACGGCTGAACACTTGATACTTTTCTGTAAAGAGCTTCATCCTGCAGTGGAAAGCAGCGGGGGCTGATTTCTTCTAAGCATGGCGGATTAAGGACAGTGAAGGAAAAGTAGATTTTAAGTGGGTAGTAGTAACCAAGCGAAGGTTACCTAATTGGTGGCTAAAATCAAGAGAAGAGTAAAATTTCATAAGTCATGGCTAGGTGGCTTGAGCCACCGACCGATTTAAAGGGTTCAGCCGTATCCATCTATCCATCCATCGGCCAATAAATGGTCAATACCACGATGACAAAATATCTGCAAAACTCACTCCGTGCAGAACAATTTTAATCGCAGCTTCAAGCGCTCAGTAACATTTAAGTAGCGTAAACATTCAAAGCAGCATTCACATCGAGTTCGCGCGAGATTGGGCTCTAGATTTCTCCAAAGCATACATGTGCTTTATAGCACATGTACGCTTCACATCACCAAAATGCCACGCCAGGCAAGACCTGTGCATTATATTTTAGACATTGAAGCACTGCCAAGTGCGTGATGGTGGTTTTACTTTACCACAGCACGAATAATGTCAATGAGCTATTTCACCCAGTACAGTGAAAACAACGCGCAATCATTCAGTCCTATTGCAGGTGCCAGGAAATGTTCGGAATTCACAATGGATCACTCTCGTGCATCCGTACAAATCACTAAGCGGCCATCCAAAGCCACATCCGACACCACCTACACAGGCAGTATAGGAGACCTTCCTGGTATCCATTGACGACGGCCGGCATACCACAGTACTAAAGTGACTGTAATACCGTACCGTGTGATGCCAGTGGAGCAGTTCTCACTTTAACAATTTCCTATGGAGCGCCGGTTGTTCGTGTGCTGCGTGCTCTTCGTGTCGATCCACGTCATCTCTCCAAGGGAAGCTGTGCCGAAACCTACAACTGGAACTGTGGCTGGTGTGGAAAACAAGTGCACGCACATAGCCGAAGAGAACGTATCATGTGCACAACAAGGAACCTAGCACTTATTCACGCTGATAAAAAGCGCGCAGCCGCAAACAACGAAGTCACGAGATGGCAAGGCCTACACAGCTATAAGCGCCATAACCACCGTTCATATCAGGGGCGCAAACAAACTAAAAATCTATTTTAGGCCAAAAAAAGCGCTGTTCGTGACTTCGATTTTTAAACAGGAATAAATCTTATATATTTTTTGGTGTATGGGGGCTTAACATCCCAAAGCAACTCGGGCTATGAGCGCCGCCATACTGAAGGGCTCCGGAAATTTCGACCACCTGGTGTTTTGGGCCACCAATATGTACTCGGGTAATTTCTTTCATTATAATGTTGGTCCACTCCTCTCATTTTGGCACTTTTGTTCTACTGCTGCTAACTGATGTTCACACATGGAGGAAAGAGCGTCACATTTTCTGAAGCCGAGCGTGAGTGCTCCCCCGCTCCAACGTCTCAGCGCGCTGTCTCATTAATTTTAATTTTTAATTTAATTGGTTTTTGGGGAAAGGAAATGGCGCAGTATCTGTCTCATATATCGTTGGACACCTGAACCGCGCCGTAAGGGAAGGGATAAGGGAGGGAGTGAAAGAAGAAAGGAAGAATGAGGTGCCGTAGTGGAGGGCTCCGGAATAATTTCGACCACCTGGGGATCTTTAACGTGCACTGACACCGCACAGCACACGGGCGCCTTAGCGTTTTTCCTCCATAAAAACGCAGCCGCCGCGGTCGGGTTCGAACCCGGGAACAGCAGACGATATCTCACCGCGCCGGGCTGCCGGCAGCTGACAGGCGGACTGATGATGCAGGCGACGCCATGGGCCAAAGAGTCCCAGTAGCCCTTGAGAAAGCACGTGACTTCCGACGCACTCTGCCATGCAGCTCGGATAACGAGGCCCTGTGCTAGGCTTTCCTACCTCAATGTCTCTGACTCATGGTTCTAGACCACATTCAATATTCGCTTTCGCGACCCATGTGAACTGACCTTTGGAGACGTTGCTTCCACGGAAAACGGAGTTTTCACAAGCTGGAAGCGGTCAGAGTTTAAATAAGGTATCGCCGCCACCATAAACTGAGATAACATCGACACCATTTCTTTTATCTTTTTGGTGGATCTGCGCTAGGTCACATATTTGCCGTCCACAGCCATACAGTGAAAACAGAGTCCTTTTAACGCGGGCTCCCACTCTGCACAAAATCCGGCATCGTGGGTGTAAGCAAAAAAACAGGCGCAGGTAAATTAGTGATTGGTCGCCAGAGGTTGCTCTGGGTCTCGCAAGCCCCACTGGTGGCTGTGTTTGAACCAGCCTCCTGGTGGAGTGGTATGAAGACCCCCAGGGATTTATGAATGTAATGTAGAGAATGACCAATTCTTCATATCAAATCAAATCTTTATTTTCACCTTGTACACAACAGATGGAGCGCAACGAATAAAAAGCTGCCAGTGACGAGACCGCAACCCCATGTAAGCGCAGTTTTGACAACAGCAATGAAAAGCAGGCAATAAACAAATCGAAAAACACTTGAGCACTGCAGAACGGAAATTAAAACATTTTGGTCAGAGAAAAGAAATGGCGAGATCAGTAAAATCAATTTTCCCGGTCTGCAACTATGGATCTAAGTTTAGCAGTGGAGCGGATAAATCAGTATTAGATTGATAATGGTTTAGAAGTGACCGTAAAGAGTAACATAGGCGGTCCATACCTTAAGTCAAATGGCATGCAGCAACTTTCCAACATTGTTCAATTTCTGGAGAAAATATGCCAAAGTATCCTGGTTATGTGTATTACATATGACTTCGTAATTAAATCGAGTATACTCATACGGTAGTGGTATACTCTGTGAGCCGCAATAACATGGGCACTATGGAAAAAAAATTGCTGTTGGTTTATTGGTTAAGCTCCGGTTAAACGTAGTGTGTGCGCGATAGCTGACCCGAAGAAGACGTCGCTTCACTCGTGGCTTGTCGCTGTCGTTTCTCCGCTTTTTGACGGCGTCCGGCGTCTCGGCCGCGCGCTTGGCATTCCTGGCTCCTTGGGCTCGTTGTCGACACGCCTTATACCACGCCACAACTTCAGGATCCGTCCACGTAACTTCCCGCAGTCGCCGTTGATGTCGGTCGTATACTCCGACCGACATTAACGGCGACTGCAGTAACGCAACTAACGCAAGCTGGCAGTAGCTAACATGTGAATAGAAAAGAGCATAATAAAAGCAATATTTTATTTTTTTTTTGCTGAAAGTGTATCTGAGACGAAGGATTACACCTGTTATTCGAACCAGATTTGTTAAGTTCACACGAGATTCCCACGGCATGTAGGCAATAAATGTCGCACCAAGACATTTAAAATGGTCTCAACAGGACGAGGGCTGAAAACAATATCAGCATGAGGAGGTCGTGCCCATCTTTGGGCAGAAAAATAAGTTCTTTTTTTTCGTTTATCTTCATAGAGTAAGATGTGGACCACTTTTGTAGCTGAGCTGCAGTGTTATTGCTACTAGAGACAAGTTGATCGATGTTACTTCCAGGAAAAATATGCTGGTATCGCCGGTATATACAGAAAATTCGGCGTCCTGATTAATATTAACATTGCACGCAAGAAATACTTCTTGCGTGCAGTGCGCAGTGTCTTTGTTCGTTAGTTTGTTTCGATATTGTTTGAAAGCGGTCAAATCGTCAAGATTACAAGTGTTCAGTTATTGTTTGTAGAGCACCTGTCTTTTGTTCTCATTTGCTGACAGAGTTTTTTTGTTACCCATGGTTTTCGAATTTCTATATTTCTTTTGTGTCTTTTAACAGGAAAGTGAACTTGATACAAACCCATAAATGGATCTGAAAATGCGTATATGGGCATTATTCTATTAACCCTCCCGCGTCATACCCGTAGGGCGGAGCTTAAGTATTGGTCGGTTTTTGGTTTTGGGGGAAAGGGAAAGGCGCAGTATCTGTCTTACATATCGGCGGACACCTGAACCGCGCCGTAAGGGAAGGGATAAAGGAGGGAGTGAAAGAAGAAAGGAAGAAAGAGCAGTTTAAGTATCCCCTCCTGTTTTCCGGTCATCAGATTAGAACGGGCGGAAAAAAGTCTGATTTATAAATCTCATTTCCTCGTCAGCAAACGCATATCTTGCTGCCGCACAAGCGTGAACGCAGTCACAAGAAGCGAAACAATGGATTTTGCCAAGGACATATAACCTGGCTGGAGTTGTCCTCATCGTGCTTTCATCGCCGGCTCTTGTATAGGGACATGGAGTAACCGTACGAAAGGAAGGAAACGCTGTTTTACGCTCATTTCGTTTGTGAGCTCTATCCGCCGCGTAGAGGCCAGCACCGATCTGTGACGTAAGCAAGATGCGGTGGCGCTGCTGTCGCCGGCTGGGACGACTGGGGAAAAACTTGAGGGTAAACACGTGGAAGCAAAAGTTTTCAAAGTAGTTTTCTGATTTCGAAATGCACCTATGATCTCGTACCTTTGTGAAGAACAACCAGGTTCATCCTAGAACAAATTCTGAAAGTATGAAGCGTCATTTCGAAGCGATGTTTTTTTAAAAAAAAACACAGCTAAATGTGCGCATGGAAGTCGCCCGCCGCTGCGGTTACGAGGCGGTTGCATAACCCATGAGAAGACGCGTAAGCAATACCTACCAAATAATTCTCGTTCAACTGCACCCATGGAAGGGGTCATTTGTTAACAGTTGGCGAGTGCTTTAAAGAAGAGTGTGACAAAGTACTCTTCGTCATTTCGGAGCTGTCTTTGTAAAATGCCACGATGAATGTGTGTTGTGAAGCCGAACATACCCACAAAAGGCACTTTATCCGCTGGATGTTCCCCCGAACCGCGCAAGCATCTCATGTAGTCTGACATTTATGCCGCTCACGCTACATACCCTTGCAAATACTGCCTTTCAAATGACAAAAAGGTTTACATTGAAGACAGTTCTGAAACAGCACGATAAGCGAACCTCGCACTGTAGCAGACGACTAACACCATCGTTGGCGGACTCCGGAACCAGCGCTGGAGGCATGCAGCCAGGGGCGCCTGCTACGGTGTGTTGCTCTCTTTCGTGCGCTTTCATGCCATTTGAGAGCAGTTTTTTTTTTCATGTAATGCTCTCAAGTCTGAACGACTCTATGTGAGTAAATGTAGCGCACCAGGAACATGTCAGGCTATAGGAGAAACTTGCATGATTTGGAAAACACCCAGCGGATAAAGAGCCTCTTCGGGGGGGGGGGGGGGGGGGGGGGGGGGGGGTCCAGTTTCACAACACAACACGCATTTATCACGGCGTTCTATAAATATAGCTTCGAAATGACTAAGCATACATTGTCACACTCTTCAGCTGTTAACGAACAGCCGCCTTTATGGGTGCTCTGTCAAACGAGAAATATAATTTGGCAAGTTTTGCTTGCTTTTATGGGTTGCGCAACTGTCTCGTAGCCCCAGCTGTGGGCGAGTCCTAGGTGCACGTTTCGTGGTGTTTTATAGATACATCACCTATGAAATGAGGCTTCATATTTTCAGAATAGTATGAATTCGGTTGTTATTCACAAGAGACAATATCATAGGCGCACGGTGAAAGCAGAAAACTGCATTGAAAACTGTTCATCCATGTATTCTTATGAGCGCTAAGCGTACTTCTCACCCCCCCCCCCCCCCCCTCCCCAAGCGAGGCCGGCTGCCACGATCTCCCCCTTTGTTTGTAAACCCTGTTTGTATAGAGCACCAACACTTAGTGAAATATTCTCGTGCCGCAATTCACTTCCGCCAAGCCAGTAACTCGCCAAGCTCCGGTCTTCCTTCAAGGGAGCGTCTGCCCCGTGTACTTCATTGGTCGGTTGTTTTCTCACCGTTGTCCGGGCTCATACGTGAACTTGAGCAGGCAGCAATGCTGCGCGGCGTCTTGCGGGGCGCGCATCATTTACTTGGGGCATTGAGCGTGCAGTCGCGTCGTGGATCGTTTTTTCCAGCGTTAGCAGTTCTAGCGGGACTCCCGTTCCTCCAGATCTTGCGTATCTTGTCATGGAATGATGTCATTACATACAGAAGTCACATGACCAATTGCCATCACTATCGCGAACCATTGGTCATATATTAACGGGCCACGCGTGACTGAACCGTCCGACGCATTCGCTTGCAACGTCATTCTTCCACACCCTTCCTTGCACTTACAGATGACGCTGAAACTCGTTTAACCTTGCGCGAAAGCCGCTCGAAACTTTTTTTTCGGAATCACCAGGTGTCCACGTGCGAAAGCTGCCCGGGAAGCCTCCTGACCTCCGGGGAGACCTCCTTGGCGGCCAGTATTCCAGACGGGAAAGCAGCGGCGCATTCCAGCGTGGCGGCCACCTTGTACCAGTTCGAAAGCGAGTTGGAGAGCCTCCGGCAGCACTTCACCGCGACCGCCACCATTGTCGAAGTGGAGGACAGGACACCGGAGCAACTGTCCAGCGTGGCGCAGTTCCGCGAAGTTAGCTACGCTCGCAGCCGCCTCGGCCTGGTGACCCAGCAGCTGTGGGCGGTGCTGGCGCGCCCGCAGGCAGATGGCCACTTGCGTGTGACGCTCACCGCCCAGCAGGCCGGTGATTTTGCCGCCGGTGCGACGGCCATTGAGCGCACCCTCGCGTTAACCGCGGTGCGCAAAGGCCTGACGGATTGATATTCAGTCGGGGTGACTCATTAAAGCCGTCATCTGGCCTTGCTGCCTGGGTTCATCATATACCACAGCGCCGAAAACAAGACGTAGACTGAACTGACCACGTAAACTAAATTTATTCAGGAAAGTGAACGCGACAGGACACTGGTTAACAATTTCCTTTCTCGCAAAGCTCTTGATACAGTGAGAGATGAAAGTGCGTGCCGATGCCTAATGTTTTTACCACTTTATTTTCTTTATGTAATTACCGCTATTTTTTGTGGGCTTTTATTTTTACTAAAATAATTCCCGAATGAATCCTTTTTTAGCTATTACTTGGCTTCATTATTGGTTAAATGTTTAATCTGATGCAGTATGGCTTAATGTTTTGGTTCGAGCTTTACGTGTTTTTCTTTGTTCTGAATACTTAGTGCGGGAAATCTGTATTTTGTGCACGGCTTTGCACTAGTCCAGTGATGCTCTACAGCCCAGCCATGCTCGCGAGCATAAATCCTTTTATGGGCTGGTTGGTACCATGTGTATGTTTTCCTGGCAATAAAAACTGATTGAAATTCATTGTTCTTCCGCCACAAGTAGTCCGTTCTGAAATCACTTCTGTTACCTAAACAACGCTAATCACAGAAAAAATCGTAAGCGCTAGTTCTCTGATTTGTTCAGTAGAGTGGGACATGTTAATTCTGAAATTAAAACACTTTCATCCGGTTAAGGGCGAGAGGGCCGATCGAGGATGAGGTAGACTGGATTCAACGGAACAAGGCAGCAGAATCGGCTCGTTTAGAGATACATTTTTAACAGAGATATGGAAAAAATCTGGTTATGTTTCACTTTCACTGCATACAGATTTTGATTTCAAAAACTTCTGGAGATACGTCGATGTGGTTTGTGCTCGAGAACGGTACAGCAAGGCGGACATTAATAGAGTTCAGTAATTGAACGATTTTGACCGCACCACATACTGCGCGGTACCATACGGGACGGAGAGGCAGGACACCGCTAGAGCCAGTTGGAACAAAACGGATATATTCAAGAAATGCATGTTAACAAGTACATGATGCAGAGGCTGGGGTGCTGACATACATCTGTATATATACCCATCGCGGATTAAGAATAAAGAAGAGTTGTTTGGAGGTACGAATGCGCCGATGACTTCGCAATTCTCCGGCTTCCCCGACATAGTTGGCCCCGGCAGGGCACGTCATGTGGCTGTGTTAGCACCGGAGTCTTCGTCGGAAGGAACGGAGGGACTGCGGAGTGGAATGGACCTTGTTCGTTCGCTCAGGCTCGTCTTCTCCCCCGATGGCCTGGGCGCCAGATGAGCGACTCCCAGCGGTTTCGCCTCGGGCCTTGCTCCTCACCCCACCAACCAGCTTTCCTCGTTCTCCGTCCATCCGGGATATGCTTTCCAGGCAGGAGCGTCCCCCTCCCCTCAGCGCCGCCGCCTGCGGCATTCCCCGTCTTCCGCCGCATTTTCCCGCCAGATTGGGGATTTCTCCGGACGGCGCCGTAGTCACTCTTGCAGGGTGTGCTTGACCAGTTGAATGCTTGTTGGTGCGGGAATAAAGATGGCGGCAAGGCTGTCACCCTTCAGACCCACAACCGGGCCCTTGCCCCCACACCCGACGATTTTTGGCGCCACACAATCTCTTGTTCGAGCGCCCCCGGGGTCCCACAAAGGGAAGATATCACCGCAGACGCGCAGCGCACTGTCACATGACTACTAAAATGAACTAATCAATGTTTATATTGTTTTAGGGGCAAAGTTATATTCCATAATTGAAGCCCGTCAGCATTGAAGATGAGCTCCGTTTTCGCGGTAATCGATGTATAATAATTCCTTACACATCATTGCAAAATAGAAAACGCACCCAAAGTTAGGTGTCTATACTCCTCTTGAAAAAACTACAGTAGATATTTAATTAGGTGGCATGGTTTGGTTTATGGGGGCTTAACGTCCCAAAGCGACTCAAGCTATGAGGGACGCCGCAGTGAAGTGCTCCGTACATTACGACCACGTGGGGTTCTTTAACGTGCACTGACATCGCACAGTACACGGGCCTCTGGAATTTCGCCTCCATCGAAATTCGACCGCAGCGGCCAGGATTGAACCCGTGCCTTTCGGGCCAGCAGCCAAGCGCCATAACCACTCAGCCACCACGGCGGCTATTAGGTGGCATGTTTTCCTCTTCACAATGATGCGGAAGACATTGCTATGCATGAATCGCCGCCTGGTATTCGCCTACGACCGTAAATAATTTATATTAAAATTCCTCTCACGCTGTTTCGGTTTCAACAAGCCGAAAGATGACTGTGACGACAACGTGCGCCTATAGGTGATGTGAGGCATGAAAAACTGCAATATAATCGCTCCATCTACTTTCGTTGTCATTCCGGCTCTTGAAGCAAGCTTGCTTTAGCACTGTACTGAATTAAAATGGCGAAGCAGCGAATATATCGCAGTTTTTTTATGCCTCGCGTGAACCATATGCACACTTTGACGTCACAGTCACTGTTCGGCAGTTGAAACTGCAACAGCACGAGAAATAAATTCTATTATAAATTAATTAGGTGCCGCAGGAATGTGGTTCGAAATAACGGATGTCAGAAATACGCATTTGAAATTTCGCTGTCACAGTTCGCTTTCTCGCGTTACGTATTTTTGAAAAGACTTCCCTGCGCATGGTATCATCGCCGTAATCGAGGCAACTTCTACAACATAAACGGCGTCAGTATTTGATGCATAAGAAACGCGAGCTCATTGCGTTGTGCCTAATTATTTTAATCATTTCGGTTAAACTTGAATAATAAAATTATTGCATTGTCTAAACTTAGAGTTAACCACGCCTTTCTGCCGCTCTCACGTTTCCTCTTGAGGAATATCGGCGGGCAGCTTATATAACTAAGCTCGCCATTATTTTTGTCTTCGTTGTTTCGTTTTCCTGCCTGTATTTGTAGATGCTACTTGATCTGGGTTTACCATGATACAACTCCCAATATCTATCTACATATCGTAACTGTTGATTCTTGCCCACAGTGCTGAACGCGACTGTTGTCCTCGTGTAATTTAGAAACCTGCAGTTTACCTTAAGAATAAGTAATACCTCTGGCAAACTGGCACCACAAAGGCCTTTGTGAATCAGGCCCTTATGTCCAAATACGCACTGCAGCAACACGGCACAAACGTTGCGCCTTCGCCGCTAATAACTTTGGAGCTGAAGGCGGCCGTCCCACACCTTTGGAACCCAAAGGCGCGGTCTTCGAGAACCTGCGATCGCAGTGTCATCGAACGCCTAAACCTAAAAGTAAAGAAAAAACTGATGCAGCTAACCGCGTTTGAAAAACAGCTTTTAAAAATTCACGAAAGGTTTGTTTGGTTTTGCTTTTCAGACGAGTGTTTATACTTTATGCTTGGACGACGCCGGATTTTCTGCACAACGGGAGCGTGCAAGGAGTGCGTTTGTGACAATAGTTGTGAGGAAGCTGTGGATATTGTAAGATACTGCTACAAAAACATTAATGGGAAGGGTCTAATCTTTCGACGAGTTGCAAAATCTTCCTTTTAAAGCTTGTCCAGGGCTGGCTGTGAGTAGTTAAGAAAACCAGTGAGTTGCGTTTTTGACAATGACTAACAGGGAACTATACAAGCTTCCAAAGGGGGAATCCGCAGATATGTTGATTTTTATTGCGCAATCTTACGCTGTGCAACACAAAAATGCGTTCATAAGCAACAAAAAATGACTCAGTCTGCAATACGAGAGGCGTACGAACAATGCAAGGTATGTACATAGCATGCAATATGGAGGAACGTCATAAAAATAATATGTATTCCGTCAGCATTTATATTTTTAAAGAAGGCGTTTCGTATTTTTTTTCTTTATTGCCTGGCTTCACTGAGACAGGCATACAGGGAAATATGTTAATACAGAGACAACATTATTATTGTTCCGTAATCCCTATAATGAAAGTGCCTTATTCGTACGGGTTACTCCCGCTTGTACCCAATTTCTGTGTGTCTCGTGATGGGGATAGTGTCATTCGACTATTTAGCTCTAAAATTTCATTTCATTTCGACCGCAATGGTAGCACAAAAGATGAACACAATTTAATATGTTAAGCTGCTGAACACAATCATTTAAAGAACCATATTAGCTATGTCTTGTTCGTCCAATATGCAAATGCTCAAACGGATACATTTGGTACAGTTGTTAGGACCAATTGGCTGCAACTGGTCATACCAACGGGTATCACCAGTTGGAAAAGACTGATCTGAGTCTCCAGTTAAAACATAACCTACCAAATATGGCGGCGCAAATGTTCTTGCGCTGTAAATCACCCATTAGGAACATGTACCAAATACATCGTCCGGACCAACTTTGATAGGCTAATGCCTCGTATTCAAGGTACCGAGAAAATATAGACCAAATCTGGAAGAATCGTCCGTTATCCGCTTTACGACACATGTCGCAGCTTAGTTATGAACGATTTTGTTGTAAAATTAAAATTACGAAAACTTTTTACTATGTGCAACTATTTCCTAAGAATGCCTATGAATACCTGGCGCTGTCAATAGGAGATTATCTCGCACGTTGCATGGCACCCATTCTAATCGGTACCCTGAGAGTCCTCCGGATTACTCTGGTCACTGTGCAGTCCCTGCGAATATTTTCTGGAACATTCACGGGTGCTTCCTTCCCAAACATTGACCATCCGCGTGCTTGTCATCTACCAAGTCGCGAAACTAGTCTGGGACGTTCTAAAGATGGAGTAAAAAGCGTTCCGCCAAACCCATGGCTATGCCTCGAAGCTTCGGTACCGTCCACTGGAGACCGCTGGGCGAGGGCAGAGGAACGTCGGCGCCGCACGCCCAACGCCGCACGCCCAATTCTCTGGCCGTTCTCTCTGATGCACCAGAGCTGCCTATACCTGCTCAGAGAACAGTCTAATTCCCCTTTTTACTGCGAGGAAGAGGAGCCGTAGCGGAGGGCCCCGGAATAATTAGGATCCCCAGGTGGTCGAAATTGTTCCGGAGCCCTCCACTACGGCACCTCTTTCTTCATTCACTCCTCCTTTATCTCTTCCCTTATGGCGCGGTTCAGGTGTCCGCCGATATAGAAGACAGATACTGCTCCATTTCTTTTCCCCGAAAACCAATTATTATTACTATTACAGCGAGAGCTATTATACTTCCGTTTTTGACGCTCATCTGTCGGACTGAGGGACGCCGCCAATGCGCTTGGCTACAGGGCTACAACCGACCGTACGTTAGAGGCACCACAGGTGTCCGGAGTGCGCAGCCTGTGATTTTGCATTTACTTTGCTTACTTATAAGAATGCGAATAATGGACTTCGATTAATTGTGGAGTTGTGCTACCAATTTTGTTATTTGCCCGTGGCACTCCCAAACCGCTTTACGTTGACTCAAGCCGACCATAGAGAAGCTCAACAGCCATACCCAGCCCACCACGAAAGTTTGATTATCACTATGAGCCCATTCGTAGAACACGTTATGAAATCCTTGTGCACTTACATTTCACGAATGTCCGAGGGTCTCCAACTGTCCCGGCAAATAAATGCTACTTTGGAAACAAAACGGGACAACTAAAGCAACCACTTCGAGAGAATGGATGAACGTTGATTTTATTCGCACAATTTTACGCGTGGACGTCTGTTACAAGTGATAGGCAAGCTGCAGTACTTGACTACAAGATATATCGTAATAGAAGGTGAGCCTTCTTGCAGACGCTACTGGAGAAGTTTTGTACGACATCTCCAGAGCGGACGAAGAAGAGCGGAAACTTTTGGGTTCCGTAAGGAGGCCAGGACGAACCATTCTTCACTGCTGGAAGCACCCTGCGCAAAAGTATAACATTCATTCGATTTCGATAAAGTAACGTTACGTTTGAACGATACGCGTGCACATGACCGTATACTTCTCAGAGGCAGGAGTGCGCTCTGCAGCTACCGTTCTGTCGTTTTTCTCTTAGCAGCTTCTTTCACATTGGCAACATTCGTAATATTAAACTTCGGTATTTGCTGGACTATTGTCCACACCGGGGTTGCTCCGGGTTCAGATGATTGTGTGCGCATTCAGCCTATAACCATCGGACAGAAAAAGGCTATACTGGAGCAGCATAAGTAGAATGAGAAAAGTTATAGATATTAAGCGCTTCGGAACAGAGAGGCTATAATGATGTGACCAAGAGGTTGCACAGAAAAAAATAAAGAAATCACTCTTGCTTGCCCTTTTGAAACGAAGGCCGCGATGTCTGACACCGCCAGAGCGAGAGAGAGAGAAACAACTTTATTGATTCGAGCTCGACGTCTGCTTAGACGCCGTCGATGGGAGTGCTTCCCTCTTCACGGGACCCATATGCTTCCCTAGCCGCCTGGTCCCTGGAGATCAGGACGAGCTGGTCTTCCACGGCGGGGCTGGTTAGCAAGGTCTCCCATCGCTCGGTAAGGGAGGGTGAGAGATGGGGTGGGGTAGTGGGGCAGGTAAGAGGTGGGGGGATTTCCTTGTTGAAGTTGCATACTCCAATGACATGTTGGAGCGTGCCTAACTGCGCCTCGCAGAAATCACATTCCTTCTCGTACCTTTCCGGGTACATCTTGTTTTGAAGGTAAGGGTGCGGGAAGGATCCTGCCTGTAGATCGCTTGCTGTTCTCTGGTAAGCGATTTGTGAGGATCGGGTAATGTCGCCTCTCCGTCTTGTAATAGTTCGTAATGTCCTTATATTTATTTATTAGTTTATTTATTAGTTACCTGCATCGCCCCGCAGGGCATTACAGCAGGGGGGTACAGACTTCATTTATAGGTATAAAGCAATTATTGCAGTGCATGGAAAAATGCTTCGTTAGATGTAATACATACAATGCTCGATGGCAAACTGTTCCAGTCCCGAACAGTTCTAACAAAAAAAAGAATAACGCAAGACGTCACCCTTGCAAGAAAATTCTCTGACCTTCAAACAGTGGTCTAGTCGCTTTGATATATAATGAGGTGCCTGGATATATTGTTCGCGGTTTATGCCAGTTTTTGAATAATAAATCTCATGGAAAAATTTCAATCTGATGTACCTTCTACGGTCCTTCAACTCTTGCCAGTTAAGTTTTCGTTTGCTTTCCGTCATACTAACTTGCCAATTATAATTACCAAGAACAAATCTAACTGCCCTATTCGGAATTTTCTCTAATTTTCCTACACACTCAGATGTGTGTGGGTCCCAGCAAACACATCCATATTCAAGTATGAAGCGTACGTAACTGAAATACAGCTGTGTTTTTAAGTTACTTGGTAAATGGCTAAAATTCCGCCGTAGAAAACCCAAACGTGACGCTGCCTTATTCGCAATATAATTAATGTGCTTATTCCATCGTAAGTCCGATGTAAAAAAGACGCCTAGATATTTAAATGACTTGCTTATGTTGAGAGTAAGATCATTAATTCTATACCTATACGGATGATTAGCACGTTTTCTTGTGAAGGTGACGTGAACAGTTTTGTTTATATTTAAGGACATGTCCCAACGTACACACCAGTCTGCCACAGTATCTAAATCAGTTTGCAGGATTTGTGGACTAATAATGGACTGTGGCTCACCTTCCTCTGCCCGGTATTCCATCTCTCGGGCGAACTGGTGGGCAAGTTCGTTGCCCTCCAGCCCAGAGTGAGCCGGTGTCCATATCAACTCAACTTTCCTTTCAGGAACGTCGCGTTTACTTTTGAGAATTCCAGAGCGACGTCGTAAGTATGGTCGCTTTTCCAGACATAATGGGAAACCGTGCCATTCCTCGCATACACCGAGCCCGCCAAATTCTTCGAGGCACACGTGGTGAGGAGTTGAACCAAGGCTTCGTCGATATCATTCAGCGACATGGCTTCCACTTAATTTTGAAAGGTCTCCGAATTAAAGCCGCTAGTGTCGTTTTTATGAACGACAGCATAGCCTCAAAGACGTCCGCCGGTCGCAGTGCCGTATTTTCTAGAGACCATGGTGAAAGGGAGAATAACGTCGTCGTAAAGGCGCTTCCCTTCGCTAACGTCACTTCCGAGAACAATCTTAACGCCTGAAAAGTTGGCCGCCTCATGAAGGGTCGAAAGCGTTTCGCCATAGAATGCGCTGGGGACGAAGCGCAGAGGCGCGCTGAGGTTTAGTGAAGCAGCGAGGAGGTCCTCTTGAGACACCGGAGACATTCGACTTGCTCCGCGAATCTTGGCCCATAGCACCTGAGACTGCGGGACATTCGCTCCATGTAGGCTCTGCCCATCTCAGGTCTGTTGCGAGGCAAGGGAGCGGCCGGGCACGGACCCTGGAGGAAAGCTCGCCTGAAGACAGCCTCGCTGGCATCTGATGACATGAGTATTACTGAAAGCAAGTAAGCCCCTGAGCCTATGCCGAAGGCGGACACGTCCTGGGGGTCTACGTTCAACGCCGCTGAGTTACTCTTAAGCCAGGACAGTGCTAGCAGCAAGTCCTCCTGGGCCACGTTCCCCAGCAGGACCCGGACTCCCGCGTTGAGGAATCCGAATACTCCGAGCCTGTGGTTGGGGGCCACGACCACGGCGCCAGTTGCTGCTGCCAGTTCGGCCCAGTTCACAGCGCCGTCGGAAGGCGTCTGCAAGGGTGAGCCAGCGTGGTCGCCTATTTCTATAAGCTATATGCATCTGGCTTGCATTCGACGGTGGAAGAGCGACAAATGCCAGCTCGCACACCTAAGCTAAATGAAAACAGGACTCACTACTTATGCATTTCTGGCAAGCAGATATGAAGAGGTGTACATCAGCTTCGAGCGGCTTGCTAGCGTATGGTAAGACGCCGGTGGCATGCTGTTACGTATTGACTCACAGTCTCTGCGCAGCGGCTTTTCATCCTCTGTGTTTGCTGGGAGAAATTTCGTGGTGATTGCGAGCTGTCACAATGAGCGGAGAAAATTTAGCGCTTCGAGCAACACCTAGAAAACAAGAGGCTCTACCCGGACACCATGTTCGGCTTCAGGGCGAACCTCTCGACGCAGGACGTACTTCTGCAGCTTAAAGAAGTCCTGGAGACAATGCCCAAACAAGGGGAGAACGTAGTCATGGCACCCGACATAAAAGGTGCCTTTGACAACGTCGGCCACGCCGCTATAATGGAGGGGCTAAACAACACCAGCTGCAGGAGAAGAATCCATGACTATGTCAAAGACTTCTTGACCAACAGAACGGCCACGGTGGGACTAGGGGAGCTGAGGAGTGACGTCTTCACCACCCCAAGCGAAGGAACACCCCAAGGCTCGGTCATCTCGCCCATACTCTTTAATGTGGCGATGATCGGCCTAGCGAGAAGACTCATCAGAATCCAGGGCATCCAGCACGCGATGTACGCAGACGACATCACGGTCTGGGTGAACCATGGATCCCTGGGAGAAAAGCAAGATCTGCTACAACGAGCAGGAACATGCGTTGAAAGATACGTGAAGAAAAGAGGACTAGCCTGCTCTACACAAAAGTTCGAACTACTGAGGGTAGGAAGACATCCCACCGACGCGCCGCTCGAAGTGAAACTGGAGAGGCAAAACATCCCGGAGAAAAACATGATAAGAGTCCTAGGGATTTGGCTGCAAGCAAGCAGAAAATGCAGCCACACACTCTGCCTGCTCGGCAAGTCAGCCGAACAGATAGGCAGAATGATAACCAGAGTCTCCAACCGAAGACATGGAATGAAAGAAGACACGCTAAAACTAGTACAAAACCTCATAGTCAGTAGGGTCACCTACTCGCTGCCATACCACCCCATGATCAAAAGCGAAACGGAACAGGCAGAGACAATCCTAAGGAAGACATACAAGACGGCACTCCACCTACCAAGAAACACATCGAATGAGAAGCTGCTACAGCTAGGAATCAGCAACACCTTTGTGGAGCTGGCAGAAGCGCAGCACGAAGCACAGCTGCAACTACTCAGAAACACGGCTGCAGGAAGAGCGCTCCTGACAAGGTTGGGTCGCGACCCAAAGGGGCATCTCGATCGATCCGCCGATATACCCGACGAGATCCGTAAAACCCTGCAGGTCAATCCCATTCCGAAAAACATGGACCCAAATCTCCACGCGGGCAGGTTTTGTGGAGAGGTACTTAGTCAAATTATAAAACACAGTCTTCATGGATGCAACCATGTATCCATGGAATAGACGCGGAAGCTACTACAAGACAGCTTCGGTGGTAGTTGATAACGCAGGCAATCTAATCACCTGCGCAACTACACGTAGCATCAGGATAGCAGAAGTGGAGGAGGTCGCTGTTGCGCTGGCAGCGGCTGAGGGCTATCAAAAAGACGAATCATTGGTCATCCTAACGGACTCAAAAGAGAAATGCAGAAACTCTACGAAAGGTAGAATCTTCAGGGCTGCCTTAGCTATCCTCCGCGAAGCAGTACACTGAAGAAGGATGGAAAGTTGGGCTAGTTGGTAACAGTTCACGGTGGGTGGAACAGCGCGAACAGCGATAGACGAGAAGAGAAGACACAGACAAGCGCTGACTCTGAACTAATATTTTAATATAATATTAGTTGCGAGTGAGCGCTTGCCTGTCTTCTCTTCTCGTCTATCGTCGTCTGTTTGCGCTGTTCCACCCACCATAAAGTAGTACACCTCAGAAAAACAGCAACCCACAAATTAATCTGGATTCCGGCACACACGGGGATAGAAGGAAACGAAAGGGCAGACAGCTTGGCTCGAGAGATCACGGCGTACCGAGCCGAGCGGCCATACGCCCTGGGACAGCACTTCACCGTGGAGATCAGATTTTCAGAATACCTAAACTATCAAAGAGGCAGGAGAATTAAATACTCCGCGCCACATAAGGGTCTAACACAACAGGAAGCAGCTAGTTGGCGGAGACTGCAAACGGGAACATTCTTTAACCTACATATACTTAGCAAGATGTATCGTACACAGTATAGGAACACATGCCCGTGGTGCGGGGCAACCCCCACGCTTTACCATATAACCTGGGAGTGTAAGCGAAACTACACGTTTCACCAACACATAACCCCGAGTGCGGAGCAGTGGGAGAGCCGGCTCACCAGCTGCGAGCTCGCCGCCCAAAGGGCAATGGTGCAGCACGCAAACGAAGCAGCACGACTCAGTGGAGCCCTGGACTAGGGGCCCAACCCTGCTTTGAAGGTCAAGAGTCTGCAGCGATGCAGACGAAGACCGAACGCTAAACACTTAATGGACCAAATAAAGTTTTTTTTCTCTCTCTCTAGCGCTTCGTTACGTCTGTCGCTCTTGAGATAAACTTTGACGCCATCGACCATATTCACCTGAACAACATTTTTCTCTTTGGGAAATAATTCGTCACGCTGGCACTTTCGGAGGAGCTTCCACGCGAGAGCGGATCGGGTGCGCCATACGCGGGCTCGGCAGCTTGGCGCCGAGTCACCGAGCGACGCAGCAATGCAATTCGGATTGTGTTTGCTTGGTCTACTAACCTTTGCCTCCTACAATGCATGTGCAGAAAAGTGATGGTCGATTTGAATAGTTAGGCCAAATGTGACTTAGGTGCGCTAGCAGTTCGGTTTTCCCTCCTTTCTGGTGTTCAGGTCGTGTTCCCAGATGGCAGTTGTTCGGATAGCGATAACGGGCTAATGTCCATATATGCTTAATTGGTCTTTCTCCCCATTCATAGATCCCTGGAAGTCTTCCTACCATTCCTGACGCAGTGGTGCAGCAGTCATGTTAAGGTGCGCCACTGCTCTTCTATGGCTAGTGCATCGGCGGGACAGGGTGCGACTCAGGTTGCTCTTCTCGACCAGCCTCTTACGATTAAATGAGCTGCCGCCTGACACAATTGGCAGATTGCGGAATGCATTATCTGCACGGTTAAATGAAAATCCAGTTTTGCAGATGTCATCCTGTTAATGTGAGAGCGATTTTTTTTCTTTAACAGGATTCATGCCGTACACTAAACATGTATGAACTTCGAGCCGCTGCCTGGCGGTTGACAGGATTGAGCTGCAGAGCTGTTCGAACAACGTGCTGCCAACAGCTCAAGTTCAAATTCAGCGCTTTCCCAGACCTCTTTTCTACGTATTTCGTTGCACTGGTTTTTCTCATGAAATGTTGGAAACGGTCATCAAGATGTTCTGACCGCGTATACAGATACGGGCAATGCCCCTGGATCCCTCACAGCAGCATGAGCACACCGGGATACATTGGGGACTGACATGCAAATGCTAACTGCCAGAAGAAGCACGACTGACCTCCTGCCCCGAATAAACAACCTGTTATCCTGTAATCATGGGTTCCATTGTAATGCAAGCGATACAAAATATGATAGACACGGATGCACATGCTGCAGCTCGCAGGAGAACGTACGTGTCTAGTCTGAAATCAGTTCCCAGTCAGGGTTAAGACCACGCTCTTCCTGGACCGGCCGCCGCTGCCAGAGGGCGCCCATAGCGACAGGCGCAAGTAGTCTTCGAAGCCCCACGCCGAGTTATTGATCCACTGGTTGCAGGGTGAGACCTCTCTCAGCGCCCTATGCATGTCGCCTGGGAACCTGCAAGGTGACATGCCTCGGTCACTTCTCATCACATGTAGAGTGGCAACTCCAAACTTTACGAGCAGGCTGTGACGCAAAAACTCCTATAGGAATGCAAAGGTAAATGGAAAAAGTGTTATGGGCTTCTCGTTACAAACCCTGCAGGTCTTCGGACGCCTCAGTAGCGATACTTCATGCCTCACTAATAAGCTTATATTGTGCATGGAGTTGATGAATGACCACCCCTTAGCAAGTATAAACAAAAATTATGTCGAAAACCTGCACGAAACCTTGCCTATAACTAGGTACACTCCAGTTGCTTGCAGAGGGTAGCAGACTAACTCAACT
This sequence comes from Amblyomma americanum, assembly GCF_052857255.1. Classification (NCBI taxonomy): domain Eukaryota; kingdom Metazoa; phylum Arthropoda; class Arachnida; order Ixodida; family Ixodidae; genus Amblyomma; species Amblyomma americanum. The sequence goes on along the minus strand of NC_135497.1, from coordinate 533,986,515 downwards.
GTTGAGCACGCATTCCTTAGGGAAAGAATAATGGGCACACTCGTAACTTTTTCCCGTCATGTTTTTTTTTTTTGGTACGAAAAGAAGCCTTTTTTTCGAGAAACCCATGCTATTGTCTACTGCAAGGCTAACCTCATTAAGAGAGCTGTTAGTCAGCATGTGAAAACGACGCTTTCGGTCACGATAAACTGCGAGGCCGTTCACTCCGAGCAAACAGATTTGCAGTTCCATTCACTCCAGCTAGCCTTCCGCGCTCGCCGCTCCACGGCCGCGGGACTGCGTGTAGTGGCCTTATTCAAGAGACGCTTTGAATTGAAAAGTGAAAATTGGTTTTGAGGGAACGTAAATGGCGCAGTATCTGTCTCGCATATCGGCGGACATCTGAACCCTCGCCGTTAGGGAAGGGATAAAGGAGGCAGTGAAGGATGAAAGAGGCGCCGTAGTTGAGGTCTCCGGAATATTTCCGACTAGAGTCACCAAATAAAACTTAGAGTACCGTCACTGTAGCACAGCGGTAAGCAGGGACGGCCATTTGGTGTTTACCATTGTCAGATTGCCGCTTCTGCGACCTCGCCGTTAACTTTGGCCTGACCATTTCGTAAACAACGCTGCTAGCCACCCTGATGCTGCGGCGGGTCTGGCGACCCTGTGTGACTGAAACGGCGGAGGCGCTGATGAGACTATAGAAGCTAGAAGTTTTGACTAGTGTCGTGAGCAGGTGCCCGCGCCAGCCGCCGCGCCGAAGCCTGTTTCGATGCTAGCGTAGGTGGCGCTGTTCGCGGCAGGCGAGTTAGGCGAGCAGAGAAGCCGATGCCGCCGCCGCAGCTCCTCGTGTCGCTCGTCGAGTGAAAGCGCGTCTTTCTGGTGCGCTTCCGCTTCGCTAATCTGTGTCTGCATTGTGACCACGATATTGTTTATTGAGTTAATCGAAGTGCATTTCCATCTTTCCAGCATTAGCCCAGGAAATCAAGTGCAAGGTTCAACATCCCGTGGTCAAGACAAGGAACCTTCATTTCATTACTGATTTTCCTAACATCGTAATATATATAAGGAATGCATTTACTTCTAAGGGAGTCCAGATCCTAGGTGGTAATGCATACGTCGGCGTTATCAAAGAAGCGTGGTAGTTTGACAAAGACGCGCTTACATTGAAAGTCATGCCACATTTAACTTTATCCCATTTGCAGCCCAATGCATTTCACAAAATGCGTGTCTACCTTGCCTTCCAGCTGCTCGGTGATGAGGTTATGAAAGGACTTTTTTTTACAAGGATAAGCTAGACAAAATTTTTCGTACAACTGAGCCAAAAGAACGATTTGTGAAGCTCATGGAACGCTTGATATTTGTCATGACATCAAGGGTGCTCTCCAAAGGGCTTCGCCCAGAGTCAGCAAGTGCAAGATTTCTAGAAGAATTTCTAACCTTCTTGAATGAATGGGAACGGTATGCCGCTCAGCACGGCGGTGGATTTCTCAGTGCAGGGACTGCCTTCGGACTTAGTGACGCTGAAAAGCACACTGTCACTTGTGAATTATGTGACGTCATCACTAAAATACCATTATTTCCGGACAGCCAATTTGAGCCAAGACAAATTAAAGAATTTATTTGGAATTGTAAGACAATCATTCGGCTGCAATGACCACCCCTCTCCAAAGCAGTTTTTGCTCATAGTAATAACCTTGCCTTCTACAATAATTGGCAAAGCCGCCAAAGAACGGAAATTCACCAGCTGAGGTCGTAATTTCTCTTCTACAGCCCTGTGATGCAAGGAAAGAAAAGGCGGCACAGATAGCAAGCCCAATTGTTGACCTGTTGGACGAGGGAAACCTGGCACATGCTTCAGCAGTGCTGCAAGAGCAGGACAGCATGTTCGACCATAAAGGCTGCGTAGAAAAGAAAAGCAACAGCCGACTCATTTTCTATGCCGTGGCTACGTTGTCAGGAAATTACTGAAAAGATTCCCATGCCCCGCATGTGCATCTGCCTTGGCTATTTAATTTGCCCCTACAGGCTGATAAAAATGAGATCTAGAATGCCTCACTGACGAGCCAGGCTGACCATGGAGGTTTGGTGTACGCTCCAAAGCGCATTGAAGTCCTAGTAACTAAACTAGAAAATGCATTCACTACCTTTTTCAGCAGAAACGAGCTGCATGCTGGGAGCATGATGTCGTTTTTACATTTTCTACAAGGGCATGAACTCCAAGAAGTCGGCTGCAACGAGCACTCCCGCGCTCTTACAAGGGATGTGATTAAGTGTTATGTTTGACGAGGTTGCATTTTTTTACTAAAGCAATGAGCAAAGATAAGGCGTCCAATCGCGAGAAGCAAAATTAAAACTGCTCAAACTGAGGCGATGCCGGTGAAAATGCATCCGTGAAATGTTCCTGTAAATAAACATTGCGTTAATATGGTCTGTTCCCTTATTTATGTGATTACATTATTGTATTCGGGGCTGTAACGACCATCTGTGAATGGTGCCTTCCACACGTGAGGCCGTAATTTCGCTCATTCGTTATATACAAGACGCGCTCAATCTCTTGGATGACGAGCCTTTCTTGTTTCTACGCATGTCGTGTTGTGCTCGTTCATTTCCCTTCGTCAGTGTCTTCTTGCGCACCTTTTCCTTGTTCCTTTTCCCGCGAAAATGTGTTAACCAAAGCATAAACAAGCAAAAATATAAGCGCTCGCGGCTTCAACAGTCTAGGCCCACCTGAAGCAGTAGCTTCGAAAGTGGTTTGCTGAGAATATCGCTGCTGACCGACGCCGCATGCACCGCAGAACATATGGACACTCGTATTATATTTTGTGCTTTGGCCAGACGAATATCGCAGCCGTTACAGCGAGATGCGCGCAGCGAAATGCGTTTCCCGGCATTGCTGCCGAGCGCGCGCACAACGCACCTGCTAGCTGCAGCGCCATCTGTGAGCCGTCATTGCAAATCATTTCCTCTCCGCTGGCGCGTTCACGACACTAGTCAAACCTTCTAGCCTCTATAGTCTCATTATAGCGCCATCTGTGAGCCGTCATTGCAAATCATTTCCTCTCCGCTGGCGCGTTCACGACACTAGTCAAACCTTCTAGCCTCTATAGTCTCATTATAGAGGCTAGAAGGTTTGACTAGTGTCGTGAACGCGCCAGCGGAGAGGAAATCTTTTGCAATGACGGCTCACAGATGGCGCTGCAGCTAGCAGGTGTGTTGTGCGCGCGCTCAGCAGCAATGCCGGGAAACGCATTTCGCTGCGCGCATCTTGCTGTAACGGCTGCGATATTCGTCTGGCCAAAGCACAAAATATAATTCGAGTGTCTATATGTTCTGCTTTGTATGCGACGTAGGTCAGCAGCGGCATTCTCAGCAAACCACTTTCGAAGCTACTGCTTCAGGTGGACACAAACTGTTGAAGCCGCGAGCAGTTATATTTTTGCTTGTTTATACTTTGATTGACCCATTTTCGCGGGAAAAGGAACAAGAAAAAACTGCGCAACAAGACAACGACGAAGGGGAATGAGCGAGTACAACACGCCATGCGCAGAAACAAGAAAGGCTCGTCATCCAAGAGATTGAGCGTGTCTCGTATAACGACCAAGCGAAATTACGGCCTCACGTGTGGAAGGCACCATTCGCGGATGGTCGTTACAGCCCCGAATACATTAATGTAATCACATAAATAAGGGAACAGACAGCATTAATAATAATAATAATAATTGGTTTTTGGGGAAAGGAAATGGCGCAGTATTTGTCTCATATATCGTTGGACACCTGAACCGCGCCGTAAGGGAAGGGATAAAGGAGGGAGTGAAAGAAGAAAGGAAGAAGAGGTGCCGTAGTGGAGGGCTCCGGAATAATTTCGACCACCTGGGGATCTTTAACGTGCACTGACATCGCACAGCACACGGGCGCCTTAGCGTTTTTCCTCCATAAAAACGCAGCCGCCGCGGTCGGGTTCGAACCCGGGAACTCCGGATCAGTAGTCGACAGCATTAACGCAATGTTTATTTACAGGACGATTCCACTGATGCAGTTTCACTGGCATCGCCTCAGTTTGAGCAGCTTTTGCTTCTCGCGATTGGACGCCTTATCTTTGTTCATATTCTTAGTAAAAAAATGCAACCTCGTCAATACATAAAACTTAATCACATCCCTTGTAAGAGCGCAGGAATGCTCGCTGCAGCCGACTTCTTGGAGTTCATGCCCTTGTAGAAAATGTAAAAACAACATCATGCTCCCAGCATGCAGCTCGTTTCTGCTGAAAAAGGCTGTGAATGCATTTTCTAGTTTAGTTATCAGCACTTCAATGTGCTTTGAAGCGTACACCAGACCTCCATGGTCAGCCTGCCTCGTCAGTGAGGCATTCTCATTTTTATCAGCCTGTAGGGGCAAAATAGCCAAGGCAGATGCACATGCGGGGCATGAGAATCTCTTCAGTGATTTCCTGACAACGTAGCCAGCAACATAAAAAATTAGTCGGCTGTCGCTTTTCTTTTCTACACAGCCTTCGTGGTCAGGCATGCTGTCTTGCTCTTGCAGCACTGCTGAAGCATGTGTGAGATTTCCCTCGTCCAAGAAATCATCAATTAGGCTTGCTATCTGTGCCGCCTTTTCCTTCCTTGTATCACAGGGCTGCAGAAGAGAACTCACAACCTCAGCTGGTGAATTTCCAATCCTTGGCGTCTTTGCCAAATTGTAGAAGGCAAGGTTATTTACAATAAGCAAAAACTGCTCTGGAGAGGGGTGGTCATTGCAGCCGAATGATTGTCTCACAATTCCAAATAAATTCTCCAATTTGTCTTGGCTCAAATTGGCTGTCAGGAGATATTTGTATTTTAGTGATGACGTCACATAATTCACAAGTGACAGTGTGCTTTTCAACGTCACACGAAGTCCGAGAGCAGTCCCTGCACTGAGAAATCCACCGCCGTTCTGAGTGGCATACCGTTCCCATTCATTCAAGAAGGTTAGAAATTCATCTAGAAAGTTCACACTTGCTGACTCTGGGCGAAGCCCTTTGGAGGGCACTCTTGATGTCATGACAAATATCAAGTGTTCCATAAGCTTCACAAATCGTTCTGTTGGTTCAAATGTACGGAAAAGTTTGTCTAGCTTATCCTTGTAAAAAAAAAGTCCTTTCAAAACCTCATCACTGAACAGTTGGAAGGCTAGGTAGACAGGCATTTTGTCAAATGCATTTGGCTGCAAATGGGATAAACTTAAATGTGGCATGACTTTCAAAGTAAGCGCGTCTTTGTCAAACTTCCACGCTTCTTTGATAACGCCGACGTGTGCATAACCACCTGGGATCTGGACTCCCTTAGAAGCAAATGCGGTCCTTATACATTTTACAATGTGAGGAAAATCAGAAATGAAATGAAGGTTCCTCGTTTTGTCCACGGGATGTTGAACCTTGCACTTGATTTCCTGGGCTGATGCTGAAAAGATGGAAATGCACTTTGATTAACACAATCAACAAAATCATGGGTACAATCAGACACAGATTAGCAACTTGTTAACAGCTAAAGAAATATAGTGACCAAAAATCCTGTCAGATAAGAAGTAGGTACTTTTGTTGCCAAATAGCCTCCACAGGCAACGATTCCACGAAGCCCCATCGCTAGTCCAGAAGTTGACGAACAGGCCTGCGTTTTCAGCGAGGATTGTGGCCTCCAGCAAAACTTTTGAAAGCACCGGTGCCTTAACATTCCCGCGGTCGGCGAACACGCCAAGTATTTGTGTCCATGTTCCTGCAAAGATGAAGCATTGTATGATGAGCCGTACAGAAAACAGTACATAGGTAGCTGCATCAATTTCAAGGCGAAGCACTTTCACAACATAAGCCACTTTTATTATAAAAGCAATGACAAACATCACTAACGAAATAACAGGATAGAACTGCATGTTGAAATCTTTGCAGCCATTTAGCGTTGCAACCGTTCAATTTGAATAACTTACCTTGGAATGGCTGGAACATGACGACAAGGCCATGGTCACTTGTTTCCGTTTTTGTTGTGTCGTCAGTAAATGGTCCAAGGTCTACGAAACGAGTAAGCTCGCCAGATGGTCTCACAGTGATGTTTTCCGAAAGCTTAATTTAATCGAAGACAAGTCCACCATGGCGACTGAACTCATCCATGTCCTGGGTCTTCTTCTGCACCCCTGAGAGAATGCTGGTACTAAACCCAAATGCACTTTTGAAACTTTGCATATGTTTATCCAGGCACGATTTGCTACGCAGAGCTATTATTTCGTGCCGCCTGATGTGCTCATAGAGCTTGGGGCTTCTCATGCGCATAAGGATGCATTCCAATATCTATAATTTGTCGTACCGCATGCCGCGGCTCGACTTTCTGCGGGCTGCATCAAAACACGTTTTAACAGCAAGGCGCTGCTTTGGTGGAAGCCCGTTTATCTTTGTTTCCAAGACAGAGCTGGAAATAGATTCGTTGATCACCCGAAGCTCTGCAACACTTTTCTCGGCGTTTGCCAGCTTTCTTCGTGATCGCAGCAATTGGAGGGCCTTCCTGGCACTTCGTTGTTTGTATGATATACTCGACTTTTTCTTAAGCTGATAAGTTCTGTTTAGTGCGAGCTTCTTCGTGTACTTGCATCGCAAACAGAGTTTGCCGTCAGTTGATCTCCCGAGGCAGTTTTTTGCAAAGTGCTTGCCTCCAAACTCAACGCACTGTCCTGGCTGGGTTGGGTGGATTTCAAAGCCTGGGCAAGGTATTAAGTTATCGACCTTTGTCAATGCCGCCGCGGCGTCGTCAGGCGTCTTGACACAAACCTCTTCAACCTTTACGTTCCGACAGAACACACAGCAAAGGTACGCACCCGTCTAAGGACAAGCGACCTCTGAACACGGCATGAAAGCAACATGCTTAGTGACATACAAATTTTCTACCCCAGAGCTGCAGTGCCACCCAAAGCATAACGTTGCAGGCTCATTTTCCAGCAGAATTCGGCTGCAGCGGACAGAAGGCAGTGTAATGTCGCTGAATGGGTGCGGTCTTGCCTCTGAGAAGCTTACATTGCAGTGTTCCTGAGCGTTGCCGTTTTCCAGAAGGTAGTTTCTCGCTCTGCGCTTCGGTGTTGGGGCGTAACTATCCGCGAGATTCCTCTCTTTTCACTTTTTCGGTACACTCTTAGACATATAGGCGGGCGCGTCAGGGAATATTGTGGGAACGGCGTCGTCAGTGAGCACTGGCCGTTCACGCTCTATTTCGACGACCTCACCATTAATGATATGCTTGAAAGTTCTTTGAACATAGCGATCGTCAAAATGACGGGAACACACCACACTTGTCTCATCCAGCACTTTTTCCTCTCGTTTTATGTTCCTTGCCCATTCTTCTCGACGAAGAGCGTCGGCGGGAGAACGGAACAGGGAAACCTTTTCGGCACATGACTTATACCCCCCTTTGCACAGGGGCACAAAACACGTTCTTCCTTTCTTTGCAGGCATGCTCTAGACGCACAAATCACATTCACGGCACTGTCGAATCGCTGCGTACAAACGTGCCAGACAATCAGGAGCCAAGCGGAAATACACCAGAAAGACGCGCTTTCACTCGACGAGACGACACGAGGAGAATAGGAGCTGCGGCGGCAGCGTCGGTCTTCTCTGTAACTCGCCTGCCGCGAACAGCGCCACCTACGCTAGCATCGAAACAGGTTTCGGCGCGGCGGCTGGCGAGGGCGCCTTCTCACGACACTAGTCAAACCTTCTAGCCTCTATAATGAGACCATCGAGCACATCGTGTTGGAATGTGCAGGCCTACACCTGTCGGTTTCGGATGCACAGGACAATTCCTCAGTACGCCCCATGCCACCAGACGCGATCAGCGGATCCAACAGCCTCGGGGCACTAGCGATGGCACTCAATTTTCGCCGAGCCGACGAGCCACCGCAATGGAAGCTGGTTGAGCGAACCAAGCGACGTTTGGAACTACAGTGAACTAGAAGTTTTGGGTAGTGGAAAAAGCGGAGGCGAGGGCGCACGGACCGCGTGAAGCCGCGAGCGCAGACTGCCGCACCTTAGCTAGAGCTAGCTAAGGTGCGAGTAAAGCTAAAAGGGAAAAGATGCAAACTCAAGAGTTGGTGGGATGAGGAGGTCAAGAGGGCAATAGAAAATCGGAAGGAAGCATCCAGGGAACACAGATATTCCAAGAAGAGGGGGGAACCAAACCCGAAGTAGACCGAAAATGGGATACCTTCATAAAGAGTAGAAGGGACGCATCCTATTTCATTAATGAGAAAATTAGAAGAAAGGGTGCCCAATGGATGTCAAAAGTAAATAAAAAGGATAGAAAAGCAGTCCAAAAATTCTGGAAACATCTAAATGCAATGAGTAATAAAACTAGGCTAGAACAAAGGTTTATTGTTAACGATGAGGGTATTCTACTAGAAGGGGATGTAGCAATAAAACACATAGGAACAAGGATGACGGAAAAATTTTCAGCAAAGCACGAGGTACATAATTTATCGAAGGAGGATAGATCGGTTGCAGCAATAGCTTCACTTGAACAAGGAGAGTGGGAAAGGGCAGCGAAGAAGGTTCCTAGTGGCACATCAACAGGACCAGATGGTATCCCGATTATGTTGATAAAGAAGGACCAAAATCCAAGCAAACATTAATACAGGTAGTGAACAAAATGATAGTGGACGAGAAAGTCCCCGATGAATGGCGATTAAGTAGAATGAACATGATATATAAGGGAAAGGGGGACAAAGCGGACGTAAGTAACTATCGCCCCATAACAGTGACATCTGTGGTTTACAGGGTGGTGATGCAAATTATAGAAGATAGACTGCAGGCTTGGGTGGAGAACGAGGGGGTGTTAGGGGAACTACAGAATGGGTTCCGGAAACAAAGGAGGTTGGAGGACAATCTATTTTCATTGACACAGTGTATAGAAATTGCGAAAAAGGACCATAGGCCCTTATTGCTAGCATTTCTGGATATTAGGGGAGCCTATGGCAACGTTACTCAGGAGCATTTGTGGGACATACTGGGCACATTGGATGTGAAAAATGGAGTAATTAATCTTTGAAAAGATATATATAGAGGTAACAGAGTGCTCATAAAATGGGAAAAAATGTATCAGGGCCTGTAGAGATACAGCGGGGGCTTAGAAAAAGATGTCCTCGGTCCCCTTTGTTGTTCATGTTGTACTTGCAAGGGTTGGAGACCAAGCTAGAGGGGAGCGGACTAGGCTTCAACCTATCTTTTTTCAAGCAAGGGGAATTGATTAAACAGACATTACCGGGACTAATATACGCGGACGATATAGTGATAATAGCTGACAACAAGGAAGACCTGCAGAAGTTGTTAGACATATGCAGTGTAATGTTGTAGCGTGCGGCAGCCGAGCGGCCGCACCAAAGAACCCGCGAAGACCGGTGCAGGGCAAGGAATCAGCGTTTATTTGTCTGACGCTTCTTTTATACGCAGCGGTTGCTTATCCGCTGCTGCTATCAGTGCGCGTCATGGCAAAGTGACGCGTCATGCACTTGACGCTATCACATTCCTTCCCTCCAAGATCTTCGCCTCCACTCATTAGCTGCAGTGGCGGAAATCGTGGGAGGTATATCGGTCTGGTGGTTTCCGGGCGCGCTGGCTTCTGCGCAGTGTTGTTGGTGGAGAGTCGGAAGGCGCTTCAGCTTGCGCCTCAGGATGTGCGTTGTGAGCAGCTGGCAGCTGCAATTCTTGCCCGTCTTGTGGTGGCGGGGTCGGGGTTGGTGCATCATCGCGAAGAGGGGGTACTGCCGCGTCCGCGTCGTGCTGCGCCTCTTGTGGTGGGGAGGGGAGCGTCTCCTGATGACGCTCAAGGTCGTCGGTGTCGGGTCGTCTCGGGGCTTCCGCCCCGGTGTCCAGTCCTGCATACTGGAAAGAGCTGCGCGATCGCAAATGATCAACATGAACGTACCGAACTGTGTTCTTAGTCTCTACGAGATAGGTCACAGGGCTGACTAGCCACACTATACGCCCTTCCGTCCATGACACCTTCTCTTGCCGGACAGTCTTCACGTACACCCAGTCTCCTTCCTTAAACGAACGGAAAGTTGATCTCCGTTGGTCATGCTGCTGCTTTAGCCCTTCTTGCCTACTCTGCATGTCATCCCGAAATGATGGTCTTAGTAATGACAGTTTAGTGCGTGGAGTTCGTTTCAGAAACAGTTCAGCCGGACACTTGCCAGTTGCCGTGTTAGGGGTTGTCCTATACGCCAGCAGGAAGTCGTCCAGTCTCTCCCGCATCGATCTGTTGTTACCTCCCTTGTTGTCGTGCAGAAGCTGCTTGCGAAGACTCCTTTTTACAGTTTGCACCGACCTTTCGGCAGCCCCGTTGGACTGCGGATGGTATGGCGGGCTGTACGTGCGTCGGATGCCACAGGCATCGAGGAAGTCCTGGAACTCCTGCGCTGAAAACTGGGGGCCGTTATCAGAAACCAGTTGTTCAGGGTATCCGTAAGCAGCAAACAGACTTCGCAAGCGCTCGATAGTTTTCGCGGCTGTAGTAGAGCGCATAGGAAACGCTTCGATCCACTTTGAAAACGAGTCCACGCACAAAAGAAATGTCGTTTTTTCAAAGTCAAAAAAGTCCACATGCACTCGCTGCCAGCAGCGGGCGGGAACCGGTCATGGCTCGAGTGGAGAACGGGGAGCGCTATTTTGCATTTGTTGGCAAATGCTACACGTTTTTACCGTGTTTTCAATCTCTGCGTCTAGCCCTGGCCACCAGAGCAAGCTACGTGCGAGCATCTTCATGCGTGAAGCACCGGGGTGTTCCGTTTGCAACAGACTCAACACTGCATTTCTCATCTTTGTTGGCACAACAACACGACTGCCCCATGTGACGCATCCCGCTTCCAGCGACAGCTCCGCACGTCTGTTATAGTACGGTACAAGTTGAGCATCTTTGATTTGTGCTGGCCATCCTTCAAGCGTATATCTGTAGACTTTGCTGAGAATGCAGTCATACTTGCTAGCTTTGGCAAAGTCTTTAGCCGTCAGTGGCGTAGTTTCAAAAACAGCGAGCGTATGTGTCTCATCAACGCTGTTTTCGGTTGCAACAGGCAGTCTGGACAGCGCGTCCGCCACTTCCATTTGAGATCCTTTCCGATATCTCAAGTCGTAGCGATAAGAAGCCAGGATTAACGCCCACCGTTGCATTCGAGCAGCCGCCAATGATGGGACCTGCTTCCGTGGCCCTAAGATGCCTAGTAATGGTTGATGATCCGTGAACAACGTGAATGCCCTTCCATATAGGTAACGATGAAACTTCTTGAGAGCAAAGATTATTGCCAGCGCTTCTCGCTCGATCTGGGCATAGCCGCGCTCAGCTTGCGATAACGTCCTGGAAGCAAAAGCGACAGGCTTTTCTTGCCCACTGGGAAGTATGTGAAAAAGAACCGCGCCGAGCCCATACTGCGACGCATCACAGCTTAGAGCCAAGGGTTGCTTCGGATTGTAGTAAGCAAGTACCGGACTGGTCGTGAGCAAGTTCTTTGTTTTTCGAAACGCGCGAGAACACTCGCTTGTCCATTGCCAACGCGTGCCCTTCTTCAGGAGCTCGTAGAGCGGCGCAGCCACAGTCGCCAAGTTCGACAGGAACTTGGAGTAGAATGTTACCATTCCCAGGAAAGACTTCAGTTCAGTACCATTTGTAGGCTCCGGTGCACGCTCTATTGCCCTTGTTTTCGATTCCAGTGGCTTTATTCCATCCGCTGAAATTATGTGGCCCAGATAGCGGACTTCACTGCAAAAGAGCTTGCAGTTTTCCATGCGCAGCGTCACATTGTGCTCCTGCAATCGTGTCAAAACTTCTTCCAGCCTTTTCCGACATTCATTCTCACTTGAACCTCCAATGATGACGTCATCAATATAACACCCTACTTGAGGGATACCCTTGAGAAGCCCGTCCATGAGCGACTGGAATATGGCAGGAGCACTGGCAATGCCGTAAGGGAGCCGCTGGTACTGGTAAAGGCCTTGGTGGGTGTTTATAGTTAAAATCGCCTTTGCATCGTCGGCAAGTTCTACTTGCTGGTAAGCGGCAGCAAGGTCTAGGACGCAGAATACTTTTGAGCCTGCCAATGTTGTGAACAAATCTTCTGGCAAGGGAAGAGGGTAGTGCTCAGTCAGCAGCACAGGGTTCACCGTGACCTTGTAGTCACCGCACAACCGCACTTTTGCTACTCCGTCTTTCGGTACCACTACCAGCGGAGTCGCCCAATCGCTTCTGGTGACCCTTTTCAGTACCCCCGCCCGTTCCAAGGCGTCTAGCTCTTCGGACACAGCTTGCTTCAATGCAAAAGGCACGGGACGGGCCTTGCAAAATACTGGCTTGCTGTCTGGCTTCAAGAGGACCTGTGCTTTGTAGCCCGTTATCAGCCCCATCTGCGGTGAAAACAAAGCCTGAAACTTCTTCTTAAGTTCCTCCACGGCGTCGTCTTGCTGTATAGCATGGACTTCCTGCCAGTTTAATTTCAGCTTCCTCAGCCAGTTGCGGCCGAGCAGACACGGCAACACTTTCCCACCGTCATCTAATATCAGAACAGGTAGAACGTCAGTTTGATTAGCGTGCTCAACACGAACATCAGCCGACCCTACGACCGGCACTAGTTCTCCTGTGTACGTTCGTAAAGGAACCGTAGCCGTCGTTACTGTCAGATGGGGAAACTTACGAAGAAAAACTGACTTCGGCATGACGGTGACGGACGCCCCTGTGTCGATTTGCATCCTTAAGGCCTGTCCTTCCACCAGAACTGTGACATAGTATGCAGACTTATTTGTTGTCATACTGTATATTTCTTGCTCTTCGTCAGACTCATCGGCCGAGTTATCGATCGCATTCAGCGCGTTCGGTTTGCCTGTGCGCTGCCTGCACTTTGATTTCAAGTGACCTTGCTCTCCGCAGTTATGACACTTGTACTTGCGATATCGGCAATTATTGGCCGCATGGCGTTTACCGCAACGGAAGCACTCTACGGGCTCAGTCTTGCTTCGATAATTGTCGTTAGCACGGTAGCCTTGACTCAGAACACCAACTTCTAGTCCTGAGCGCCTTTGTGGTATACTTTTCAGCTCTTCTAGCTTTACTTGTTGAGTCTGGGTGGTGGCTAGTTCACGATTTAACGCAATTTTGCACGCCTCTTCGAACGTCAGCTTTTCAGCGGCAACCAGCTCACGCTGAGTGTCGACGCAGCGTAGCCCGGCGACTAGCCTGTCTCTAAGCGCTTCGTCGAGAAACTTGCCAAACTCGCAAGTTCTGGCCAGGTGCTTCAGCTGCACAATGAATTCGGCTACAGTCTCTTGCTCAAGTTGCAATCTTCGGTTACATCGGCACCTTTCCGCAATCACGGCCTTTCGGGGACTGTAGTGTGTTTTCAGTAGCGCCGTGACCTCGTCATACGTTTTGCTGGCAGGGGAATTCGGAACTAGCAGGTTCTTCAATACTTCATACACTCGAGGTCCTACTACAGTCAGGAATACGGCTAGCTTCTTGCCTTCAGCCACATCATTTGCCAAGACGTAAAGCTCAAATCTTTCCAAGTAGGACTCGAAGCTGTCGCTCCTTTCGTCAAAAGTATCAATTTTTCCCACCTTCGCCATTGCAGCATCCGCCAGGCAGTAGTCTTCAGCAGCAACCGAAGAAAGCAGCCAGCCGCCTCGATCCCATCCTCGTCGCCAGTGTAATGTTGTAGCGTGCGGCAGCCGAGCGGCCGCACCAAAGAACCCGCGAAGACCGGTGCAGGACAAGGAATCAGCGTTTATTTGTCTGACGCTTCTTTCATACGCAGCGGTTGCTTATCCGCTGCTGCTATCAGTGCGCGTCATGGCAAAGTGACGCGTCATGCACTTGACGCTATCACATGCAGTACAGAGGGAGATAGATTAGGCTTCAAGTATAGTAAGGAAAAATCTGCAGTCATGATATTTAATGAAGAGAGCGGCGAGCATAGAATACAGGAGTTCGTGCTAAAAGTAGTGAATGAGTACAAGTATCTTGGGGTGTGGATAAATAACAGTGTTGAGTATCTGACAGAGCATGAAAAATATGTAATCAATAAAGCTAGTAGGAATGCAGCTGTCATGAAAAATAGGGCACTGTGGAATTACAATAGGTATGAGGTGGTAAGAGGGATCTGGAAAGGGGTGATGGTCCCTAGCCTGACCTTCGGTAATGCGGTCCTGTGTATGAGGCCAGATGTTCAAGCAAGGCTGGAAATTAGGCAACGGGGAGTAGGTAGGTTAGCTTTGGGAGCACATGGAAATACACCAAATCAGGGGGTACAGGGTGATATGGGATGGGCGTATTTCGAGAGCAGAGAGGCTAGCAGTAAGATAGCATTTGAGGAACGATTGAGAAAGATGGAGGAAAAGCGGTGGGCCAGGAAAGTTTTCAGATACCTGTATATAAAGAATGTTGACACGAAATGGAGAAAGCGATCTAGAAAATTGACAAGCAAATATCTGGACAGCATTAAGGGGGCAAATCAGCAATTATCGGTTAAGAAAAAGGTTAAAGGAACAGAGAGAGCTTTGTGGAAAACAGGGATGCTGACAAAATCGGCACTGGAAACATACCGGGCCTTTAAACAGGAAATTGTCAAAGAAAATATCTATGATAATTTTAGGGGAAGTTCTTTGTTGTTTGAGGCCAGGACTGGAGTTTTGCGGACTAAGACGTATAGAGTCAGGTACCAGGAGATAGACACTTTGTGCATTGCGTGCGGAGAGGAGGAGGAAACGGCTGAACACTTGATACTTTTCTGTAAAGGGCTTCACCCTACAGTGGAAGGCAGCGGGGCTGACTTACCCAAGGCATTGGGGTTTAGGGATAGTGAAGGGAAGTGGATTTTAAGAAGTTAGGAGCAACCAAGCGAAGGTTATCTGATTGGTGGCTAAAAGCAAGACAGGAGTAAAATTTCACAAGACATGGCTAGGTGGCTTCAGCCACCGCCCGATGTAAAGGGTTCAGCCGTATCCATCCATCCATCCATCCATCCATCCGAGTACTTGCTCGAGGAGACCGTGCGCGCTCCTGACGTTTCTGCGTAGGTGATAGTTCTGCGTGCCTTGCCTTGTCGTCGCACCGCACTACTTCGCGGTTCGTGCTACGAGTCAGCGTGTTGTGCTTTGCAGATTTTTACAAGTGAAGTTATCGAAAGCGCCCAGTGTGTCCATTCCACTCTTCTATTTTGGATCATGGAAAAGAAGAGGAAAACCGTTGACACGCATTGCTATGCGCCCGGATGCAAGAGCGGGTATCCCGGTTTTCGAGAAGCAGATGGGCGCACATTGTCGCTTTTTGGAGTACCGAAAGACAGTGACCGGCGGAAACAATGGGAGAGGAACCTTCACCGCAAAGATATGCCACACTCCGAGACGTCAGCCGTATGCTAGAGACACTTTGAAACGCATTTTATTTTGCGCGACTATGTGCATTTTATTAATGGTCAGGAGTTACGAATACCTCGTGGTAAACCTACTCTAACTGACGACGCGGTGCCCACGCTCCTGCCCGATTTGCCGTCCTATCTCTCAAAGGAAATGCGCCAGAAAAGACCAGAGAGAAAACGCGTTGCTGTGTGCCCAGCAGCACGCTTAAAGAAGGCGCGGTTGTCTCGTCCTGATGTCCACGAGTCGTCGCCGGCAGGTGTTATTTCAGATGACAATGACAGCCTCGACGTGACAGTGCCCGAGCAAGCTGATCTTAAAACGATGGCAAACAGTGTGAGCGTCCCAAATAGGTGGGCAAGAATTGCCGCAGCGGACTTCGATGGAGTTCTCTTTGTCACGACAAGTGTGAGCAGAAATCCATTTGCGCTTTTTCACGAACGAGTGCTGATGTTCACAGCTGACTGCGCAAACACTGTTACCGCCCGCTTTTACTTACGTGGCAAAGAAAGCAAGGTTGTTACTGTACGATCGGTAAAGGAGGCGGAAGAGATGTTTAAAGACGCAGATGCTGCTATTCCCTGCAAGGGTGCAATGGACAGAGAAGAGTTTGAGAACAACCACAGTAGGGACATCACATGCCACCTCAAGCAATCTGTTGACATTGCACAGGCCACTGTTTTAAGCCGATCTTGCTCGGGACTAGTAAGCAAAGAAGGTAAGTGCTCATTCAGTAGCAAAAAATCAATTATTACTGTGACAGTGTGCAATTGATTTTTTTCCCGTGTGGAGTAAAGCATGCTTTGAAACATTTGAAAAAAACCACTCTCAGCTTCCATGTAGGGCAGCTTGCCATTGATATCATGTAGCTCCAAACTTCAGCCATGTTTAAGGCTCATCGTTTGTATTAGCAATTCCCATGAATACCACATCATAAAGCCATCCTGCCTATCCAAGTACAAACTACGGATATACTCTCACAAGCTGTTTACGGCACTCGCAGGGAACTGCCCATTTGAATTCAACTATGTTGCCTGTGATCTTCATTATTAAAGTTTGTAAGTGAAATATATGTTTGGATTGTAAAATTATGTTCGAATTGCACAAGCAGACATAAAATTTTGGCTTGTGGCCTTGTCTGCAGTGTCATTTTATTTTTTGAGTATTGTAACATTGTAACAGATGGTGCGTAGTTGTTCTGAAACAGAGAATGACTAGCCCCTTCCCATTTCTTCTTTGTGTTTTAGGTGCCACCTGTGTGCCATGCCGCTATCTAAGAAAAAGCCTACAGTCACGAAAGTGTGGCTCAAGGCAAGAAAGTCTCTGAAGAGGAATATTTCAAAGCACTTGAAGATTGCCCGGCAAAGGACAAAGCGTCTAGGCTCACATGTGAGCACCCTTCAACAGATGGTTTCCAAGATGAAAACTGAAAACTCAAAAATCAGTGAAGAAGCCCTCGAAAACAAACTTCAAACACTGTCATCAAAACAGAAAGAGGCTGCTATTCACATGTTTGCAGCAGCTAAACGTAATGGCATGCAGGGAATGAGCTATACGAAGAGCTGGGTCTTAGAATGCATTATTATGAAAATGAAAGGCCCCAAACTCTATGAGCACATGCGAAAGCAAAATATTCTTGCTCTCCCAATTAGAACAACATTGTCCAATTACCTAAAATCTTAGAGGCCCGGATTTGGTTTTAATACCAAAATTTTCAGAATACTCAGGGAAAAAACAAGCACGATGAATCGTTTTAAAAGGCATGGTGGATTGCTTGTTGATGAGATGAAACTTTCAGAAAACCTTGCAGTTACATCCGGTGCTCTGATTGAAGGATTTGTTGATCTGGGCAATTTTACACCAAGAACTGACAAGCACGTCATATGTGACCATGGCATGGTCATTTGTTTTGTGCCATTTGTTGGCAAGTGGACACAGATCCTGGCTGTATTTGCCACTAATGGTAATGTAAAAGTCAGCTTGCTTAAAAAAATCATGACAGAAGCAGTTATCCTGGCAGAAAATGCAGGATTATTTGTCGACTTCATCACAAGTGATGGGGCGACCTGGAATAGAAAGATGTGGTCTTTGATGGGCATTGGAGCATCTCCTTCATCCACAAAGTGCAGCATCCAGTTGATGCAAGCCGCTCGTTTCATTTTGTGTCCGACTTTCCACACCTCATCAAGTGTCTGAGGAATGGCCTCATGAAGAGTAGTTTCAACACACCAGCAGGCGAGGTAACATAGCTCAACTTTTTCATTGCTTTTCACCTTTTGCTAGCAGTTCTTCTTTACATGCATAGGGTTGTATTAGTGTAAGGTAAAACCATTGAATATTTTGTCGGTATGTTTCTTCTGCAGGTCTCCCTACGTCCACTTCGTAAGGCACTAGAACTTGACGGCTCCAATGTCACTCTCCAAGCCATGCCGGGAATAACAAGTCGCCATACCAACCCGAATAATTTCGAGAAAATGAGAGTAGCCTACGCATTCCAACTGTTCAGTGACAAGGTGCTGAGTGGCCTTCGACTCTATGAGACGGAGCTGGAAAGCTACTGTGGAAGCATTCAACCAGTGCTCATCTTCTTTGGGTAAGTTTAAGCTCGCAACTTTTTCTAAGTGCAACCATCTCATCGCTGTTTATTTGCCTATAAAGTGGATATAAGAAAATAAATGCTTTCTTTGTTCTCTATTTTTGCAGGATTATCCGAGACGTCATCGAAATAATGACATCCAGATACCCCAGCCAAGCCCTGCGGCCAGATTCGGCTTCAGAAGAGAAGCTGCTCTCGTTTTTGACCTACATCACCGAATGGGAGCTCCATGCAGCGGGTCGAGGCGGCTTCCTATCTGCTTCTACTGCAGTTGGCCTGAGAGTAACGGTCGCAAGCACTCTCTCTTTGCTGACTTATCTGACAAAGAATGTAAAGTTCAAGTACCTGATGACTTCAAAGCTGAGTCAGGACCCAATCGAAAATCTGTTTGGTATAGTGAGGCAGTCAAGTGGCTGCAATACCCAACCAAAATCGCAACAGTTTGTAATTACTGTATCCTGACTAAGTTTTTACGGACTTGCCAGATCAGTTAGTGATGGAAATGCTGAGCCTGGTGTTCTCACAGCCCTTCTTGAACCAGACATGACTGAAGGCTTGAAGAGAGGCAAGACTGGTATGATCGAGAGCATTCTCAATGATCATGACATTCCCAGCACACATCAAGAGCAGGTACCTGTACTAGACTTCATGTGTGTACTACCTGTACTACTTCATGTGTGTCTGCATGAAGCGACGAGCGGCTCATTTTCTACATTTGTGGTTATGTGGCCAGAAAGTTTCTGCCGAAGCTAGAGTGTGATGAATGTCACAGATTGCTTCTTACTCAGGAGGAGGATGTAGGTCGTCTTGATGCAGCTCAGTACACCAGACTGCGTGATAATGGTGGCCTGCTGTACCCAACCGGATGGCTTTTCAGGTTTATTCGAAGGTTGGAAAACCTTTTCACCACCACATTCAGCACACAAGGGCTGCATCATGAGAGCGTGATGGATATTCTTGCTCTCATTAAGAGAAATCAGCAAGACAGAATAGGGTGTGGTAGCCATGCACAATCATTGACAGCGCAGGTTGTAGCTTTTTAAATTACCACAAGGCTGCACTTCTTTGTAAAGTCCCTAAACAGGTCCAAAAATACGAGTCGAGAAACTTCAAGATATTTGAAGTTGAGCCGCTGCACATAAGTGTGTATATGGTATTTTGTACTCTTTGTCGTGGATCTCTTCTCTTGCAGTATATTTTTTAATTTGCACAATAGCTCTAGACAGGGATTTACTTAAGCAATACAGAGGCAATGACACATTTCAGGCCTTAAGGGGGGACACGACTCTTTGACACCAAAAATCGGCCCAAAAATCAGATTTTCAATCTTTTAATTTTCGTGTTCCTCGCACCATTCTGCATCTGTATGCAAATTTTCATCATTAAGAAGTTATAGCGAT
Organism: Amblyomma americanum; assembly: GCF_052857255.1. Classification (NCBI taxonomy): domain Eukaryota; kingdom Metazoa; phylum Arthropoda; class Arachnida; order Ixodida; family Ixodidae; genus Amblyomma; species Amblyomma americanum. The sequence goes on along the minus strand of NC_135497.1, from coordinate 533,967,125 downwards.
TTAAAAATGCAGTACCACACCCAGTGCCCTTTAAATTGTGGACAAACGACACCCAATTTCGATCACCCGGCGCATCGAAACTACGCGCTCTACTGCGGCCATTTTGGTCTCGTTCGAAAGCGCGGGCTTTCGGCTTATTTTTTCTTTCGAGCAGCAACCCTGTACATGCCGCCTTCGCCAAAAAAACGAAGGAAAAAAAATAAATAGCGGCGCGAGCTGCTATTGGCCGATTTAGGCACGTGATCAAAATGGCGTCTGGTTGGTTCCGGCAAGCTAGCCACGGAAAGCGGACGCCCGGCAACGCCATTTTGTCTTTCTGCCGACCACGCTAGTTGCAACGCGATAACCATGCCAGGAGGCTCGAAGAAGTACCGTTCTGTGCACAAGTTCGGGCGAAAGTGTGCAAAAGGAAAAAAAATGTGTTCATGACGCGACATTGCGGCATGCGGTGCAACAAGCAAGCGCCAGTGGTACGGGATTGCGTGACGGTCACGTTGCGGGCGGCGACGCTCCTCCGTCTCCGCTGGATAACGGAGGTGTTCTCCGTGCCGATTGTAGTCGCGTACGAATTGACACCGCGCCTGTCACTAACAGTGACATAACTCAAGCAAGTGCCCGTGAGCAGTCTACATTTGATCAACAGGAATCGACGCCGGCGCCGGCAAGAAAGACCGCGCTGTTCGCCGATGCAAGTTGTGCGTCCGCAGGATCAGACGCAGACGAAACAGCCTCCTATGCAATAATTGACCTCAGCGTTGCGAACGTCCTCTTGGATGCCGTGCGGTGCTAAACGTGTCGCGGATGCGTGAGGTTGATTACTAGCGACCAGAGCTATGGCCTCGCCGTGAAACTGATCGTGCTATGTGACAACTGTGGTGAGATTGCGGCCGAGTGGAACTCGCGGAGGGTTGACGGTGAGAAAAAGTGCAATCCTTTCGAGCTCAATATTGTTGCTAGTCGAGCAATGCTGTCGACCGGTAACGCCCAGACAGCAATGAACGATATCTTTTCGGCGATGGGATTGTCACGGCGTGGCATGCACAACAAGACGTTTCAACGGCACTTGAAAAACACACTGCAACCTGCTGCCACTCGAGCAACCGCGACAGCTATGGCACAGGCCGCGCAGGCAGTGGCGAAGGTATATGGCGACTTGTTTTTTGGGCACAGTGGGAACATTGCCGTGTGTTACGACGGCACATGAATGACGCGCGGGCACTCGTCACATATAGGCGTCGGTGCCGTAGTGGAACTCTTCACTGGTTATGTGCTCGATTATGTGGTGCTGTCCAACTTTTGTCTGGGCTGCGAAACTGGCCCAAAGCCAAATACTGACGGCTATGAACTCTGGAAATCGCGCCACAAGTGCCAAAAGAATACCAACTGCAAGGCTGGCCAAATGGAGGTAGAGGCAGGCAAAACTCTATTTGAGAGGTCTTTACAGCGCCACAACATACGCTACACAACGATGTTATGCGATGGGGACAGTCGCACGTTTAATGCCCTTTAAGATGCTAAAATGTATGGCTACATTGAAGTGGTCAAGGAGGATTGCATAAACCATGTGCACAAGCGTATGGGAGCAGCTTTGTGCAACCTCTTGCAGAGGCACAAGGGTGCAGGAAAACAGTCTCGGTGGCAGAGGAAGGCTCACAGCTGATCTAGTTGACAAGCTGGCTATATAATATGGCCAAGCGCTAAGGTCAAATGTAGGTAATGTGGATGCCATGCAGCGAGCCGTGATGGCGACATATTAGCACATGACGTCTACTGATGACTGCCCCAATCACACTTTGTGTCCCACTGGTGAGCAGTCTTGGTGCCGCCACAACGCTGCAAAAGCAAAAGAGGAGCCCGAACCGAAGCATAAGTACAGTCTGCCAAGCGATGTGGCTGAAGCTCTTTTGCCCGTGTGCAGTCGTTTATCAGAGAAAAGCCTGCTGCAGAGGTGCATTCGGGGGAAGACCCAGAATTCAAACGAGAGCTTCCACTCGATCATCTGGACCTTGATCCACAAAGAGTGGCATTCGTCACTGTTTGCTGTGGAGGCAGCCACAACAGAAGCTGTACTGCGCTTCAATGCCGGCTGCAAGCATACAGCAACAGCAATTCTGCAAGAATGCAACGCGAACATGCCAGCAACTATCTCCAGGAGAGCTGAAGAAAAGAACTTGCGCCGTAACACGCGTTCTGCGAAGAAGCAGGTGGCTTCGCTTGGCTTTGCTAAAGCGGAAAAAAAGAAGCACCGGGACAGCATGCACCCCGACTATGCTCCTGGTGCATTTTGAAAGCATGCGAAGGTCTTTGGGGTTTTCTTTCCTGATTAAATATGCTGTGAGGATTGAGTGCTTCTCACAATCCCCCAATTTTGGCGGTTTTGCATTTTTGAAAGATTATTATCTCCGGTCCTGTTCTTGCTCTTGCTATAATTTTTTTTGCTAGAAAGGGAACCTTGTGGGTCACATGACACCATGGTAAATGCAATGACCACAAGAAAAAATTTACTGAGAAGGTTATCTGTCTTGGGTACCCAAATGGACCTTTCCTTTTAGAAGTTTCCTATTGCATAACGTAGGCTGAAATTGGCATAAGCCATTAATTTTTGCTTTAGTTCACTTTCCACTAGTTTCTGATCATGTTGACATATCAATAATTGGCATATTTTACATGTACATACTGTGAGATGTTTTTTTCTCGTTTTCTCAAAACTGCAATTTTCAGGGTTCTGCAATTTTGGAGGAGCGATATCTCTTAAACTATTTGTGCTATAGCTCTCATTCTTATTCTGTTAGAAAGAAGAACTCTTGGACAGTGCATTAAAACTATAATATGTTCAGTTATTACAGAGCAACATTTACAAAATTAATTATCAATCTTGGGTGCCAACTTGGGCTTTTTGTCACAAAAGTTTGACTAGGTGTAACTTTGGTTGAAATTCTTCTAGCACATTATTTCTTGTCTTGTTGCACTCTATGATCCTTCTAGATCACTCTGGCAGGTCTATTTTTATGATGCCATAGAGTGTTTAGTAATTAGCTCACCTCCAAACGAACAACATGAATTAGGTGAAAATTTGAAAACTATTTCATCTACAAGAAACCTAATCCAATATTTGAAATCAGCATGCAAAAGTATACAAATGGTGCAAGTTTCAACCAGATCCACCCATAAATAAGAAAAAAGTTCTAAGAGGGATGTCCCCCTTGACACGGGTCTTAAAGGTAAAAAAATTGCCAAAAAAACGATTTTTTGAAAATGCTATTTCTGAAATCTGTTGCCTGTTCTTCTCCAGTCTGCGAATTTTCATGCATCTAGGATCAGTAGTTTTCGCGCAGTGCCAATTTTATCGCCGATATCGACTGAATCTGATCCGAAATTGACATCAAAACGGCACTTTTTGCGCGGCGCGCAGCTCCTATTCTATGCATGCTATCGGAGCCATTTTGGTCTCGTTTGAGAGAGCGACCTTTCCTTTTCAATGTCCCGCCACCGATGTCTCCGTCCGCTCATTGGTTGCAGAAAAAAGCGCCAAAATAAAGGTCCTACCCGCAACCTCATGCATTACTCAGGGCACGTGACACGTGTGCGCTAGCGGATTGGCTGAATCTGTCTCCGTCGTCTGCAAGACGCGCTGGCCGTTGTTGACGCGGCAGACCAAGTGCCATTTTGTTGTGCATTGACTCCGGTGCAGTACGCAATGAATCGCAGCTCGGTAAAATTTCGTGCCAGGCACCAGTTCGGGAAGAAGGTGAAGCGTTCGTTGAGCGATAACTTCAAACCGCGCACCGCCTCACCGCAGTGTGCCTAAGGAGAAGAGCTTCACGCGCCCAGCGACGGGGCCGCCGGCACTGCCGCGCTAGGCCTAACGGACCCGACACCCGAAAGCGGTACCAACAGCGGCAGCGTACGCCACGACACGATATTTTTACAGCCTTCTGAAGCAGAAGAACGCAAAAAAATAGCAGCGGACTTGGTAGAGATCCTTTCAGCAACGGCAGCAACAGATCGGAAGAAGGAGCTTCTTGCTGACAGCGACGACGCCGCGGTTCAACTGTACAATGGAACTTCGTTCACGATTGTGTGTTTGGATTCAGTGAACGCACTGCTCGAGTTCGCGAAGTGCAGATCATGCTCTGGAGCTTTGAGAATATTGAGAGATGAACGTGAATATGGCCTTGCGGTCAAGCTGCACATTGTGTGCGAAGATTGCGGCGACACGTCGTCGACATGGAGTTCGCCGCGCGTCGAAGGTACGCACAAAGTGAATCCTTTCACCGTGAATGTCCTCGCCACGCGTGCGATGCTGGCCACTGGCAATCGCCAAATGGCATTAAATGATATTTTTTCGGCAATGAATATCAGCCGTCGGGGTCTGCACACAAAAACGTGGCAGTCGCATCTGAAAGGCAAGCTGATGCCTGCTGCTAGTCGCGCGGCACGAAAACTGACCAGTAAGTGTGCGCAGTCCGTTCGCGAACTTTACGCAGAACTGAACGTGAGTAATCCTGGCAACATCGCCATTTCATACGACGGGTCGTGGATGACGCGCGGGCACACTTCCCACATTGGCGTCGGGGCGGTAATTGAACTGTTCAGTGGCTTGGTGCTTGACTATGTCGTGCTGAGCAATTTCTGCGCCGGATGCGAGTCAGGCCCAAATAAGGACGACCCCTCATATGAATCGTGGACAGCCAGCCATGTGTGCCAAAGGAACACGACGAAAAAGGCAGGAGAGATGGAAGTGGAGGCTGCCCTGATCCTGTTCAAGAGGTCCCTCGAGCGCCACAGCCTGCGGTACACTACTGTACTTTGCGACGGTGACAGCAGGACCTACCTTGCGTTGGAAGAAGAGAAGGTGTATGGGTATATACCCATAAACAAAGAGGACTGCATCAACCATGTCGAGAAACGCATGGGTGCTGCTTTGCGGAATGCAGTAACGAAGAACAAAGGCTGTGGTCCAAAAGCCTCAGTGGAAGGGGCAACCTAACGGGAGATCTGATAAACAAAATGAGCTCATATTATGGGTGGGCTCTAAAGACCCACAAAGATGTAGATTCCATGCAGAGGGTGGTGATGGCTACATTTCATCACATCACATCCAATGATGCAAAAGCAACCATACATTTTGCCCAACGGGGCCGAGCTCCTGGTGCAAGCAAAATGCGGCAAAGGCCAGGGGTGAGCCAGCACCAAAGCATCCCAGGAACCTGCCCCCCATGTTTGTGAGGCCCTGCTTCCCATATATCAGCGCCTCTCGGACAAGAAGCTGCTGGAGCGATGCCTGCGTGGCAAAACGCAGAACAATAATGAAAGCCTACATTCTATGGTATGGGCACTTGCTCCAAAGCACTCCCATGCCTCACTGTTCGTGGTGGAGGCTGCTGTAGCTGTAGCCGTTCTCAAATTCAATGCTGGAAATGTGACAGCATCAAAAGCGATCCTCAGCGAGCTGGGCTTGAATCCAAGCAACGAAAGTAAAACGCGCATGCTGGAGAAGGACCTGCGCAGAAGGAAGGCATCAGCACGCAAGCGTGCTGAGAACGTGAGCATGCAACGGGCCCTAAGAAAGCGCCATAATGGTGGCAAAAGCCAATCAGATTATATGCCTGGTGCCTATTAGCCCTTTTTGAATGTAAATATGTAAATATTTTTAGCTTTTCCTTATTAAATATTGTTCTGCTTGTATTTTGGCATTTTCTCAAAACTGTGTTTTGTGTCAAGTTGGAAGTTTGCTCAAGGTGTATCTCAGCACTTAGAGCAGCTTGAGCTACAATTTTTTTTGCATTGTGCAGCTGGAAGCATAAGGCATGCAACGCTGGGAACAAATTTTTAATTTTTTCCTTCCAATTTTTTTATTTTCTGTTTATTTTTTCACTCCGATGATCATGTTTCGAGCACCAAATCCATTAGGCTGCTAAATCTATATCATTAGCTTAATTTGAAAACTGCTTCCAGCATTGCATTCCTCACACATTGTAGTATCTACCCACGTATTAAAATTAAATTTCTGATGGCCCATTTTTTTCTATTGTTTGAGCAGACAATGGCATGATATATATTAATATCTAAAGAACTAATTAGCCTAGAAATAAACAAATTGCATATTTGAAATCAGCAAAAACAGCTAAATAAGTCTGTACAGTTTCATCAAATTTGGTCTGTAAATAAAAAAAGAAGCTCAAAGACCCATGTCCCCCCTTAAACACTTAGAGGAATTCGGGATATGGCTGCAGAACAAATATTCAGCTTTAACTGAGGATGATGACCTTCATGTTGATACAATGAACAATAATCTGACACCTATCATTACGGAGAGCGCAACAGAAGTAGGCGGTAGAACAGTTCGACAGGATACCTGCAAGTTATCTCCGTAGACGAATCTGATTAAGAAACGTCAAAGCATGAGGGCGTCTAACCCTACAGACAGAATAGAACTCTGCTATCGCAGTTAATAAATAAGCGCAATGTGGCCGACATAAGGAAGTTAAATATGAAGAGGATCGAGCATGCTCTAAACAATGGAGGTAGACTGAAAGAGGAAACTAGGCATTGGTAAAAATCAGATGTATGCGTAAAGAGACAAAGAGGGCAATGTCATTAGCAATATAGATAAGATAGTTAAAATAGCCGAAGAGTTCTACACAAATCTATACAGTAGCCAATGTAATCAGAACGTCAATGATGGAGACACTAGCGCACAGCAATGCGTCCTCCCGCCAGTAACGAAGGAGGAAATAAAGAAAGCCTTAGAGGCAATGCAAAGGAGAAAACCAGCTGGGGAGGATCAGGTAACCGCAGATCTGTTGAAACATGAGGGGAGATTCTGCTAGACAAACTAGCCATCCTGTATACGCAATGCCTTATGACCTCGACCGTGCCAGAAGCTTCGAAGAACGCAAATATATTATAAATTCATAAGAAAGTAGAAGCCAAGAACTTGAAAAATTACAGACCCATCAGCTTACTGTCAATCGCCTACAAGAAATCTACTAAGGTAATCGCTAATAGAGTCAGGGCAACCTTAGACTTTAATCAACCAAATGATCAGGCAGGCTTTCATAAAGGATGTTCCACAACAGTCTATATTCACACTATCAATTAGGTGATAGAAAAGAGAGCAGAATATAAGCAACCTCTATATATAGCCTTCATTGATTACGAGAAAGCATTCGACTCAGTGGACATCTCAGCAGTTATAAAGGCATTGCGGAATCATGGTGTCGATGAGCCTTATGTCAAAATACTGGAAGATATATACAGGAACTGTACAGCTACCAGAGGCCTCCATGAAGTCAGCAATAAAATTCCAATAAAGAACACGATCTCGCCAATGCTGTTCACCGCCTGTTTACAGGAGGTATTCCGAGGCTTGAATTGTGAACAGTTGGGGATACGAGTTAATAGAGAATACCTAACAATCTGCGATTCGCTGATGACATTGCCTTGCTGAGTAGGAGAAGAACTGCAAATCATGATCAATGAGTTAGACAGACAGAGCAGTACGGTGGGTCTAAAAATTAGCATGCAGAAAACCAAAGTACTGTACAACAGTTTAGCAAGAGAATAGCAGTTCACAATTGGTAAAGAGGTGCTGGAAGTGGCAAAAGAATACGTCTATTTAGGGCAGGTAGTGACAGCTGATTCGGATCATGAGAGGGAAATGACTAGAAAGATAAGAATGGGGTGGAGTGTACCGAAAATACCAAACATAGAGGACTCAAGCACAGCTCTCTACCAGTTCTAAATTTTAACCCTCTTTTAGAATCTGGTCGACATCAGAGGGAAGCCAAGCACTCACCCACACATGTGATCATGTCCTTACACAGCTGCTCTCTCGCTGGCTGACTGTTGTTGCCACTTGCAGATTCCGATCCCACAGCACTGGTCACCACTTGTCTTGGGGCAGAGGCTCACTCGAACCCGGGCTCCGTAGGGTAGCGTGGCCGAGCCTTCGGGCTGAGGAAAAATGGAAGTTGAAGTTTGGGAAAACGGAAACAAGCAGCTTCAATGGAACTTTGGTGTATTTGCATATTTAAGAAAGAAAGCAAACAGTCAAAATTCAAGCGGTCATGCGTCAAGCGACTGTATAAACCTTGTCGCCAGGGCCCAGAGCGTCCCTTCTCACTCAGCACGCTCCTTAAATCTCCCAAGGATCAGCCCCTTTATTCGGCGGTGGTGCACACAACACGGGGCACATTTCTCCAGGAAAAGTTGCAAACCTCTCTCTGTTTCGGGCCGGCTCCTGTTGGACCCAGTTAATTACTTGAAGGCACCGAACCCCTACTCCCCTGTCACTTGTCCATCATCGGTCGCTGCCCCAGGCGCCCTTCTTGCTGGGAACCAGTAAAAAAGAACCCCCCCGCCCCTGATCCAAGCAAGTGAAAATCTCCGCAGGTACTTTCACAGCCAGGCATCCAGTTTTATGGGGTCATCGGATGGTCAAACGTCGTGTCGCCAGCATGGTAGTAACAACCGTCAGTATCAGCGAAAGGAAAATGCGTATATTGTTTCAAATACTGGAAGCACAGACCCAGTTCTTGTTTTATATATTTCCTACTTGCAATGTATGTTGTAGCTGCCTCCCTCTCCTGCAATGAAAACCGCATTGGATTCTATAGAGAGAGAATCATGTGCGGAAGTATGAATTTCGCATGCCTTAGTAGCACCATATACATGGCTGCCTTCTGGGCTGATTTCTGGGTCGCATAGAAAGCCGTTTGCGCTGATAAAAACGATAATAATATAACATCATTAAAACGATAATAAATTAAACATTTTCAAACACTGTCGTGTACCTTTGTAACTTTAAAATGCACCTCTCCGTTCCATCAATATAACTGCATTATCCATTTTACCATCGCGTGAAAATTTGTTGCAGGAAGCCCGAAAAAAAATGCTCTGGCATCACTTTTCCTACATAGCTTGTAATACCTCAGACGGAAACATTAACGAGCAAAACATGCGGGTGCAAAGAAAAAAAAATTGGAGAGGACGCTTAAGCTCCACCTTAAAAGGATGACGCGATAGCGTAATGTGTCAGTTCCCATATTTGCTGACAGCTACTCTGCATTCATAGATCCCTTGAAGTCCTCACACCCATCCTGGTGCAGTGGTTAAGCGATGTGCCACTGCCTTGCGATGGCAGATGCTCCCAGCGGTGGGCACTGTGCGGCCAAGATTGCTCTTCCCGAACGATCGATCATTAATTTAACTGCCGCATGCCATGGTGGGCAGTTTCTCACTGTCCGGTGGGCAGGTTGTGATGCCACCGATAGGTCACGTGACAGAAGTAGCCCACCTGCCTCCTATGTTGCTCTCTGGAGACCACCTGCCAGAGCCATGCTCGTGATTTTGAAGCGAACGCTACACTACCCTGAGTAAAGCCGCTTTTCACGTGCCGCTAAATTTTACCTTCTTTGACATTGAACCGAGGAGAAAACACGTGACAGCTATGATGTCAATCAGCCGCCACCGCCGCCGAAACCGAGCGCTCTTCTCTTTATGTAGGCCGTTGGCGTTCATTGTGTTCATTGGCGTTGGCGTTGGCAGCGTTCTAGACTCTGATGATTTTGAGCAATGGAAGGGCGCGTAACTGGCTCACTGGGTCAGTGGTCGCCTCAATCGCGCTTTGAGCTACTTGGCGGCGCGGAAAGATGTGGGCTGCAGGCATAAGCGCTGACGACTTTGTGGTAGACAAGCGGCACTGCAGCAACAGCCCGCATTGTTCATTGGGTGACCAACCTCTCGCGATCAACCATTAATTTAACTGCCAGGGTGGCAGTGTGGGCGTGTTGTCTATCGAGTGTGCGGAACGCACTGAACGTTACAGAAGACAAGGAGCATCTACTTGCCTGATACACCACAGCTTTCCATCTCCAACTAGGTTCAGGAGTAGTTAAGCCGCAGCTCATTTTTACGCTCACAAGGCCAACGCTGGATTTTTTGGAGAACGGGGCCTTTAACATTATCGCATTAGAACAGTGCCTGGCAACTGCGAGCCAAGAGGCCTTTTCCGGCGCTTGTAGATATAATACAAGAAGGAAAAAAATCTCGACAACTGCAGATGTAGAGCTAAGCAACGCTACGGCTCAATTGATCAGGGTTAATATCTGGAGTGCAGTGAGTAAGCGTGGCCACCATTTGTAGGTAAATTAATTAAGGTTATTCCTTGAGGCCAGACTACAAACTTAAGAAACATCGCAGATTGAGACACACACAGGCAATCTATTCTGCAGACAAGGTAAACAAAAGAGGTCCTCGTTACGACATACATGAAAGAGGCCAATAGTCACCTAAACCAAGAAGCATAGGAGATGTCTTCTTTTTATTTTTTAGCTTTTATCGATGGGATGTTAATAAAAGCACAAGAACCACATGCCGCCTGTGGGACCTGATTGATCCCACGACAGCCGAATTTCGCGTCCGGTGCTCTGTCAACCAAGCAGCGGCTACCTGAAAGATGAAGATTGTGCAACCGTCGCCGTAGATCAGTTGGTAGAACATCGGACCACCTATGCTCCTTGGTTACGGTGACTGGTGGCTTTCCTCGTGTGTGCAGACAATATGTTAAAATTGTGTGCTTCCCATAAGGCAAAAGCTCATCACAAATTCCAGAAAGGCACGTGTTGTAGCCGTGACGGCACTTAACGGGCATGTGTATCGCGGGGAAGAATGAGGTCATGTACCCTTATTTACAGCAGCAACTTACCAATTGTAGTTCCTGGCCCAGAAGACTGGGTCGTCGCCCGGCGGCCGCGTACCCCTTACTCGTCGCCGCTACTGTCCGAGTCAAGGACAATGGGCTCCAAGAGGGCAGCGAGTGGCTCCTGGCGTCCGTTGCCTACGTCAGCCCGCCCTTGATTGCGTCTCCCTGCATTGCTGTCGCAAGAGGGACAACCCGCACTGCTTGCTCGGCAGCCTGGGCGGGCACCGCAGGCAGGGCAGGAACAGCAGTCGCGGCAGGCAAGCGGCAGCCTGGCAATCGAAAGAGCACATCTCTCACAAGTTTTTAGACAAAAATCTGCAAACATAAAAGGAGTATGAACACCTCATTTTGATGGCATGTTTTCAGCTTTACAATGATGTGGAAGGCACTACTATGATTGAATCACCATGTCGTATTCGCCTACAGCCGTTAAATAATTTATAATCGAATTTTTCATTCATGCTGTTTGTTTCAACAGTGGAGCAATGGTTGTGACGTCAAGGTGTGGTTATATGCCACGTGAGGCATGGAAAAACGTCAATATAATCGCGGCTTCGCCGCTCTAATTCACCACAGTGCCGAAGCCAGCCATCCTCAAGAGCCGGAATGACAAATAATCTTGAAGCAGCGATTATATTGCATTTTTTATGCCCAACAAAACCGCAGTTTGACGTCACAGTCATCGTTAGGTTGCTGAAACCGAATCCGAAATAGTACGACAAAGAACTTCGATTATGAACTATTTTGAAGTCGTAGGAGAAGGCCATATAGTTATACACGCAAAATAATGTCTTACCCACCATTACAAATAACAGAACACACCCAAAATTAAGGTGTCAATACTCCTTAAAAAATTCACTCTGTACGGCTCCCACTCCGCACATTCAGAAATGAAGCGAAGTGTATTTTTCACGCATTGTACCCTCAGCTAGAGTTCTGGAGAAAGTCGGCACATGGGGCGCTTCTGGCTTCGCTACAGTCACAGTGTAACCCGACTTTAGCTCCTGGATAACATCGCTCATTCTTCCTTCTTGGCAAATAAATAAATGGTGTAAATAAATGGTGCATCGACTACGCACAAAGACTGCCGATCCTGGTTCAGCCAAGTCAGGAGAGACTACCGGAATGCTTAACTGCTTACGCATTGCCTACTGCTTACATGTCTCGCAGAGCACTCGTTGTCAGTTCTAAACAGCGTCCAACACAGAATATGACAACTTTTGCGCATCACAAGCACTGCGTTTCTTAACTGCGCATCACCAAACACACGCGGCGCCATGACTATTTTACCTGCGGTAGCTACCGATCCAACTGCTGGGCTGTAGATACACCCAGCTACATGTGCCTCTCGGTACCTAACTATAAAACCGTATTTAGGAACTACAAGAGACGGGTTGGTGAGCAGGCTTCTCGGACCCTCGAGGTTACAAGTTTTAAAACAGCCCTCATAACACGGTCCCCTGGACACCAACAGATACGAATCATCTAACTCGCCGACGATGGTGCATTCCAAAGGGTGAGCCGGAGCAGTCAACAGCACTCCTAAAAGTGCTCTAGCAACTATAAAAATACCGTGCCTGATGGCGCCCGCCACTAAACAGTTTCTAATGGCATGCTCTTAGCATACATCCATGTATGGTCCGTATTTATTCGAATTTAGGCCGGCCACGATTCTAAGCAGACACCCGAAGGTTGAAGGCCTAATGAGACTGCTCTGCAGCGAGCACACAACTTTTCGCTTGAAGGCGGTGCTGTACAGTGACTCCGTCTGCTTGATGCCATGATGTCGGTGAAGAACCACGTGCGAAAAACTTGCTGCGGAACAAGTCCACGTTACCACACGAAGAAAAAACGAGGACAAATGGCAGCCAATCCTCGTGTGTGCTTTTATCGGCATTAGCTACGGATAGGAACGGCAATAGTGCCGTCTTTTGTTAGCGTTTCATTGGGGCGCTGCCTGCATGCTCTTTTTTTCGTTTTTATGTGCTGTCGTCGATATTCATGTTAAAGTGACAAAATCCTAGAATATGTAACCGCCTTTCTGGGCTCGCGAAATATCAAAAGTCCTGGGGACCACAGCCCTAGCACAAATTTATGCATGTATGCCTTTGACACGCCGTGATGGCTGTGGCTTTGGCGCTCGGATTCTGATCCCAAAGCTGGGTCTGATCCCGGCAGCCGCAGCGGACGTATTGCGGTGCAGGCGAACTACTAAAGGCCCGTGCGCCTTGTGATATGTGAGCGCACGTTTAAGAACCCCAGGTGGACTAAATTATTCCGGAGTCTTCCACTATGCCGTCTCTCAACCCACGTGTCGATCGGGATCCTAAACCTCCTATTTTTTTATATTCTAGCTTTCAAAGTAAATTCCTAAGGCATATATTTTAAATAATTGTCTTATAAGCACCTCTAATTTTAGGACGTATTATGTAATTGTAACTGCGTTCTCATGCGCGGAGAAAATTTTGATAGCAATAGTGTCTGCGCAATTTAACCCCTTAGTTCGCCTATGCCATGCGCAGCATGGCTTTGCGCACGAAAATCAAATGTGTCATCACCCAGTCGTTCTGTCACCAGCTATATCATTTGAGAGAAGACTGTGGCATGTCCAGTTTTTCAATCTTTCCTTTGCTGCTTCCAGTGAAAAAAAAATCATTGCATTACAGCAGCAGGCATACCTTATTCAGCGCAAAACGCAACACGCGACGTTTTCTCGGCGCTGCAGATGTCATGTGTGCTGCCGGTTCCTTACAGCCCATTCCCCGGTGGCGCCATCTTGCGTCGTCGACATGAGGTGCCTCACCCACGAGAGGTCCCTGAAACCACAACCCCCTTTGAGTACACTGCACTCTCGGTGACTCTGGTGGCTCTTCTGCCCCACCACCGCCTGCGCCCCTCCTATCGGCCACCTTCAGCTGATTACAGCCGCTCATTGAAGCTGAGCTCATTAATGTCAAGATACCGGAGATTAAAAATCGCACTTCTCCTTTGCCTCTTCGGATTACACCCACCGAGCTTCATTTGTAGCCTGCGTATACCACTCAGGCCACGTTCTTTCACATCAGCAGAACAGCCTGGGAAACAAGGTAAGAAAAAAGAACGACAGTTTGTGACGAGGCCACAAGGAGGAAAGTGCGAAGTTCAAGGTGAGCTTATCAATACAAATTATCCTGACTGCATCAATAAAAAAAATTAATGACAATTACAGAGCTGCTAACGCGGTAGAGAAATGCTAGCCGACATGCGGAAGTGATTATGCACCGAAAAATGGAACTCCTGGTCTGCTGAATGGGGGTCCTTATGCCTGACCCTGTGTTGCTGGGGCCTGCGGTCGTTATTCAACAAGGAGACAGAACATACAGTGATAGTTAAACACGCGCACAGAAGCACACGCATGCGCGCTGGTGTGCACACAAACATAAAGGTAACAGCTGTGCTATACCTGCACATGATTCTACAAAAACAGTCTCCTATTAGGATACAGTAAAAAGTTTGCGGTAAGCGAAGAAATCCAGACGAGACGTTATAAATGTAAGGAAATTTTATTACGATTACGCAAACGGTAACGCTGAAAGTGTGCTCGCCGACATACAATGATTGCGCAGAGGTGCATCCGTGAGATGCATCCCCGTGCTGTGTCCCTGCCTCTGCCTGCTCACTCACGGTCGCGACGCTCAGCGGCACAGATGCGGAATCATATTGCATATACACATATATATATACATACATACATATCCATATACACACACATTAACACATATATATATACATATACACACACACACATATATATACATATACACACACATGTATATATATATATATATATACATACATATATATACATATACACACACATGTATATATACATATATACACACATATACATATACAAACATATATACATATACACATATATATACATACACGCATATATATACATACACACATACATATATATATATATATATATATATATATATATATATATATATATAATTCAAAGTTGAAAACGCTTCATTTAGCCATAGATTTATTTTGAGTCGACGTTTCGGACAGAGCCTGTCCTTTCTCAAGACTGAAGTTACAGGGGTCTTCTTCCTCTTCTTAAGGAGTTGGCACTGGCACACATGTACGACACATGAACAAAAGAAACAAACGGTGGCAAAGAATACTAGAAAAGATACAGATAGAAAGGGAAAAAAGGGGGAACAAATAAAAAAGAAAAACGTGTTGTACCCCGCCGCCCACCCCGAAGCCGCGGGGAGCCGACCCCGGACGAGGGAAACAAAAAAAAGGAAAACACGGAGCGGGAGAGGATAATGGCTACCCATCAAGGCAACAGAGCGGCGGCGTGTAAGGTGGACAGGAGCAGACGGTGGCGGGATCGCCCTACACACAAAAGTTGAAGACGCGTGCACTCGCGTGCCCCGTACACAAAGAGTAAACAAATAAACAGAATAAAATGCAGACAGGGCCGGAGCTTCCGTCATCTGGAACCACTTCGGCAGCCAGAGCCAAGGCCGAATCAGCGGCGCCGTGAGCTTAACTAAACACACGTGCACTGTGCATGAAAACACCCAGACACACAGCAGTAAAACATCCGAGCTCATGCCAGTGTCGTGTGGCGGCTAAATGACAATGGCGGGAGCATTTAAGCGAGTAAGGTGTACAGAAACAGACGGTGGCGGAATTGTCCAACATATATAAATTGGAGATGCTTGCACTCGCGTGACCTGGCCAGAAAAAGTAAACAAATAAACAAAATAAAATGCAGACAGGACAGGAGACTTCCGTCATCTGGAACCATTTCCGCAGCCCGAGTCAAGGTAGAATCAGCGGCGCCGTGAGCTTAACTACACACACGTGCACTGTGCCTGAAAACACCCACAAAAGAAAAAAAAGTGGAAAGACATCCGAGTTCGGCCAAGTGTGGTGTGGGAGGTAAATGTGAATGGCGTGAGCACTTAGGCAAGGGTTATTCAATTGCACCCCGTCGTCAAGGTAATCGAACTGGGAAGATATGGGCAGGATGGGGTAGGGAATGAAGAAATTGGTGTGAGCTTGAAAAAGATGTCGCTGGCAAGAAACGACCGAGGTATGTCAAGCTGGCTCTCGTAATGTCAGCAACGGCCCTGCAAGGGGCGGATGGAGGACAATACACCTGGACTTTCATTAATGCCGTGAGGAATTGTTTCAAATCTGTAAATGAAGTACGACTCGCGTTGTTCTCTTTCCCGGGTGTTGTGGAACCCACCCTGTAGGATTGTTAACTTAATTGCATCAAATGGGTGGTTTCGCTCATTAATGTGTTTTGACAAGGGAAGGTTGGGTAGGGATAAGATATGCGCGCGGTGGTTATTAAAGCGAATTCGTAGAGGGTTGACGGTCTGTCCAATGTACTGCATACTGCACACACTGCATTCTAGGAGGTATATTACGTTGCAGGAATCACAATCAAAGTTGCCATTAATTTCCCATTTGAAGCCTGAAGCTGTGCTTACTGCACAGCTTGATGTTTGTATGTGTTTGCAGACCTGGCATCTACTTTTTCCACAGGGCCGGCACCCCAAAACCGGCTGGTTATTTGTTTTTGAGTGTACAAGAATATTTTTAATGTTTTTTGGTCGTCTGTAGATCACGTGAGGGGGAGCAGTGAAAATTTTGGTGAGGCGCTCGCTTTGTTCGAGGATGTTGAAATGTTTTCTGAGGATTTTGTTTACGTTAGGCGGGTTACTGGTGAAGGTAAGTACGAGATTTGCCCGGTGGTCTGTTTCGTCATTGTAGCGACATCCCTCCAGTATTTGCTCTCGGTTGAGTTTAGATGCCTTTTCAATGGCATCGTCGACAATGGCGGGGGGGTATCGTTGCTTAATGAGGACTTCTCGCATGCGTTTGGAATTTTTTACGAAGTCCTCGTCTTGGGAACATATTCTTTTAAATCGATGTGCCTGAGAGTATGGGATGCTTGTTTTAGAGTGACGAGGATGGCAGCTTTGGAAGTGTAGGTATTGTTGGCGGTCCGTCGGTTTTCTATATACACCGGTGGTAAGTGAGCCTTTGTTTACCGAAATCTCAACATCTAGAAAGTTAATTTTGGTGTTGGAGTACGTGTAAGTGAAAGATATGTTGGGGTGGACGAGGTTGAAGTTTTCAATAAAACGTATGAGTTCTTGCTCTGTGTCAGTCCATATTAAAAAGATGTCATCCAAGTAGCGTTTGTATAGGGTGGGCTTAATGGGGCAATCTTTCAGAAATTTGGATTCAATACTATGCATGAAGATATTGGCGTAGGTTGGTGCCATCCTTGTACCCATGGCTGTGCCATTATTTGCAAATAGTGTTCATTGTTAAATTCGAAGTTGTTATATTCGAGTACGATTTTTGCCAGTATTTCTAAAACACGTGGGGTAGGGGTTTCCTCCTTTCTGTTTTGTTCATACGCTTCGATCAGAGATTTAATGCCATCGGAATGAGGAATGTTTGTGTAGAGAGAGACTACATCTAGTGTTGCCAGGATGTAGTCTCTCTCTACACAAACATTCCTCATTCCGATGGCATTAAATCTCTGATCGAAGCGTATGAACAAAACAGCGGACGTATAGCCGCGGACGTATAGGGTGACCTCAGAGCGGCCAAGTTTAACCGCGAATGCCTGGCCCAGCCGGAGCGCTCGAGGCTCAGTGCGGAGATGGAGGACGCCATGCGCGTGGCAGTATGTCATCTCCCGATTGATGCACTGCATCGCACTAAATTGAACAAAAGGGCGGGGCACCATATGATCTTCGTGCTGGCGTGAGTGACGGAACCGTCGCTTAGACTTTGAGCTAGCAGAGCATGGTACTCTTTTTGCGACCTTTATATTTGGTATCGAGTGTCCCGAGATGGTTTGGACCGCCCTGCTCAACCAAGGAGCTACCGTAACAGAGTGATAACCGTGAACAGAGCTACATTACAGCCGGACACAACTCAAGAACCAGAAGTCAAATGCGCCTCTAAGGACAACCTCGAGGCAATAGCATCCACATATTCTCATCCTCCAACGTCGCGGTTAACGCCCTTGGACCTGCTAAAGTGACATCTCACGGGAGAGAAGATTAAAGGGAACTAACCAGGTCGTAATTGGATTAACGAGTGTCATGAAAATCTGCGGACTCCACTGTCTGAAGGGCCTCCTTTGAATGATATCCCTCGTTTGTTTCTTTTGCTGCACTCAATTACAGCAGCCGAAATCTGGCGATTACATGGAACCTCCCATTGCTCATAGGCGCGTTAGGCCGCGGAACACTATATCAAATTGTCCAACTGCGCTGCTCAAACCAAAGTACTACACCGTCGCACTACGGTCCTCGCTTCGGCACTTTGATAATCTTCTCTTCCGAGTGAATGTAACTGGTACTCAGCAGAAAGCTATGTGTGGCGTCGATGTCAAAGATACTGACATTTATCAGGTAGAACGGAATTCTGAGAGCTAAATTCAGTGTAGCTTTATTGCATTTTTTATTATTGTGTGAACTGAAAACTCCAGCGGCTAAGTATATAACCTACGAGATTTAACATCGCAAAGCGGCTTGGGCTATGAGGGAAGCCAAAGACGAGAGCTCTGTACTCATTTCCACCACCTGAGGTCCTTTACCGTTTACTGACATAGCACAGCACACGGTAGTTTGTGTTTTTCGCCTCCATCAAAACGCGGCCGCCACGGTCGGGATAGAAAACCCGTCCTCGGGCGGAGCGTTCGAGTGCCCAACCACGGGGCCACCGTGGCGTGGCAGATGCAGTGTCTGCACGAACAAAAACACGCTTTTTCTGGGAAGCGGTTGCTCTGTTTATTTTTCACAAAGCGCAAATCACAAGACACACACTACGTGCTCGGTGTGGTCGCGGGGTCACAACTCTGTGCAGTGGCACTTCGGCGAGGGACCCCGAGTAACTCCCAGTGACACATCCCGCCTGCACCCCGACTTTCGGCCACCTTCAGCTCATTAATGCCGAAGATACTAGCAATTGAGAACGCTGCTGTTTTGCCCTCTCAACCCATACACGCCGGGCAAGGGAGACGTCGAAACGCCTTCACTCTGGGCTGTTGCAAACCGGTTCCGTTGCCACTACCGCCGTGCAAGCCCGGTGTGCAGGCGATAGCCATCGGCTATGTGGCGACACTCAAGGAGTAAAGTGCATCTGGCTATACACGCTGGCTGCCGCTCAGGCCAGGTTATTTCACATCAACAGAACCGCCTCAGAAACAAGGCAGGAAGAACCAACGAAAGTTTCTGGCGCGGATTAGAGGAACCAAAGTGCAAAGTTCAAGGTGAGCTTAAAGTCCAAATTAACCAGCTGCCTTAATAAAAAAATTAATGGCAATTACAGAGCTGCTGACGCGGTAGATAAACGCTAGCTGACATGCGGCAGTGATTACGCAGCGAAAAACGGAACCCTTGGACTTTTGAAAGGGGGCCCTCGTGCCTGACCATGTGTTGCTAACGCCAGCGGTCAGGTTGAACAAGACAGAACATAGAGTGATGGTTAAACACGTGCTCAGAAGCACACGCATACACACACACACGTGCACACGAACATAAAGCTGAAAGATACCGGTGATATGCATGCGTATGAATCAACAAAAGCAGTCTCTAATGAACACTTGGAGCAAAAATCATGACACGGTGTTCCCAGGTCTCTAAGACGCAGTGCTCAATCTTTGACTTTATGGACACACTATGATCATCCTGTGTATGCTCATTCACTCCTGCAAATATGAATTTAAGTTTGTGGCTAAACGTTTCTAGCTAATTTCCAAAGTGGTGCATCTGATCACCCTGGAAATTGATCTCTGGTTCGACAAGCCACCTGTCTCGACTGTTGCAAACCGGTTAAAATTCAAATTCAACTTCTTTTGATTTCAGCATCACATACATCGATATTAGGGGCCGTAGACTAAAAGCTATACAATCGGCTTGACGAGGTCCACGGCACCATACACTTGACATAGGCTGACACAGCAAGAAACAGAGCAGAATACAGTGCTTGACCTTGTGGAAAGTCGCATCTACCGAAGGACGAATCCCAACATAAAAACATAAGGGTTTATTCGATTGCCGATGGCAGTGGACGAGCATACCGACGATACGCTCGTCTCTGCAGCGGAAGGTAGACTAGCGATCTTTCCAGCTGGGCAGCCTTTTTGTAGCCACTGTCGGTGACGCATGCCTCGG
This sequence comes from Amblyomma americanum, assembly GCF_052857255.1. Taxonomy (NCBI): domain Eukaryota; kingdom Metazoa; phylum Arthropoda; class Arachnida; order Ixodida; family Ixodidae; genus Amblyomma; species Amblyomma americanum. Next base: position 533,947,202 of record NC_135497.1, on the reverse strand, counting down.
GTGACGCAGTGGTGGCGCTGTGTTTTATCGGGAACGCAGTCCAGCGTGTAGCGGTGTTAATCTGGGCAGGATGATAAGGCGAAGGCTGCGCAGATATTTCTCCCGCGGACTGGAGAGCCCTCCGTGCTTGTAAAAATCTGTGCAGCGTACCCGACGTCCATAGCGTGTAGTGACAGAAGCAGGCTGCGATGTCGGTGATGGAAGGACGCCTGTGGGTGCGCTGGTATTTCCTGGTTCGGCGCAGTCGATTTAGGCTGGCTTCAGCCGGTCGCTAGAGATGCGCACGTCGTTCACGTTAACGTGACGGAGAACTTGGTAGAGTCCGCTGTAAGGTGGCTGGAAAGGCCTGCGGACGGTGTCGTCGCAGAGAAAAGTGTGCGTGCATGTTGCCAGATCCTTGAATACTTAACGGGAAGTCTTACAGTGGTGAGCTGCAGGTGACGGGCGGACGGCAGTGATCGTGTGTCGGAGCCGGGCGACAAAATCGGTGGGATCTGACGTCGCGGTGGAGGATGGCGGGGCAGCAAGAAATTTGCCTGGAAGACGGAGTGGTTCCCCGTAGATGAGCTCTGCGAGTGTAACCCGAATGTCCGGCTTGAAGGACGGCTGGGATGGCTTCAAGCCAGGTTGAGTCCGGTTGGCACATGATGGCTGCTTTGGACTGACGGTGGAAACGCTCGATCATTACGTTGGCGCAGGGGTGGTAGCTGGTCCTCGAGCGCTCGAACCCGATGGTCAGCCCGAGGAGCCTGAAACGGGGCAATTCGAACTGTCGTCCCTGGTCGGTGGTGACGCGGCGAGGGTGCCCAAGAGAGCAATTCAGTCGGCGAAGAAGGCCGAGGCGACGTCTTCGGCGGTGCTTCAATCCCTCGTGGGGCTATGCCTCAGGCCATCGAGTACACTGATCGATGGCAGAGAGGAAGTAGCGATAGGGTTCAATGGAGGGAAAGGGCCTTATGATATCAAAGTGGACATGTTGAAACCGACCAGAGGGCTGGGGGAATGCTCTGAGCGGTGAAGTGATATGCCTGGTAACTTTAGAGCGCAGGCATTGAATGCAGGAGCGCGCCCAGGTGTGGCAAATCCGCTGCATGTAGGGCCAGACATAGCGGTCGGCCACGAGGCGTGTAGAGGCCCGTATGCCGGGATGGCTGAGATGCAGCTGGTTGAAGACGCCACGGTGATGGGAAAGGGGCTCACAAGGTCTGCTTCGTGCTGTGGAAATGTCGCAGTAGATAATCGTTGTCGATCCAGGTATGGGAACTTGTTGCAGCTGTAGTGAGGACCCGCCCTTAAATAGTTATTGCAGTTCGACGTCCGTAGTCTGAGCCTCGGCGAGGACGTCAGCTGTTATCAGCGAAGAGCTGATAGCTGCCTCACGTGAAAGCGCGTCGGCGACCACGTTGTCCTTCCCGATGACATGTTGGATGTTGGTGGTAAACTGGGCAATGAACGAAAGCTGTTTCTGCTGGACCGGCGGGACTTTGTCGCGGCGTTGAGAGAAGGCGTAGGTCAGAGGTTTATGGTCGGTGTAGATAGTGCAGTGCTGTGCTTCGAGAATGTGGCGAAAGTGTTGAACTGCTTCGTATATAGCCAGAAGTTCTCTGTAGTAGGCCGGCGAACTCGACGGGGCAGTGGTCGTGGTTTGGTTGGTGGGACAGGCCGTCGCTTTCCGAGCTGGGAGTTTCTTGGAGAAGAATGCCAGCTGTTGTCTGCACGTTGTATAAGGGCGGTGCCGACGGCGAAGTTAGAGGCATCAGTGAAGAGCCCCAAGGGAGCGTCTGCTACGGGATGGGAGAGAAGTGTGGCATTGCAGAGAGCAGCTTCGCATTCTTCGAAAAGTTGCGTTAAAGCCGGTGTCCACGTGACGGGTTGGTTTCGCCGTAGTCCAGCCAAGACATCAAGGAGGGGAGCCTGATAGTCGGCTGCATGTGGCAAGAAACGCCTGTAAACGTTCATGCCGAGAAAATGGTGAAGGTCTTCAGAGGTGGTGGGTAGGGAGTAGTTTTGCAGGTCTTAGATGCGTTGAGGCAAAGGCCGTGTTCCCTCTGATGAAACTTCATGGCAGAGGAATTTGACGACTGAAGCGGCGAGCGTGCTCTTTGGGACATCGAGGAGTAGGCCGTGGTCATCAAGGCATTGGAAAAAATCGATGGAGGTGCGTGGGGTGTTCGTCGGCGTTACGGGAAAAGACTGATATGTCGTCAAGATAGACGAAGCAGAAGTCGAGGCCGCGGACGACTTCATCGATGAAGCGTTGAAAGGTTTGTTCGGCGTTCCTCAGGCCAAAGATCATGAAGGGAAACTCGAACAAGCCGAAAGGGGCAATGATTACAGTTTTCGGGACATCGTCCGGATTGACGGGTATCTGCGTGAAGGCCTTCACCAGGTTGGCAGCTCGCGGCCGTGTCTACGAGCTGCCGTTGCCGTTTCCCTTATGTCCAGCGGAGCAGGGTGCATGGTCGACATTTTCGTCCTCTGTCCCCATCGATGGTAGTAGCCCCGGCCATCGTCACCAGGTTGCTGCGACGGGGTGGTGTTACGGTCACTGCTTTGCGGGTAGCGCATCGGCAAATTCTGATCCAGGCGTCGTTGAATGAAGCTGAGCTGTTGATTGATGTCATCGATACGGCGTGCAAGCTCTGTGGTGTTCTGCGTTCCGGTGACAGCCTGGACGGTGGGGGACAACTGCGGCAAAGAGAGCTCGATGACGCGATCAGCGATCTCGGCAAGTTAGTCGAGAGGTAGCGTAAGCTGAGCCTGCAGAATTGCCTGGACATGCGGTGGAAGTTGTTGAAGCCAAAGTGCTCACAGAAAGAAATCCTGGACTTTCATGTTTCCTGCGAGAGCACACATGTGGCGGAGAAGCTGCGAAGGCCTACGCTCGGCACGTTCTGCGGACTGTAGTTGTCGCACCTTCTGGTCTTCAGAGAGTGACAGGCGGCGGATAAGTTCAGTCTTGAGATGTTCGTAGAGGTTGGCCGCTGGCGGGTTGGCAAGGATATTCCGGACATCGTTGGCGTCGCCGGAATCGAGAAGGGCGACGACATAATTGTAGCGGGTCCGGTCTTGCGTGATGTGCGCGAGGGAGAACTGGGCCTCGACTTGGGCGAACCATACCTCGAGCGAGTCGGCCCAAAGCGTCAGAAGTTTCACACCGACACGCCAGACGTCGCACGAGGCAGCATGCGGGAAGCCGTCTGCCGGGGTTCTGACGTCCTCGGCGGAGCCGGCAGGATGCTGCTGCACGGAAGCATTAAGTAGGTCGTGACGTACTTCCTGGAGCTGTTGGTCATGTCATTTCAACCGAAGGACGAATCCCAACATAAAAACGTAACAAGGGTTTATTCGACTGCCGACGGCAGCGGTTGAGCATACCGACGCTACGCTCGTCTTGGTAGCGGAAGGTAGACTAGCGATATTCCCAGCCGGGCAGCCTGTTTTTGTAGCCACTGTCGGTGACGCATGCCTCAGGTGATCCAGCGGTGGCGCTGTGTTTTGTCGGGAACGCAGTCCAGCGTGTGGCCGTGTAAGTCTGGGCAGGATGATAAGGCGGAGGCTGCGCAGAAATATGTGCAGAGTGTGTCGCCACAAACTTATACACTTATAATTTATACAGAAGAAGAAAAATGAAAAAAGAAATAAAGAAAAGGAAATCATGAAAAAGCAGGGAAAAATCAGCTTATACAGTAATATTTAAATAACTTGGAAGGAGAAAATGTAACACCTGATTTCGGCAGTTTGTTCGAGTGCGTGGAATTTCCAACTCTTGGAACATGCGATTGCTACGAGCTTTTCCTCTTTTTTCGAGGTGTGAAACTAAATAAAGAAACTGTTATTTACTTAATGTCCATTTTATAGCGCCTAAGCAGCATGATTTTGTGAAGCTGAGGTATTGCAGGTAAATTGAGGTCCTTATAGCACGGATTCCTTTCTTTTGAACCTTGTAAAGTTTGTTAATGTTGGTTATAGTGGTGGTTGCCCAAACTAAATCATAAATGACAAGAGTTTATATGGGACATCAACAAGCTATTGTAAATAATGAGTTTGATCATTCTTGGTAAATAAAAGCGTAATTCGTTTAGTACCCCGCACACGTGCGAAATCCTGGCTGCCACCAGATCTATGTGCATGTTCCAAGCCATATGCTGCTCAAAGAGAACGCCAAGGCATTTAATTTGGGACGCAGTTTATCTGTGATGTTCTATATTTCAATTCTAAGTTGATGTTTATTCGCCGGTTTTTTCGGTCGGAACATCATGGCTTTTGTCTTCTTTGCATTAGTCGCAAGAGAGTTAGCAGTGCTCCGTAAGAAATGGCTTGACAAAACATGATTTTCATCAGTAATCACGTTAGCAGGATCTCCCCCTGTGAAAAGCAATGTGGCATCATCCACATACATTATGAATTTAGCGGTATTATCAATGCTAACCAAATAGTTTATATAAAGACAGAAGAGTAAGGGCTCCAGTATGCTTCTCTGCGGTGCGCCTGCTGTTGAATTGCTGAAATGTGGAACATCATTGTCAATGCACACTTGCTGTTCGCGGTGTTGAAGGTAAGATTGCAATAGTTTATAAAATAACCCACGGAAATCATAGTGATTGTTTCTTCAGGTTCCGCTGCCACTTCCCCCGTGCTAGGGAGAGGTGGATGCAATAGCTCACTAGCATAAGCGGCTACGCTCAGGGGACCCTCATTGTAGATATCTATAACATGGAGCTCCATCCCTCAGGCCGGGTTGTTTCATTCTCAGAAGACCCACCCTCAGAAACAAGGTACAAAGAAATAAGGAAAGTTTGTAGCATGGGCCTCAGCAAGAAAAATGCGAACAGCAAGGTGAGCTTATAAATCAAAGTTAATCAGACTGTATCTGCTTAAGAATGGCGATTACACAGCTGCTAACGATGAAAACAAACGCTTGGGGGCATGCGATATGGATTACTCACCGGCAGGCGGAAACCTTGCGGGATGCTGGCCCAGGGTCGCGCACGCCTGTGCAGGCGGAGCCTGCAGTCCTGTTGTTCAGCAAGGAGCCAGAACATACAAAGCAGAGTTAAACAAACGCACAAATACACGCTAATACATGCACACATGAAAAAAATCATAAAGGTCACAGACACCGGTTGTATACACACGCATGAATCTGCCTCAAGAAACGGTTGTCTCAAACCGTTAGGACGCTGTACGTTACGGAAACAATTCGATCATCCCAGGTACGTTCGTTCACCTCTGAAAATATGAAATTAAGGTTCTGGTTAAAGGTTTCTAGCTAATTTTCAAAGTAGCATATATAATAACCCTGGAATTTCATCTCTGCTTCATGGGTACATAACAGCTTCAGTGCATACCACTCACCATTCGGAACCAGCAAGCACACGAAATGCTTGCCGTTCCGGAATAATTCTAATCGTTTTCACTAGCACTCACGTACGAAGGAGAGATCGCCGTGCTGTAAAAGCCTCAAGCGCGCACGGAAGGCGCCATGACCTTATGGCTTTTATGGCAACGCTAACTGGGCTGTGCTGCAAAGACGTACAGTGGTTGTCTTTTTTTTCTTTGAGTTTAGGAATAATTACTTTTAAAACCATGAGAGATACGTCGGAGTGGTTTGTGAGGGCAGATTGCGCTACAAGGCGGACATTATGTATGTGATAGACTGAAATATTTGATGATTAACTAAAATTAACTAATAAACATTTTATTTATTTTAAGAACAATGTTAGATTGGTTTGATTTGATTGATTGGTGTTTAACGTCCCAAAGCGACCCAGGCTATGAGGAACGCCGTAGTGAAAGTCTCCGGAAATTTCGACCACCTGGGGTTGTTTAACGTGCACTGGCATTGCACAGTACACGGGCCTCAATGTTAGATCGGAAAATTTAAGACAGTCAACGTGGAAGGAGAGCCCAGTTTAAATTTCCTTAACGTCAAGGGGTTCTGATTATGGAACTTAAAAAATAAATATTTTACAGCTTTATGAGTTGGCTTCCCTGCATTGTATATTAATAAAAAGTGCATCGCTTTCCTTTCGTACGTATATGTAGGAATCCTAGATGCCGTTTGCGTATGTGACTATGCAAAAGAAGTCACCATGATATTGGAGACGAAACCACAGCAGTGACACCTTTTTGTGAGTACGAAATGCGGGAGAGCCTACTCAACGAGACATCAAATGCGTTTTTCACATTAGATATGTAGGATAACATTGCCGATTAAGAATATTTAAAATCTGGGTTCACCTTCAACGTTGAATTATTGAAATTTCCCAGTTTAATATTGCCCCTTAAATTAAAAAATAGAAAAATGATTAGTAATTTTAGTTAATTATTCATCTGATCGCCCCGATCTATCACGCATGAAGTCCGCCTTAATGTACAATCCAGCTGCACATACTGTACTGACGTATCTCTCACAGGTTTTTAGACAAAAATCTGCAAACATAAAAGGAGTATGGACACCTCATTTTGATGGCATGTTTGCAGCTTTACAATGATGTGGAAGGCGCTACTATGATTGAATCACCATGTCGTATTCGCCTACAGCCGTTAAATAATTTATAATCGAATTTTTCGTTCATGCTGTTTGTTTCAAGAGTGGAGCAATGGTTGTGACATCAAGGTGTGGTTATATGTCACGTGAGGCATGGAAAAACGTCAATATAATTGCGGCTTCGCCGCTCTAATTCACCACAGTGCCGCAGCTAGCCATCCTCAAGAGCCGGAATGACAAATAATCTTGAAGCAGCGATTATATTGCATTTTTTATGCCCAACAAAACCGCAGTTTGACGTCACAGTCATCGTTAGGTTGCTGAAACCGAATCCGAAATAGTACGACAAAGAACTTCGATTATGAACTATTTTGAAGTCGTAGGAGAAGGCCATATAGTTATACACGCAAAATAATGTCTTACCCACCATTACAAATAACAGAACACACCCAAAATTAACGTGTCAATACTCCTTAAAAAATTCACTCTGTACGGCTCCCACTCCGCACATTCAGAAATGAAGCGAAGTGTATTTTTCACGCATTTTACCCTCAGCTAGAGTTCTGGAGAAAGTCGGCACATGGGGCGCTTCTGGCTTCGCTACAGTCACAGTGTAACCCGACTTTAGCTCCTGGATAACATCGCTCATTCTTTCTTCTTGGCAAATAAATAAATGGTGTAAATAAATGGTGCATCGACTACGCACAAAGACTGCCGATCCTGGTTAAGCCAAGTCAGGAGAGACTACCGGAATGCTTAACTGCTTACGCATTGCCTACTGCTTACATGTCTCGCAGAGCACTCGTTGTCAGTTCTAAACAGCGTCCAACACAGAATATGACAACTTTTGCGCATCAGAAGCACTGCGTTTCTTAACTGCGCATCACCAAACACACGCGGCGCCATGACTATTTTACCTGTGGTAGCTACCGACCCAACTGCTGGGTTGTAGATACACCCAGCTACATGTGCCTCTAGGTACCTAACTTTAAAACCGTATTTAGGAACTACAAAAGACGGGTTGGTGAGCAGGCTTCTCGGACCCTCGAGGTTACAAGTTTTAAAACAGCCCTCATAACACGGTCCCCTGGACACCAACAGATACGAATCATCTAACTCGCCGACGATGGTGCATTCCAAAGGGTGAGCCGGAGCAGTCAACAGCACTCCTAAAAGTGCTCTAGCAACTATAAAAATACCGTGCCTGATGGCGCCCGCCACTAAACAGTATCTAATGGCATGCTCTTAGCATACATCCATGTATGGTCCGTATTTACTCGAATTTAGGCCGGCCACGATTCTAAGCAGACACCCGAAAGTTGAAGGCCTAATGAGACTGCTCTGCAGCGAGCACACAACTTTTCGCTTGAAGGCAGTGCTGTACAGTGACGCCGTCTGCTTGATGCCATGATCTCGGTGAAGAACCACGTGCGAAAAACTTGCTGCTGAACAAATCCACGTTACCACACGAAGAAAAAACGAGGACAAAATGGCAGCCAATCCTCGTGTGTGCTTTTATCGGCATTAGCTACGGATAGGAACGGTAATAGTGCCGTCTTTTGTTAGCGTTTCATTGGGGCTCTGCCTGCGTGCTCTTGTTTTTCGTTTTTATGTGCTGTCGTCGATATTCATGTTAAAGTGACAAAATCCTAGAATATGTAACCGCCTTTTTGGGCTCGCGAAATATCAAAAGTCCTGGGGACCACAGCCCCAGCACAAATTTATGCATGTATGCCTTTGACACGCCGTGATGGCTGTGGCTTTGGCGCTCGGATTCTGATCCCAAAGCTGGGGGCCGGCGTTATTTCGACCAGGTGAAAATAACGGAAAGCCAAGCCAAATCGTTATTCCGACCTGGTCGTAATAACGGAAGCGTTATTTTCACCCATGGATTATAGATTGGCTTGGCGTCATTTGTGATTTGTGGATCGCGGTCGTGCGGGCGCGGGCGTTTTGCATCGCTTGCTTGTTTGGTCGGCCTCTGGATGCTCTGGACGTGTGGTGTGGCAGATTCGTTGTGAAAGGACGCTTGTGTGGCTTGTGTGCTCGTACTTGTGTAGTGCCTGTGCCTTCGAAGGCGCTCCAGAAAAATGAGTCTTTTCGAAGCTTTCTCAGGAAAATCTTGTCGTAATTGACGGTATGAAAATACGCTTTCATTTCGCGTAATTTATGAGTTGTTCGAGTGGGGATATGTGCGCTCATAAGTTCCGAGCTTTCATCCTTGATTTGCGCAGAGTATAGGCAAGTTAGTAATGTGAATTCTTTACAACGTGATCAGGCACGGTGCTTCTGCAGTTCCCGAGGCATTCGTCGGTGGAAGCGAGCAGCGGTCCCATACGTACAGGGTCGTCCACCCTGAACACGCGAGTGCGTGGCTGCACTGTCTGGAGTGCGACTGCGTCCGACACGGCCACTCATCGCAGCCGAGTGGCGGAGGAGAAGTTGGACCTGCGCGTGGCGCTTCGCCTCATCTGCCACTTCGCTTCGATGCGCGGCCGTCAGCCGAGTGGCGGAGGAGAAGTTGGACCTGCGCGTGGCGCTTCGCCTCATCTGCCACTTCGCTTCGATGCGCGGCCGTGTCGGACGCGGTGGCCCTCCAGAGAGTGCAACCATGCGCTCGCGTTATGACAAGAGAAGTAGGTTGCTAGTGACACGTCGACAGGACCAGATGGTATTCCGATTATATTAATAAAAAAGCTTTGACCAAAATCCAAGCAAACATTAATAGAGGTAGTAAAAAAAATGCTAGTGGATGGAAAAGCCCCCAATGAATGGCGATCAAGTAGAATGAACATGATATATAAGGGAAAGGGGGACAAAGCTGACCTAAGCAAATACCGTCCTTCAGAAACGCACTGCGACGAGTCTCAGTTAGCCTGAGCAGCTGTCTGTGGAAGGTATTTAGCAATGAAGAGGGAGCATACCTGGAGCGTGCGAAGATGCGGTACGCGTGCGCTTCTTCGCTGCTATCGCGGTGGCCGCATTAATCCCATAGAATCATCGCTATATTGGAATCTAGAAATTGTGTATTTTAAGGCGCAGGCAACAAGAATAAAGCGGATGGCAGAAATAAAACTGTCGGAGCGAACCCACGCAAGCGCATTTCGTACAGCGCTGTTTGTGCCGTCTGCCGCGGCATAGTTTCGTTTTTGTGCTGTCGTTCGCGCTAGCGTCGCAGCGTCGATGTAACTGCGCCAACAAATGCACAAAAAATCACATGGTCTGTATGTCGGCGTTGGCCTGGGTGCTTCCAGACGTCGCCGAACGCAGCGGCGAACAAGTGCCTATATAAAGTACGTGTATAGTATCGCTTTTTCTGGCCGGCGTCGCCATTACGCGCGCATTGAACGAATTCCGGGACGGTGTAAACTACCATCGTGAGATGACTTTCGCGAAGTACGACAAGGGAATTATGCAACAATCGCATTATGTAACAGATATAGGCGATCGAGTTTCAGTTGAAGGGGCTTCTGTGGCAGCTGGACTATCTGGCTCATATGAATAAAAAAAAACGTACCGGGAAAAACGCAGCAACCACGAACGTAACAGCGGGTTCTACTAGATGTTTGTTTTGCAAAGGGAAAAATTAATCCTGCCTCTTTTCATTGCGAGGGCTAGATGCGCCAGATGCGGAATTCCATCTTATATTGATATCACCGTTTCGCTGTGCCGCATGCAAGCACTATGATCAGTGCGTTTAGTGGTAAAACCTTTTATGCGCGATCCGTCCTCAAACACACACTCGCACAGTGAATTCTCGTTGTTTCGTGCTCGCATTTATAGCTCAAACTTTCGGTCAATCTTTTGGAACTGAATTAAGAGCGGCGTGCGGCGGTGGTTTTGTAGCCGTGCTCCCTTTGAGCAGTCTTATATATAAATTTGTCGCTATAATAAACTATCGAGGTTTGCGACACGTCTTTTGAATATGAAAACAATATATCCAAGGGCCATTACGTTTAGGGACAAATTGTGCGCGCGCCATGGATGGGAAGTATGTACGTGGCCACGTACCAATGGTCAGGCATTCGGCGCCTCGATACTTCAAACTATTAAGCGACCGGAAATTTGTCAAACTATGCTCATTAGAAACAAAGGGTAAGGGGACTGAAAATAGTTCTTTACGCAGAGTTCAGAATAAATTTGGGAGCCCGACCATGGGTTGGTACGGGTCTTTTCATTCTTATGCGACCGCTCATCAGCACTGTCAGCGGCGCCTCATAGATTCCACTCGATAGGCCCCGCATACGGTAAATTAAACTGGTCCCACGTCGTGGCAGGAACAGGAGCGCAGCTGGGGAGAGAAACTGCACTTCGGAAGCACCGTGTGACAGGGGTAGTAGACGAGTGGTTCTCCACGATGGCCACATGCAGCGCGCTGCATTGCCATGCTTCATCGGTCAGGACAGGTAAGCTCTACGGCCGTTGCGTATGCTTATATTACCGGCAGCTTTGTTGCACTGAAATACGCGATTTTGACGGGAGCGAAGTGCCAGTTTGTAAATACCGTCGGTTTGAATTAAGCGATTTACCTGTCTACAGTACACACCTTACATACCCCTCTGGCAATAATGGCCCTCAGCAGCTAAGAAAAAATCTGACATTAACAGGTGATGCGAATTCACTTCAGCTACCGTTCTCCTTGAGGAAAGATAGGTTACAACAGTAAGAGAAGACTATAAATCAAATTTAGCGAACATTTAGGGCCTCTTGTTAGCAGTTAAAGCCTTATATTACCCAGTTTGTGACCCAAAACTGCTAGGACTGTTATCTTGCCTTTGTAAAATACCTACAAAGAACATTCAATTCAAAAGGCCTCAATTACGATGTTCAGTGGGCTTCGGCACCCGTTTAGCAGTTGTCTCAAAGCAGTATGTTGGCGAATTTTTTTTTCATTAGCTTTGTGAAGCAGTTCCTGCTGCAATGGCATAAACAGGAAGGCAATATGCAGTTCTGCAGCAACACTTCAGACTGTGATGCGACACACGGCAAGCACTTAGCTCAAAGATGAGTAGGTTGCTCAGAGGAAACAATATGGTGGCTGGGTATGGCCTTAAAGGAAGCTGCTTTGTAACACGGTTTTTCTATACGGCCAACGAAGTTGTTACTCATTTATTCATACGCTTCATCAATTACTGACAAGGCGTGTCGGTAGGAACAATTTATTTGGCAAGGAAGTCCTGGCTGACGTGGGCCTAATGCGACTCTGCCTGTAGACCAAGGTGCAGACTTGTGGGCACAACCTTGAGCCAATAGCCTGGAACGGGGAATAGGTGCCTTGGAGCAGAGACTGCCGCGCCATGCAAGGTCGGCTGCTGCAGTCCCTCCACTAGTGTCAGTCATACACAGGGTTGGATGCCATGAAAAGAAAAAATGTATGCAAGCTCAGAACAATAAAATGCAACTAATAAACCACTAAGAGAAACCCACAAACAAATACACAAAAAATGGAATGCATATGAGGGAAAAAAGATAAGGAGATCTCCCAACAGGCTACAGCAGCAGCCCACGCACTCCTGTAGTGGTTTTGCGTATGGACATAAGAAAGATCCTTAAAAAAAAGAATAAAAGGAACATTGTTCAAGATGTGCCAGAGAAACCACACACAAAAAGAAGTGTGTACAAGGCAGAGACCAAGAATGAATAAAAACAGTCAAGACAAACAACGAAAGGGTTTCTGAAAGGCTTCTGACGCTGGCACACATGAGCTCACAAGCTCCATATGCTAAACCCAAAACCTTAAAGGAGCGGAGACATCAAATTTTTGGTTGGAGTGTTCTTAGTTTCAAGCATTGCATACTCCCACCCGGTGCGTGATACGTGCTCCGCAATTTAAATATGAACATTAAATATTACCGCATTATTTATACGGAGCGATTTTGGTTTCAGAGTGTCGGGGTGCATTACGACGTCACTCGCGAGGAAGAGCAGCAACCCTGGTCATGTGGGTTCCAAAAGTAATGACACAGAGACCGCTGCATCGTCTGCTCTCGTAAACATAGTGTGCATATCAGGGCCTTTCGAAATGCCGGCCAGTACTGCGATATGTTTTATTTTCGAGTAGTTCAAATTATAAAACATTTGAAATTACAATACAAACATGTTTCCACAAATGCAGTGATGAAAAGAAACATTTCATACAAATATTTCATTCCTCTTCATAATTTATCGCATCCTAAAGCTTACTGAGCGTCTCAATGAATGAGGAAAAATCATGTAGAATGGTACAATTAGCCTGAGCCATAACTGTGTTCAGGAAAAAACATGACAGCTTGACTTTGTAAGCTGCCGAACGACAATCTTTCGGCTTTTCATTTCTCGGCCTTTTGGCGCAGATCATAGCACCGAAGCGCGACCTTGTGACAGAGCATCCGCCTCACATTCGGGAGGTGCTGTGTTCGATTCCCAGTGCTGCCGGGTACCCACCGGTTTAAGATTTCCCCGCCATGGTGCTCGGCTTATCTAGGGTGAGATGCTTGGGAGAAGGGTCTTCGACCAAACCGTTGCCTTGATGGATCAGAGATGGAATATAAAAGAGCAACTTTAAGCCTTCGACTTCAGTGGGCACGGCGAACCGCGAGCGACCATGTGGCCTAACAGACCATTCTTCTGCCTTGTACAGGTTAGTGCTTACTACAGCTCTGTTAAAAGCGACAACCGTTGTCTTTTGGTCTTGCCGTGCCCACAGCAAGCTGTATTAATGGTGTATGACGTGTACTGCGTATGCTTGCTCCTCTTGAGCGGAGATATCGAGTTGAATCCCGGACCTGACACGGAAGGTTCCAGCACAAATGAACTGCTTGAAAAACTGCTTTTGGGACAGAATAAATTAATTGAGGATGTTGCAGCACTTCGTATACAACAATCTAGCATGGAAACACGTCTGACGGACTGGGAGACTCGATTTACAGAAATGGAGAAACAAGCCGCGCGCGTGGAAGCACTGGAAAGCACGGTTAAAGCCTTAGAAGCGAAAATTACGGATTTGGAGGATAAAAGTAGACGCTCGAATTTACTGGTTTTTGGGGTATCAGAGGAACCAGAAGAGACAGAGGCTGTACTGCGCCGTAAAATTCTAACTGATATATTTTCTACCAAGTTACAAATCACGTGCAAGTCTGTAGCCCGAATACATCGGATCGGCAAGAGCGATAAAACGCGGCCAGTAATTTTATATTTTCAAGATTACGAAGAAAAGAAAAGTGTCATGCAAAATGCTTTCAAACTCAAAGGTTCTAATACTTCTGTTCAAAACGATTACTCACGAAACACGCTCAGGAAGCGTAAACTTTTGTGGGACAGTACTTCAGAGGAAAGGGAGCACAAAAGAAAAGTTCAACTAATCAACGAGAAACTTCGAGTCGACAACGACCCTTACATTTGGGATGACGCTAAAAACTGTAGGAAAAAAATTGGTAAATATAACAGTGCTAAACAAGACTGACTTCTCCGGACTGATACGAAAGATATGCGCATATTATATATAAATGCACGCAGCATTGTTAGCAAAAGTGATCAGTTAGAGGCTATTATCTTAGGTTACAACCCGCACATCGTTGTTTTGACCGAAACTTGGCTACACAGTGGCATAGATGATGAAGACGTCTTTCCACCATCTTACAGTGTTTTCCGTCGTGACAGATCAACGAGGGGAGGCGGGGTGGCTGTGCTGGTAAAGCAAAACTTGTCAGCAACTCTCTTGTGTCAGGCTGATAGCATTGAAACTATTAGACTAAAGATTTCTTACTACGAACATTCATTCTTGCTATTTGCCGTTTATCGAGCGCCTGGCTCACCACCTCAATTCCTGTGTGATTTGCGTGAGCATGTCAGTTCATTCGTACATAAAAAAAATTTTTTAGTGGGGGACTTTAATCTTCCAGGAGTTAACTGGGAACATTGTTCTTCTAGTGGCGAATTTAGCACTCATGTTAATTATATGCGTGAAATAATCTTATGCCACAATTTGCACCAAGTTGTCAACTTACCAACGCGAGTGCATGGTTCTTCATCATCAATGCTTGATCTTGTCTTCGTGAGCAAAACAATCGAGAATTTTTCAGTATCAATTGAACATGGAATGTCTGATCATAGGATGGTGTACTATTCGTGTCATTTAAAAAAATGTACCGCTAAGAAGGCAAAAACTGTACAAGTGAAGGACTTCACACGTGCCAGAGACGAAAGCGTGTTAGATTACCTCGATTTACACCTAAGCAACTTTCACGGAAGCAATGTAGTAGAACTTTGGGACAAGTTCAAAAATATCTGCACTTATTGCATCGAAAATTTCGTTCCAACGAAAACAAAGAAAACAGGAAATGAAAACCCTTGGATAACGCGTGAAGTCATTCACTTGAAAAGAAAAATAAAACGCTTAAGACGACGGAATGCCTCACCAACTACAGTACAGAACTTACAAGCTACGCTGAGCTCGTCAATTGGGCATGCCAAACGGCATTATTTCAATAACACTTTGCCGCACTTTATTCGTACGGCTCCAGAAAAATTCTGGAAATTTCTGAGCAAAAAGAACAAGGCAGTGGATCAAATAATTAAAGATGGCATTCCCGTTGTCGAAAAGCAAAGTATCGCCGAACACTTTAATGCATTCTTCCACAGTGTGTTTATTAACTCAGAAGAGCTTGCACTTCCCTTTTCACCTTTATCAAATGTATCTCTTGAATTTGTATCCGCTCAAGGTGTGCTTTCTGTAATCCTTAATCTAAAAACAAAATCTACCCCAGGACCGGATAACATACCGAATGTTTTTCTGCGCCGATACGCAGAAATGCTGTCACACTTTCTGGTAATAATTTTCGGTGCGTCACTGTCCACTGCAGCCCTTCCCCCTGACTGGCGAACGGCACGTGTAGTACCAGTGCCTAAGAAGGGAGACCCCACAATGATTACTAACTACCGACCAATTTCGTTAACATCATCTTGTTGTAAGATGCTTGAACACGTCATAGCCAACTTCATCAGAGATTTTCTGGAGGATAACAATATACTTTCACCTGCGCAGCATGGTTTTCGTAAAGGATTTTCTACGGTGACACAATTAACAACGGTAATCCATTCCCTTGCTAGAATTTTAGACAAATCCGGCCAGGTGGACGTTATTTTTTTAGACTTCAGGAAAGCCTTTGACCTTGTTTCACACTCTAAGCTTATTGAAAAACTTAAAATGATTAACCTTCCTTCTTTCATTATTAACTGGGTTGCTGCGTATGTCACTGATCGTAGACAGTTTGTTAATATTGATACTTACTACTCCCATGAACTTCCAGTTACTTCCGGCGTCCCTCAGGGCAGCGTGCTAGGACCATTGTTGTTTTTAATATATATTAATGACATTGTGAGCGTTATTACTGAACCCGTCCAAATACGATTGTTTGCAGACGACTGCGTGCTGTTCAGGGAAGTGTCAAGCGAGGATGACCAGATAACTCTTAATAATAATCTACAAAATATTCTTTCCTGGTGTCATTGTTGGGATATGCAATTGAACGCTGACAAAACAGTGTATATGAAAATAACCAAGAAACTCAATAACCTTTCTTTTCCCTATGCCCTCGGGACAGAACCACTAACCGAAGTCAGCGAGTATAAATATCTTGGCGTCACACTAACAAACAGCCTAAACTGGAACACTCACATAACTAACGTATGTGACACAGCTTTTCGGAAACTTTGCCTTCACCGTCATAAATTGAAGCATGTCCCCGCCGAAACTAAACTTTTAGCTTATACATCATTAATAAGACCAAAACTTGAATATGCATGCGTAGTGTGGGACCCTTATACCAAAACTAACATTGACGCTCTCGAAAGAATACAGCGTAAGGCAGTCAGGTTTATTTTTTCGAAGTACCGTACAACTGATTCCCCGACAGCACTAATGAAACAACATGGAATACCGACACTGGAACTGAGAAGAAAAATTCAGCGCTTAAAATTTATGTTCCTTCTTAAAAATAACCTTCTTGCTCTGACTCCTGATCCGTACATAACACTACTTACGGCACGCCGAACCCGAAATCGACACGATGACTCTCTAACGCCATACAGCACCAGAACTAATGTTTTTAAATATTCTTTTTTTCCTCGCACGATAACAGATTGGAACAACTTACCTCTGCCTCTTCTAACCAGCGTTGATTCAATTGAAACCTTGAATTGCTCTTGAATATTTTTCTTGTCTGCTTTTTGGTTGCCCAAACTGATCGTGTTTTTGCCTTGCTGCAAGTTTGACATTTCATTTTTGCATATTTCATTCATTGGCTTACTTCTGTTTGTTTCTGTTTGACTTTCCCAAATGAAGAGCTCGGTTTGCATTTCGTTTAGTCCTTGTTTTGCTCATGTTCTATTGCCCATAGAACAAGTGTTTTGTAATTATTATTTGCTATCTTCGTTCTATACGCTGATGCCAAGTGTATGCCCCTCCTGCTTGGGCCGTAAAGGCCTGCAGTATTGAATAAATAAATAAAATAAATAAATAAGTTCCGCCGTCAAGCAACCCTAAATCCACGTCGTGCGGTAGAAGCCCATCTTTTTTTTAACCCGTCATGCACACCTGCTGATGCGTGTGAGCCAGCCACAACGGTAGCAATCAAATACCGCCACACTTTGCTCGAAGGGGTTTGTGAGCGGAGAGTGCTTATGTCACATCTATCTTGAGGCTAGAGAAGTGAACGTTGTGAGTTTTGTAACTGGCACAAGGCGAGAGTTTTGGACTGCGGGTTTTAATCACGTGGAGATGTTTTTGTGCCCGCATTTGACGGGAGTTTTGAGGCACAGGCTATCCTTCCCACGCAGTGCAGCCCTGGAGAGCCGAGCACTAGGCCGGGGGACCGCCTGTTCCTATTGGATTAATTGTCTGGTGGACCGGAGGCCGCGGGAATCGTACCCACGACCTCCCGTAGCCGAGGCGAGCACTCAAGCATGAGGCCACGGCTGCTGTGGAGAGGCTCTTGTCACAGCTCAGACACTGAAAAGGCGTATGACGTGATGTGGCATTGTTGAGAAACATTAATGACACAAAAAAATCGATGAACAGCAGCTTAAGCTACAACAAGAGTGAGAGCATTAACAAGACGACCTCTTCCACACTTTCTTGTGACACCTCCAGCTGTGGAATGCTGCCCCAGATGCAGCATTCTTAACGGGACATGGCCCACTTAACTCATGTGTATGGGTTTCACCACACTGGAATCCGTGGCCGTAACGGACCCTCAGATGCTGGCACATTTCAACCAGGAATCTGTGCTGAAATTTCAGCAGCTGTTTTCCTTCTCACTTGACGAAAAGTGCCTGACTGATCCGGACTCTTAAATTTGGAAGTTTGTTAAAATTATGCTCACAAGTTTTTGCTTTCTTTTAATGGTTCATAAGAGTGGTGGCCATATGTGCTGACATTACATGTGCTTTCACAAAAGAAACAAAACTCTGAGAAAATTCTGGAAAATTTCTAAACGGAACACTCTGCATGCTTTCAAGGACTCCATACACTGTTCATTGTACTGCAAAAGAATATTTCAGGCTTTCAAGAAGGAACCCTTGAACAAGAGGGCTGACAAAGGTTGGTTTGCTCATCACTGAGAAGCACTGCCTTTTACTGCCTTTCCAATGAAGGCACACTCTGGCACCCCTTTCGATAGCAGCAATGCCACAGGACAAGCACCAAGCATTTCCACAAAAAGTAACAGCTTTTTACGACCTCATCATCACAGCTCGAACTGCAGAGAAACTAGCCTCTGCTTGTTTGTTTCTGCAATAGCCTATAAGATTGACGAGGTCTGAGAGCAAGATTTACAGATCGATTTTGATGCCAGATTGGGGTGGCGTAGCACCTCGCATCAGTATACTGAAAGCGCATGAATTATTCCTATGACTACGGCTTATTCCACAGAAAATACTTTTGAACGTAGCTGTGTCTATTGATATGCACCAGACCAAACTTAATGAGGAGTGTGGCAACCTGTACAGAACCAACTAGTACCGTATTTACACGCATAATTTGCGTCCTCGCATAATTTGCGCACCCTTAACTTATCACTCGGGTTTACAAAAAAAATTTTTTTACTCGCATATTTTACGCACCGTGCTGCGCTAGACCACCATCATGCACGCGGGCTCTACCCGGTAGCATTCGGCTATTCCGCGTGTTTGTTCGGAAGGCTTTTTGAATCTATTGTGCACTGGGCATTCATGGTGGTGTCGGGCCGCTGTTACAATCGCGGTGGCACCAGCGGCATCGCCACTCGGAACGGCCAGCAGCGCTTTCAGGGAGGATCGGCAACTGAATAGAAGAGCCAACACCGCTGTTTGTTTGCGTGATGCATGTGACTCGACTGCCGGCAACGCTTTTCTCTGTCGCTCTGACGGCTTGTGTTTGTTTGTTCGGTCGTGTCTTGCGATGGGATATCACAACTATACGGCAAGCTTCAAATTGCTTGTCAGCGCCTTATCATGGCGCGGAGCGGCGAAGCCAGCGAGAATAACCGCGTGCGCACAAGTTTGTCCATAGACGACAATCGTTGTGTCAGCAAACTTGTGTGCATGTGGTTATTCTCGCTGGCTTCTCAGCTGCGCGCCGTGATAAGGCGCTGACAAGCAGTTTGGTCGATACTCGCGCGGTACTGTTAAAGAATTGTGTGGTCTGATAATTGATTTATTGATTCGCGGTTGCTTTCCCAGACGAAGTTGCGAAAGCAAACTTACGGAATCTGGAACTATCCAACAATTGGCTCGGTTTTTTTTTCGGGGGCCGGCCAGCGTAGGATGCGGGTTCGGGTGCTGACGTGTACGCAGCAACATACACTATACCTATATTGCGCGTTATGACCTTTGTGGAGTTTAAGTCGCGCTCGCGAAATCCCCGCGTAATTTGCGCACCCCCTTCTTAGAGCCCTAATTTCTGAATAAAAAGTGCGCAAATTATGTGCGTAAATACAGTATATACAATGCTCACTTAATTGAAGACAAGAAAAAGACAGCTAAAACAGACAGGCTGCCATGCCTAATACTCATTAGAAGCAAAACTATGTCATGCCAATAAGAACGGACCGTGTGCTGGACACTCACAGTATCGTTAAAACTCGCAGCAGACCTCTGCGTTAATTTCAGTCCGTCCTTTTCCGAGACATGACCACATTCTTGATGGTATCCCTCACAACTGCCAGAATTTTCCAGGTAAACGAAATTCCTGTGGACCATTCTAGGTTGCTAGACACCCTTTAAAACCGTCATAGCCCTTCAAAGAAATACAGTAGAACCTTGCTGTTCTGTTCTTGGTTCGTGTAATCTGCAGTATCACAAAACGAAAAATTATGCGTTTTGTGCTATTTTTATTCACAATACAAATCCTGGATAACTTTTTGAAACGATTCTCTGGTATACTTGTCCATAATTTTGCCAAATTCTGACCACATGATGCATTCAGAGACCAAGAGAAAATGCCAGCCAAGCTCGTCATCATTTTTGAATGCTTTGCCCACATGCAATGAGCACTGCGGAGAAGACGCCGCTGCTGCCCTGCACAAAGGCAAGGACACCAAGCATCTTAAGAGCAGCTGCGGCTCTTCCACAATGCACAAGTGTAACGGGACAAATATGAGAACGGTAAAAAATAGTTGACGGACTGGACATGCCATGAAACTTCACCCCCATGGAAAACAAAAATATGGAAACAACTTGCAAGCGCTAGCAAAGGAACTTTTCAAAATTTGTGCCAGCACATTCACAAAAGTTTTATTGAAGTGAAAGTGCTAATAAATGCCAGGGACTAGGAAATGGCGCCAAACCTGGACATAGAGACAGTCAAGTGCAGACCAGCATAAAAATTTTTCATAGGGGCTAATTCAAGCTTATTGCTAAAACATTGCATTCATAACATCCAAAAAAAACATATGAAGGGGAAAGGGAGAGGGGAGAGACAAAAAATAAAAGGGAAGGTGGCACAAACCTTTGCCTTAAATATGCAAAAGGCGTGTCATACCATTTGCAAAAGCTATCATGTCAGGATTTCGCATTCATTGAAAAGCAGTGTGCAATCACCTTGAAATCAGTGTGTGGCAAATTAGCCAGCAAATAAATTACTGTAATAAATTTACAGTAATTAAATTACTTTTCTCGGTAATTTATAATGTAATTCATTACTTTTGTGGCCTGGTAATTTAGTAATGTAATGAACTACTTTCAAGCAGTAATTTCACGGAAAAGTAATCAATTACTAGCAATATTACTTTTGTTGCATACCGAGTCCATGCTTCTCGTATCTGCCATGCTTTGACCTCGCGTTTGGGAGATGAGCATATACAAAGCAAAGATGCAGTTTATGGGGGTTTAACGTCCCAAAGCAATCGACTATGGCTATGAGGGACGCCATAGTGAAGGGCTCCGGGAATTTTGACCAACTGGGGTTCTTTAACGTGCACTGACATCGCACAGTATATGGGCCTATAGCATTTCGCCTCCACCGAAATGAGACTGCTGCAGACGGGATGAAACCAGAGTCTTTTGGGTCAGCAGCCGAGCACCATATAACCAATAAGCCACCGCGGCGACTCCCAAAGCAAGAATAAATTACGGACACACTAGAGATTACTTTCATGCTTTGAAGGCAAAAAACATTCACTTTTTAATTTATATTGTTTCCTTCCTTTCTAGTGACACACCTACTCATTAGCTTATAGTCATAGGGCAACACATACATTAAATGAATCATTACTTGCCAAGAAACAACGCGGTTTTGTGGTTGATGGGTTGTGTGATCACCTCGTAATTTGAAGGCCCTGGGTTCAATTCTCTGCACCCTTGGAAGAATTTTTTCTCTTGGCTGACGATGTCATTAGGGGTTATGGACCACTTTTCCTGGACATCGACAACAACGCCGGGTATCAATGTTAATGTGCCACTTAAGGCTTGTGCCTTAAAAGCGTGCAAGTAGTAATAGCCAGCACCCCAAAGAAGCACGCGGACGAGTAGTGCGCGCAGGCGTCAGCACTGCCTTGGTGAAGACTCTGCATATCAGTCACAGGACTGCTACCCATCTCCCTGCACTGCATAAGGTCTCACACACAAATGCACTGCATGGCCACCAGGAGAGCTCGATGACCAAGGCATGCCATATGGCACCTTCATGCAGACGCACTGCGAGTGCTTGAGCAAGTACTTTGACGTCTTTGAGTACTTTGACACCGACAAAAAGTCTCAACTGACATGTATAAGAAAGTTGGCCACGAGTTGTCGGGTTTTTGTGGCCTCATCTGAGGCCGTATTTCTAACTCAAGGGCATGATAGGCAACAGCGTCCCAGCGACATGCAATGTATTTCCACCAACTTGCCTCCAGAACAAATCAATTGAACAGCAGAATTGGCAGCTTCTCGCGCGCCTGCGCACTTCTGGGATGATGCGTGGATAAGCAGTCACTGCACTCCCGCTGTTTACGCGGATGACAAATTCTTCAAAATCAGGATGGTGGGACCATATTACACATTGAACAATGTACTTCTGATTGAAGAATGATATGACAAAGACCTCATCTACATCAGCAAAGCGGCAGTTCAAATTGACTAAAAAGGGGAAAAATTTCTGACGCCCATTTTCAAGCTCAGTGGCGGTGCAAACAAAAACAAAAAACTCTAGAAATTTTGCACAAACTATATCCAATGCGCAACATTTTAGCATCGAAACTAAGTAATTTTCATTACTTAAGGCAGCTAATTGTAATGTAATGTCATTACTTTGAGACCAGTAATTTGTAATGTAATTACTTCTGTGATTTATAGGAAAGTAATTAGTGATATAATTTAATTACTTTTCAAAAGTAATTTTGCCACGTATGGTGTGTGGACAGCGGCTGCCTAGGGAACTTATCAGTGTCCTTAAGTTCTTACGCAAACAATGACACACCACCCAGTTTCCTATTAGTGACAATGTTCATGAGAAAATGGAATATTGTGACAAAGACGACGAAGCTGGCTGTGGTGCGTTACAGAGCACTAGCGCTAGGCCAACGGCCATTAAATTATATCTCTGCCATCGTTCATCGCAACTCACTCTTTGGACAGCCACCACGTAACAATATTATACACCACACAGCATTTGCATTGGAGGGAATGACCAAGAGCATTTTCCATTTGGTTTTCTGCGTGCTAAAGGAATATAGACACGTAATTTTGGTGGCATGTTTTCTTCTCTACAACGATGCAGAAAATACTACTACACATGAATTACCATGTGATATTTGCCCATGACCGCTAAATAATTTATAATTGAATTTTTTCTGTCACGCTGTTTCAGTTTCAACAGCCGAACAATTGCTGTGATGTCAAAGAGTGCTTTTGTGTCACGTGAGGCATCGAAAAACCCCCATATAATCGCTGCTTCATCGTTATGATTTACTGCACTGCTGAAGCCAGCCTTCCTGAAGAGCCGGAATGCCAACTAATGTGGAAGCAGCGATTATATTGCAGTTTTTTCATGCCTCACGTGACCTGTAAGTACACGTTGGCGTCACAGCCCTCATTCGGCTGTTGAAACTGAGACCGAAACAGCACGAGAAAGAAATGCTATTATAAATTATTTATTGGTTATAGGAGAATACCAGGTGGTAATTCACGTATAACAACGCCTTACGCATCGTTACAAACAAAAAACACGCACCCAAAAGTTAGGTGTCTATACTCCTCTAATTCTTTAGACCCACCATTCTGATTACAGATCTTGCTTTGCAGTTCATCTGCTGAGCGACTTAGCGATATCAGCTGAGAATTGCAGATTACTAAAATATTCTCCATTAACTCTTATCCCCACTTTTCCCAATCCAGGCCTCGGAATAGAGCAGGTATTCCTAAATACGTCCTGTTTACAGGAGGTATTTTGTTGCAGAGGACGCATTGCGGAGACTCATTTTTTTTGCATGATTGGTGATGGATTAGACAATGCTGTCCAAGACTTCTTCAGCACAGTTTGGTATTGACACTGTTGCTTCCATCACTGGCAAAACACCATCCAATGAAAGTAACGCCTACGTGGAAGCTGAAGACAGCTAAACTTGTACTGTTGGAAAAAACTGCATGCGTGCTAGACACTTGCTTGTTCACTCAAATACGGCCTACTAGAGCAGCTGGGACACGAGACCTGGCTTACATACCTTCGAGGCTGCACTCGTAGCTATGTGATTAAAAGGTTTCGCCTTCACATTCTTTGAAATGCCTCAGGTATCATCTTTTGCCAGGTCAACGGATATACTCAGGCTGCTTTCAGTTTGGGCATATTGTTACGTGGCGACCAGCCAAATTATAAGTGGCGATGAACGATGGCAGTGAGATCATTCTAATGGCCACTCGCCTATAGCGCGACCTTTCTGTTCCCGCGCCGCTGCCAGCTTCGTCATTTCAGTGACACTACCCGGGGCTGCCGAGCGATCATCCCGATAGTGAATAGAAGAACACACCGACGGAGAGACGGCTCAGTGGAGATGGGTTCAGAGGAGGACGGTACAACACAAATGGCATAGGGGAAGTGCTGGCTGCAACGAAGAAAGATATGTGTGAGTGAATCCTAGTCGACGAAACGCTTGGGACACAGGTCACCATTAGCCAACGGACGAAGCCCTTGAATGCACCGAATGGCATGGGCAGGGGGGTGGTGTCCTCACGTGTGGGCGGCGTCTCGGGCCGTGGCAGCGTTGTCATGTCAACGTGTCTTGTGGTCAGGGCGGGGGACGGGACTGCGGTGAGTGGCGAGGTCGATTCAGGTTCGGCGGGCTGGGGCACAGCCAGGTGCACACGGCCGACAATAACGGCAGGCAGAAGACTCCGAAGATCCAGGACCGGGATGGGGATGATACCCCGCATCTCACACCAAATGTTAAGTGGCGACCAGCCGAATAATAAGCGGCGATGAATGATGGCAGTGAGATGGTTTTAATGGCCGCTCACCTATAACGTGGCTTTTCCGTTCCCGCACCACTGCCAGCTTCGTCGTCTTCGTGACAATATTGCCGCTTTGCACAGTTTTTCCACAGTGCCGCGAGGTATGCCTTAACGAGGTTTTACTGTACCTGTGAGTACTAACGTTGCTGAATTTGATGCACGTCAATGTGAAATCTGAACCAATTCATACACCTCCTGCAGTAAAGCCCATGATCCAACTATAAAAGTGAAGCCCTGATCTATTGCTATGCGATGCATTCAGAAAAGGTGGTGCCCTTGATGGTTTCACAGATAACTTTGACCACAATGGCAACAAAGGCATCAAAGGTTGCCTCCAAACAATAGCTCTCCACCATTCGTGGCATGTTTTCCGCTGCTCTACTATCTTTCTCCACAGTGGCCCACTCATAACTCACCTCAGTTCTGACTGCGGGCCAATCCAGCAAACAAGTCTTACGCAGTACTGTTCGGATGGACCTTATGGCCATGCCACTGCTCTAATGGCCTTATGGCCATGCCACGGCCCTACCACTTTCGCTCGGCCCCATGGCGACATTCCTAACAGAGGTGGGGGAAGGAGGAAGTTGGAGCACCATGAAAGCCAAATGTACAACAAGGACCGTAGTGCAGTGGCCTCGCTCAAAGCTCTGGCCCTGAGCTCAAACAGCACAGGTACTTCTGGTCGAGCTTAGAACTTCGTCATGCCCGAGTTGACAGCTCACATCGAAACACACTCATCGAAACAAACTTTTAATTACACACGCCAACAATGCCACATCTATTAAGATACGGAAGATGATTTTAAGCCATCTATGCTCTAACCAACCCAAAACTCTTACCACTGTCAAGTAGATGACCTCGATTCTCTTCGGCAATACATGCAGCTCATTACTGTTCACAGCTATGGTAAATTGTCATTTTTACCTCTCAGATTTTCGCATCAAGAAGCACAAGGGGTTAACTGTCTGGTTCTTGGGACCAAGTGACATTGAGCAATCGCTACAAGCACTGGACAAACACTCCCTGAAGGGGCCACTGAAAATCTTGCACCAAAGTTGCAAAATATACTGTTTGAAAGGGCACTACTTTTTTCATTTATTTGTACCTCAAAGGCCCACAAGGGAGTATTACATGAGGGGTGGGCTGACATGTATTAGAACCTCCTGTCACAGAATTTTTTCAGAAAAGGCAAACTGAAGAGTTAAAAACATAACAGCGCGGAAAACGGGGACTTCAAGGGTAGAAAACACAGGACAAGCACTTGTCCTGTGTTTTCTACCCTTGAAGTCCCCGTTTTCCGCGCTATTAATTTTTTAAATATGTATCACCAACTCGCCCGCCTTGCTATCGTGTAGAAGAGCTAAACTATTCATCCACATCCTTGAGGTTTTTTTGCTCCCATAACTCCTACTGCGCTAGAAGCCGTGTGTTGGTGCTTGAAACTGAATGCCACACACCTGTATGCATGCAGCAGACATCCTTTACCAGCATAGCATCACGTAAGATCATGCCAATGCCTCATTTGGGGACAAGGGGTGCAAGCACACAGAACAGTAGGAACAAAACGCAAACACTAATGTGTGAGCCACTCCTGTGCTCTGTCTTTTGGGCTACATGTCTAGAGATGAACAACCCCTTCCCCATTTTCCTCAAAAAGTGAAACTACAACGGAAATCTACTGTTACCTTGTGAAAACAAAATGACAAACATAGAAGGAAGAACATAAACATGTCTCGTCCTTGTGTTTCTTTGTATTCTTCAATTACGGGAACTACTTCCTCGTTCCGCTACCTGTCCTACCTACATTCGTCTGCGACTTCTCGCCTCTCGCCACTGCTTGTCTCTAGGGGCACAAACGTTGCCAGTTTCACAGCAGGAGGCCCACCTTCAAAATTATAACTTGCTGATACGTGACAGCCTAGTTGCTTTGTTCAGTATACAGGTAGGCTTTGTTCATTTGGGGTCTGCAGGTGAAAGCTGTTGTCTTAATAGTGAATGTTCCCACGTTTCCTTTTTTTTCTTCTTTCTATGTAATGGCTAGGACAAAAAACTGTTGCCCACCCAATACAAAGGAAATAGACACATAATCATAAGGTCTCTTCCATTTGGCTGCACTTTCTGCACTAGTGTGGCACGAGTTCTAGGCTGGCCGGCGGTGCAGCAGTATGGCAATGCCCATGTGTAGGTTGAAGAACTAAAGAAGGTATGGCACTAGTTATTTAATGAAATGATGACAGTTCTTTGTTGAAATGTCGGTGGGGGTTTAACCGTCACAAAGTGACTCAAGCTATGAGGGATGCCATAGTGAAGGGCTCTGGAAATTTCGACCACCTGGGGTTCTTTATCATGCACTGACATCACAGTACACGGGCCTCTAGAATTTCGATGGAGGCAAAATTCTAGGGGCCCGTGTACTGTGCGATGTCAGTGCATGTTAATGGAGCATAGAGACCTAATATTGGTGGCATATTTTCTTCTTTATAATGAAGACACTACAATGCATGAATAACGATTTGGTATTCGCCTACGACCGCTAAATAATTCATAATCAAATTTTTCTGTCATGCTGTTTCGGTTTAAACAGCCGAATGAGAGCTATGACGACAAGGAGAGGTTTTAGGTCATTAGAGGCATAAAAAAACTGCGATATAATTGCTGCTTTATCGTTTTTATTTACTGCACTGCTGAAGCCAGCCTTCCTCTAGAGGAGGAATGACAACAAATGTAGAAGCACCAATTATATTGCAGTTTTTCACGCCTCACATGACCTACAACCTCTTTTTAAGGTCACAGTCATCGTTCAGCTGCTGCAACTGAAACAGCACGAGAAAGAATTTCAGTTATAAATTATTTAGCAGCCGTTGGAGCATACCACATGTAATCCGTGTATAATAATGCCTTACACCTCATTACAAAAAAGATTGGTTTGGTTTATGGGGTTTCAACGTCCCAGAGCGACTAAGGCTAAGAGGAATACTGTAGTGAAGGGCTCTGGAAATTTCGACCACCCGGTGTTCTTTAACGTGCACTGCCATCGCACAGTACACGGGCCTCTAGAATTTCACCTCCATCAAAATTTGACACCTTCCCCACGTAAAACAGATGTTCGGTGCAGGTGGCACAGCACTCATTTTAAAATCATCACAGAAGGTGGAGGGCTCACCTTGTGGCGCCTTAAAGCCTTTGCTGCCTCAGCATTTTAACGTCCCATTTGTTCAGCCTCTGCGCCAGCAAGTGAACGCCGGACTCGAAGCAGGAATCGGGAAGGCCCGTGCATACCAGAAAACTGCCTGCAAGTTTTTCAAGTGCTGTCGTCTGAAATAAATATGAATTTAAAAGAAGAACATGTTTCCCTCTGCAGACACCAAAGCGTAATAGCTTATCTCGCCACAATTTTTGCACCTGTTTTAGAAAGCGAATTGTAACAAGAGCACACAATTGTAAAGTGCAATTAAGTCAACACTCGACAGACTTTCCCAGCCGCGGGGCCACAAAATATCGGACCGCGTACAAAACTCATCGCACAAACGGTTAGTTCAACTCACGACCGGCTTTATTAGTGGCTCAACTAGACTGTTGTCAAAAGTTTCCCGCTTTTTTTCCGGAGCACGCAAAAGCTGGTAATTATGCGTTACCATGAGTTACGTTGGGCTGGGCTGACAAAAGATATAAAAACACGCTCAGCGCTTGCTCTTTTCCGTAGACCTGCTCAGAGCTTTTGAGCAGAACTTACGATAAAACAGATGAGTCTTTCCCTCCGGGCCTTTGGGTGCACTGGCTGGCAAGCGGGCTCCGTGCTAGTCCTGGGTTATCTGCTAACACAAAATATTCGGGCGCAAGAAAGTTGACAACGGAACGCCGAGTGTAAGATAACAGGCAATTGCTCAGTATGTGCGTGCCAAAAGATAGAAAGAACAAATTACTCACGTGCAACACGATCGCACGCCCGACCCGCCGACCGGCCTGAAAGCAATGCTCGGCTCGGCTCAAACATGGCTCAAACAGCAAAAAAAATGGCGGACGTGACGTCTTTTCTTCAAACAGGATGCGACGTCATGGGTTGAAATAACGCTTGCGTTATTTCGACCTGGTTGTAGCAGTCCCTGCCAAAGCTGGGTCTGATCCCGGCAGCCGCAGCGGACGTATTGCGGTGCAGGCGAACTACTAAAGGCCCGTGCGCCTTGTGATATGTGAGCGCACGTTTAAGAACCCCAGGTGGACTAAATTATTCCGGAGTCTTACACTATGCCGTCTCTCAGCCCACGTGTCGATCGGGATCCTAAACCTCCTATTTTTTTTATATTCTAGCTTTCAAAGTAAATTCCCAAGGCACATTTTAAATAATTGTCTTATAAGCACCTCTAATTTTAGGACGTATTATGTAATTGTAACTGCGTTCTCATGCGCGGAGAAAATTTTGATAGCAATAGTGTCTGCGCAATTTAACCCTTTAGTTCCTCTATGCCGTGCGCAGCATGGCTTTGCGCACGAAAATCAAATGTGTCATCACCCAGTCGTTCTGTCACCAGCTATATCATTTGAGAGAAGACTGTGGCATGTCCAGTTTTTCAATCTTTCCTTTGCTGCTTCCAGTGAAAAAAAAATCATTGCATTACAGCAGCAGGCATACCTTATTCAGTGCTAAACGCAACACGCGAAGCTTTCTCGGCGCTGCAGATGTCATGTGTGCTGCCAGTTCCTTACAGCCCATTCTCCGGTGGCGCCATCTTGCGTCGTCGACATGAGGTGCCTCACCCACGAGAGGTCCCTGAAACCACAACCCCCTTCGAGTACACTGCACTCTCGGTGACTCTGGCGGCTCTTCTGCCCCACCACCGCCTGCTCCCCTCCTATCGGCCACCTTCAGCTGATTACAGCCGCTCATTGAAGCTGAGCTCATTAATGTCAAGATACCGGAGATTAAAAATCACACTTCTACTTTGCCTCTTCGGCTTACACCCACCGAGCTTCATTTGCAGCCTGCGTATATCACTCAGGCCACGTTCTTTCACATCAGCAGAACAGCCTGGGAAACAAGGTAAGAAGAACGAGTTTGTGACGAGGCCACAAGAAGGAAAGTGCGAAGTTCAAGGTGAGCTTATCAATACAAATTATCCTGACTGACGCGGTAGAGAAATGCTAGCCGACATGCGGAAGTGATAATGTACCGAAAAACGAAACCCCTGGTCTGCTGAGTGGGGGTCCTCATACCTGACCCTGTGCTGCTGGGGCCTGCGGTGCTGTTATTCAACAAGGAGACAGAACATACAGTGATAGTTAAACACGCGCACAGAAGCACACGCATGCACGCTGGTGTGCACACAAACATAAAGGTAAAAGCTGTGCTATACCTGCACATGATTCTACAAAAACAGTCTCCTATTAGGATACAGTGAAAAGTTTGCAGTAAGCGAAGAAATCCAGACGAGACATTATAAATGTAAGGAAATTTTATTACGATTACGCAAACGGTAAAGCTGAAAGTGTGCTCGCCGACATACAATGATTGCGCACAGGTGCCTCCGTGAGATGCATCCCCGTGCGGTGTCCCTGCCTCTGCCTGCTCACTCACGGTGGTGACGCTCAGCGGCACAGATGCGGAATCATATTGCATATACACATGTACATACATACATATCCATATACACACACATTAACACATAAATACACACACATATATATATATATATATATATATATATATATATATATATATATATATATACACGCACACACATATATATACATATACACACACACATATATATACATATACACACACATGTATATATATATACATACATACATATATATACATATACACAAACGTATATATACATATATACACACACATATACAGATATATACATAAACAAACATATATACATATACACATATATATACATACACGCATATATATATATATATATATACATACACACATACATATACACACACACGCATATATATATATATATATATATATATATATATATATATATATATATATATATATATATATATATATATATATATATATATATATATATATATATATATATATATATATATATATATATATATATATATATATATATAGGGGTTGGACTTTCCCTTTCTTTATGTTTTCAAAATTCCGCGGACTTTTTTCAGCTTTGATTTCAGGCGGCAAACATTTTTTTTTCGCGAATATCATTTCTTAGGAATAAGCTGCCGTTTTCTTGTGTGTGGGTGATATTAATAGGCATTCCCTTGTGTACAAAACTCACTTAGACTTTATCTCGGCTTTTATGTCTGCCAGCACATTCGATTTGCCAGTAATTAGCGTAAACTGTTCATTAATTAGCAGCAAAACACTTGCTAGTTGAGCTTGCACAAGGCAATGCCTTTCTCCGATAAAAATGTATCAGAAGTTTAATGATGGAACAGTTATGCAGAAGCGAAAGTTGAACTTGGTTTCTAAAATGCTGGTTGCAATACTGCCACGAACAGAATGGGTCAAGCCGCGGATGTATAGGGAGACCTCAGAGCGGCCAAGTTTAACCGCGAATGCCTGGCCCAGCCGGAGCGCTCGAGGCTCAGTGCGGAGATGGGGGAGGCCATGCTCTTCGCGGTATGTCATCTGATTGATGCACTGCATCGCATTAAATTGAACAAAAGGGAGGGGCACCATATGATCTTCGTGCTGGCGTGAGTGATGGAACTGTCGCTTAGACTTTGAGGTAGCAGAACATGGTACTCTTTTTGCGACCTTTATATTTGGTATCGAGTGTCCCGAGATGGTTTGTACTGCCGTGCTCCACCAAGGAGCTGCCGTAACAGAGTGGTAACAGTGAACAGTGCTACATTACAGCTGGACACAACTCAAGAACCAGAAGTCAATGCGCCTCTAAGGACAACCTCGAGGCAATAGCATCCAGATATTCTCATCCTCCAACGTCGCGGTTAACGCCCTTGGACCTGCTAAAGTGACATCCCACGGGAGAGAAGATTAAAGGGAATTAACCAGGTCGTAATCGGATTAACGAGAGTCATGAAAATCTGCGGACTCCACTGTCTGAAGGGCCTCCTTTGAATGACATCCCTCGTTTGTTTCTTTAGTTGCACTCAATTACAGCAGCCGAGATCTGTCGATTACATGGAACCTCCCATTGTTCATAGGCACGTTAGGCCGCGAAACACTATATCAAATTGGCCAACTGCGCTGCTCAAACCAAAGTACTATACCGTCGCACTACGGCCCTCGCTTCGGCACTTTGTTAATCTTCTCTTCCGAGTGAATGTAACTGGTACTCAGCAGAAAGCTATGTATGGCGTCGATGTCAAAGATACTGACATTTATCAGGTAGAACGGAATTCTGAGAGCTAAGTTCAGTTTAGCTTTATTGCATTTTTTATTATTGCGTGAACTGAACACTCCAACGGCTAAGTATATAACCTACGAGATTTAACATCGCAAAGCGGCTTGGGCTATGAGGGAAGCCAAAGACGAGAGCTATGTACTCATTTCCACCACCTGAGGTCCTTTACCGTTTACTGACATAGCACAGCACACGGTAGTTTGTGTTTTTCGCCTCCATCAAAACGCCGCCGCCACGGTCGGGATAGAAAACCCGTCCTCGGGCGGAGCGTTCGAGTGCCCAACCACGGGGCCACCGTGGCGTGGAAGATGCAGTGTCTGCACGAACAAAAACACGCTTTTTCTGGGAAGCGGTTGCTCGGTTTATTTCTGACAAAGCGCGAATCACAAGACACACACTACGTGCTCGGTGTGGTCGCGGGGTCACAACTCTGTGCAGTGCCACTTCGGCGAGGGACCCCGAGTAACTCCCGGTGACACATCCCGCCTGCACCCCGACTTTCGGCCACCTTCAGCTCATTAATGCTGAAGAAACTAGCAATTAAGAACGCTGCTGTTTTGCCCTCTCAACCCATACACGCCGGGCAAGGGAGACGTCGAAACGCCTTCTCTCTGGGCTGTTGCAAACCGGTCCCGTTGCCACTTCCGCCGTGCAAGCCCGGTGTGCAGGCGATAGCCATCGGCTATGTGGCGACACTCAAGGAGTAAAGTGCATCTGGCTACACGCGCTGGCTGCCGCTCAGGCCAGGTTGTTTCACATCAACAGAACCGCCTCAGAAACAAGGCAGGAAGAACCAACGAAAGTTTCTGGCGCGGATTAGAAGAACCAAAGTGCGAAGTTCAAGGTGAGCTTAAAGTACAAATTAACCAGCTGCATTATTAAAAAAATTAATGGCAATTACAGAGCTGCTGACGCGGTAGATAAACGCTAGCTGACATGCGGCAGTGATTACGCAGCGAAAAACGGAACCCTTGGACTTTTGAATGGGGCCCTCGTGCCTGACCCTGTGTTGCTAAAGCCAGCGGTCAGGTTGAACAAGACAGAACATAGAGTAATGGTTAAACACGCGCTCAGAAGCACACGCATACACACACATGTGCACAAAAACATAAAGGTGAAAGATACCGGTGATATGCATGCTTATGAACCAACGAAAGCAGTCTCTAATGAACACTTGGAGCAAAAATTATGACGCGGTGTTTGCAGGTCGCTACGACACAGCGCTCAATCTTTGACTTTACGGCAACACTATGATCATCTTGTGTATGCTCCTTTACTCCTGCAAATATGAATTTAAGTTTGTGGCTAAACGTTTCTAGCTAATTTTCAAAGTGGCGCGTCTGATCACCCTGGAATTTGATCTCTGGTTCGACACGCCTCCTGTCTCGACTGTTGCAAACCAGTTAAAATTAAAATTTAAATTCTTTTGATTTTACCATCACATACATCAATTCTGGGGGCCATAGACTAAAAGCCATACAATCGGCTTGACGAGGTCCACGGCACCATACACTTGACATAGGCTGACACAGCAAGAAACAGAGCAGAATACAGTGCTTGACCTGGTGGGAAGCCGTATCTACCGAAGGACGAATCCCAACATAAAAACATAAGGGTTTATTCGAATGCCGATAACAGTGGACGAGCATACCGACGCTACGCTTGTCTCAGCAGCGGAAGGTAGACTACAGGATTTGTCGGGCTAGTTGGTTGATCATAATGCAAAAAAGACGAACTGCGCAACAAGAACACGGACGAAAGGGAGGCAGACACACACTAACGCAGACACACAACTTTACTAAAGGAAGGGATACAAGGCAAATATGTATAGCGATCCCCCACGCACTTCAAATCTGATCAATATGGCACGTGACAATCTGCCCAGGCGAAAAACAGACCACACAAGAACCAACCGCTTACAAGATAATCTTATACCGGGCCGGCCCTTTCTATGAAAACAACAAGCAAAGGAACGCTTAGCGACAGTGCACACTTGAGAATTACGCGTTCTGCAAAGTAAGGAAATTCATAACAAAAACCACACCACTGTAGCCATCTGATACCACTGAAGCTCGAACCGCTTACAAGCGCAGGTGCTAACACCAAAACCAAGAGACGAAGCACTCCCCCTTTTGAAAGCAAACAAAACGGGAAACAAAAACAACCACATCGGTCATCGTCAAAAACAAAAAAAAAACGGTGAAAAAAGGCACCAGGTCAAAAGGGTAAAAAAACCATGAATCAGCTCAAGAAGCTACGTCACAAAAACAGTGAAAATAGGCACCGAGTCATTTAAAAAACAAAAAGATGAAAGACGGGACAACATTTTAAGACAACAACGGTTTTAAAAAAGGGGGGTGAATGAAATCCAAAGCGTAGGAAAACATCTCAAACCATGACAGAACCGAAACAAAACTGAGATCGCTAATCAAATGAACAACGAAAGCATCAAACGCAATCAGGAGGCACTGCTCAATCACCAGGGCACAAACGGGCCACTAGGCTACACATGCCCCCGCAAAAACGAAAATTCTTTGAATGATAAGGAAATGGAAGCCTTGCTAACACAGTTGTCCGTAGTGCCGATGTAAAATGTCTCGACGACGAGACGCTCCCATTTGTCATTCAATCTGGCCAGAAATTCCGTCTTTTCGAACCATGGTACACAGTCCCGTTGCTTCATTTTTGTGCAGTCCGCACAATGCTTAGCCAAAAACCCTCCATCGTTGTTTGCCACGCTCAACCGGTGCTCCCTTGCTCTTTCATTAAAGCATCTGCCGGTTTGGCCTATGTAGACTTTTCCGCAACTAAGGGGAATGCGGTAAACAACGCCGGAAACGCAATCTTTGAACTTCCTTAGATGTTTGATTTTGCAAGGGGTCTTCTTAGTGTTCTTCATCATCACGCACACCTTGGACAGTCTGCATGGAGCCGAGAAGACAACGTTGACGCCTCCTTTTCTCGCCACTTTCTTGATGTTGTGCGAGAATTTGTGGATGTATGGAATCACATGGGCCTTCTTTTGCTCGGCGTCTTCTTTGTCTTTGCGTTCTCTCTTAATTTTTTGAAGCACATTTTCACACACACTCGAAATGACGTGCGGAGGGTATCCAGCTGCTTGCAAACGCTGAAGCTGGTACTGGAAGCTCTCTTGGACTTTGTGGTCACAAGTCTTTTTCAGGGCCGACTCAACACATAGGGAAATGATGCCACGCTTGACCAACTTCGAATGGGCACTAGTGTAGGGAAGCAAAGCCTTTTTGGACCTGGGTTTGAAGGACCAGCACAAACGCTGTTTCTCAAAGTGCAGATCTAAATCCAGGAACTGAAGATGTCCATCAAGCGGTAGCTCACTGGTAAACCGGAGCCCGAAAGATTCAGATGAAAATGCCGAGAGGATCTTTGAGGCCAAATCCTGAAGATTGCCGTCCCCCGGTGGGGTCAGGAAGACTAGGTAGTCATCGACGTACCTGCACACGCGGGTGACAGCCATCCCTCGCAGTTTGTCTTGAAGACGTCGGTCAAAGGATGACAGAAAAATGTCGCTTAAGGCTGGAGCTATGCTCGAACCTATACAAATGCCTGCTTTTTGAATATGATAACTCTCATTGAAGTGGATGACGGAAGACTTTAGATAGAAATCTATAAGTTCCAAGAAGTTGCCAGTGTTGAGGCCAACTGAGTTTCGGAACTTCGTCTCTCCGTGAAGCTCCACGCATTCTCTGATGGCAGCGAACAGTCCTTCGTGCGGAATGGAATAATACATGTCCTCGATGTCGACGGAAAAAGCCGTCGTGGAAGTTGGTAGCCCTTTTCCCATCAGCTCAACGACTTCTTTGGAGCTTCTAACAAGGAACGGGTCATTGCCTAATAACACATTCAAATGTATCTGCAGGAAGTTCCCAAGCTTCCTCTGCCAGCAGTTCCTGCCCGACACGATTAGTCGAAAGGGGCAACCAATTTTATGCGTTTTTCCAGTTAAAAACACTTCAAGGGTTCCGGCATCCTCGTTTTTTACAGCCTTAATCAAATGCTCCAACTTCAAATCCTTTAAAAGTCTCACGGCTTCTCGCTTTCTTTTCTTCGGATCGTGCTTGACTGGCGTGAAGTTCTTTGTAACGGCATCTATCGCCTTGCTCTGGAACAAGCCTTGCGGTAAGACTACAAAACCCCCTTCCTTGTCCGACTCGATGACCGTTAAGCCATTTGCTTTAGGAAAATTGACAACCTTCTTGACAGGTGGCTTAGAAGTTGTCCTGTTACTCGCATGGCGGTAGGCGCACTCCACACCCTCTCCGATGAGTCTCTCCTTTTCTTGTTCGGTCACTCTCTCGCCGATACCGTGGACTAACCCGAGAAGGCTTGGCCTGGAGCATGGTGGTTCGAAGCAGTACTTGGGGCCTTTGTCCAGGATGGTCTCGATATCCTTTGGGATGCTGGCTCCTCCCAAAACTGTGACCGAGCTTGACGTATCTGCCGGACGAGGAGTGGCGGTCAGCTTCAACATAACCTGCCTCCACAGGAATTCTGTGGACCGTGCTGCCATTTTGAGGTGTTCAAAGTACCGCACGGACAGCGTCGGGGGATCGCTTTCTTCTTCAAGAAGAAACTTCATCCAGTCTCGCAAGAGCCGCACTTGTCGCCAAGCTTCAGACTTCATGAGCTTGTAAATCCTCCTGGCATGTGCCCACGACGGACCGATGTAACCAAAAAGATGAAGGACTTGCAGAGGAACGAGTTTCTTCTTCAGGCAAAAAGACAAAAACCTGGACTGACATGTGGCCACGGCTATGAGACAAGTGCATGAGACCGCTGCATTTTGTCTTGTTTGGGTATATAGAAAAGAGCCCGTGGTACGTCTAAGCCACCTGTCAAGAAGGTTGTCAATTTTCTTAAAGAAAATGGCTTAACGGTCATCCAGTCGGACAAGGAAGAGGGTTTTGTAGTCTTACCGCAAGGCTTGTTCCAGAGCAAGGCGATAGATGCCGTTACAAAGAACTTCACGCCAGTCAAGCACGATCCGAGGAAAAGAAAGCGAGAAGCCGTGAGACTTTTAAAGGATTTGAAGTTGGAGCATTCGATGAAGGCCGTGAAAAACGAGGATGCCGGAACCCTTGAAGTGTTTTTCATTGGAAAAACGCATAAAATTGGTTGCCCCTTTCGACTAATCGTGTCGGACAGGAACTGCTGGCAGAGGAAGCTTGGGAACTTCCTGCAGATACATTTGAATGTGTTATTAGGCAATGACCCGTTCCTCGTTAGAAGCTCCAAAGAAGTCGTTGAGCTGATGGGAAAAGGGCTACCAACTTCCACGACGGCTTTTTCCGTCGACATCGAGGACATGTATTATTCCATTCCGCACGAAGGACTGTTCGCTGCCATCAGAGAATGCGTGGAGCTTCACGGAGAGACGAAGTTCCGGAACTCAGTTGGCCTCAACACTCGCAACTTCTTGGAACTTATAGATTTCTATCTAAAGTCTTCCGTCATCCACTTCAATGAGAGTTATCATATTCAAAAAGCAGGCATTTGTATAGGTTCGAGCATAGCTCCAGCCTTAAGCGACATTTTTCTGTCATCCTTTGACCGACGTCTTCAAGACAAACTGCGAGGGATGGCTGTCACCCGCGTGTGCAGGTACGTCGATGACTACCTAGTCTTCCTACCCCACCGGGGGACGGCAATCTTCAGGATTTGGCCTCAAAGATCCTCTCGGCATTTTCATCTGAATCTTTCGGGCTCCGGTTTACCAGTGAGCTACCGCTTGATGGACATCTTCAGTTCCTGGATTTAGATCTGCACTTTGAGAAACAGCGTTTGTGCTGGTCCTTCAAACCCAGGTCCAAAAAGGCTTTGCTTCCCTACACTAGTGCCCATTCGAAGTTGGTCAAGCGTGGCATCATTTCCCTATGTGTTGAGTCGGCCCTGAAAAAGACTTGTGACCACAAAGTCCAAGAGAGCTTCCAGTACCAGCTTCAGCGTTTGCAAGCAGCTGGATACCCTCCGCACGTCATTTCGAGTGTGTGTGAAAATGTGCTTCAAAAAATTAAGAGAGAACGCAAAGACAAAGAAGACGCCGAGCAAAAGAAGGCCCATGTGATTCCATACATCCACAAATTCTCGCACAACATCAAGAAAGTGGCGAGAAAAGGAGGCGTCAACGTTGTCTTCTCGGCTCCATGCAGACTGTCCAAGGTGTGCGTGATGATGAAGAACACTAAGAAGACCCCTTGCAAAATCAAACATCTAAGGAAGTTCAAAGATTGCGTTTCCAGCGTTGTTTACCGCATTCCCCTTAGTTGCGGAAAAGTCTACATAGGCCAAACCGGCAGATGCTTTAATGAAAGAGCAAGGGAGCACCGGTTGAGCGTGGCAAACAACGATGGAGGGTTTTTGGCTAAGCATTGTGCGGACTGCACAAAAATGAAGCAACGGGACTGTGTACCATGGTTCGAAAAGACGGAATTTCTGGCCAGATTGAATGACAAATGGGAGCGTCTCGTCGTCGAGACATTTTACATCGGCACTACGGACAACTGTGTTAGCAAGGCTTCCATTTCCTTATCATCCAAAGAATTTTCGTTTTTGCGGGGGCATGTGTAGCCTAGTGGCCTGTTTGTGCCCTGGTGATTGAGCAGTGCCTCCTGATTGCGTTTGATGCTTTCGTTGTTCATTTGATTAGCGATCTCAGTTTTGTTTCGGTTCTGTCATGGTTTCAGATGTTTTCCTACGCTTTGGATTTCATTCACCCCCTTTTTTAAAACCGTTGTTGTCTTAAAATGTTGTCCCGTCTTTCATCTTTTTGTTTTTTTAAATGACTCGGTGCCTATTTTCACTGTTTTTGTGACGTAGCTTCTTGAGCTGATTCATGTTTTTTTCACCCTTTTGACCTAGTGCCTTTTTTCACCGTTTTTTTTTGTTTTTGACGATGACCAATGTGGTTGTTTTTGTTTCCCGTTTTGTTTGCTTTCAAAAGGGGGAGTGCTTCGTCTCTTGGTTTTGGTGTCAGCACTTGCGCTTTTAAGCGGTTCGAGCTTCAGTGGTATCAGATGGCTACAGTGGTGTGGTTTTTGTTATGAATTTCCTTACTTTGCAGAACGCGTAATTCTCAAGTGTGCACTGTCGCTAAGCGTTCCTTTGCTTTTTGTTTTCATAGAAAGGGCCGGCCCGGTATAAGATTATCTTGTAAGCGGTTTGTTCTTGTGTGGTCTGTTTTTCGCCTGGGCAGATTGTCACGTGCCATATTGATCAGATTTGAAGTGCGTGGGGGATCGCTATATATATTTGCCTTGTAGCCCTCCCTTTAGTAAAGTTGTAAGTCTGCGTTAGTGTGTGTCTGCCTCCCTTTCGTCCGTGTTCTTGTTGCGCAGTTCGTCTTTTTTGCATTATGAAGGTAGACTAGCGATCTTTCCAGCCGGGCAGCCTTTTTGTAGCCACTGTCGGTGACGCATGCCTCGGGTGACGCAGCGGTGGCGTTGTGTTTTATCGGGAACGCAGTCCAGCGTGTGTCCGTGTTAATCTGGGCAGGAAGATAAGGCGAAGGCTGTGCAGAAATATCTGCAGAGTGTGTCACCACATCACCCCCCACCCCCCGCAGACTGGAGAGCCCTCAGGGCTTGTAAAAATCTGTGCAGCGTACCCGACGTTCATAGCGTGTAGTGATAGAAGCAGGCTGCGATGTCGGTGGTGGATGGACGCCTGTTGGTGCGCTGGTATTTCCTGGTTCGGCGCAGTCGATGTAGGCTGGCTTCAGCCGGTCGCTAGAGATGCGCACGTCGTTCACGTTAACGTGACGGAAAACTGGGTAGAGTCCGCTGTAAGGTGGCTAGAAAGGCCTGCGGACGGTGTCGTCGCGGAGAAAAGTGTGCGTGCATGTTGCCAGATCCTTGAAGACTTAAGGGGAAGTCTTACAGTGGTGAGCTGCAGGTGACGGAAGGAGGGCAGTGATCGTGTGTCGGAGCCGGGTGACAAAATCGGTGGGATCTGACGTCACGGTGGTGGATGGCGGGGCAGTAAGAAAGTCGCCTGGAAGAGAGAGTGCTTCCCCGTAGATGAGCTCTGCGGGTGTAACCCAAATGTCCGGCTTGAAGGTGGCGTGAAGACCTAGGGCGACGGCTGGGATGGCTTCAAGCCAGGTTGAGTCCGGTTGGCACATGATGGCTGCTTTGGACTGACGGTGGAAACGCTCGATCATCCCGTTGGCGCAGGGGTGGTAGCTGGTGGTCCTCGAGCGCTCGAACCCGATGGTCAGCCCGAGGAGCCTGAAACGGGGTGATTCGAACTGTCGTCCCTGGTCGGTGGTGACGCGGCGAGGGTGCCCAAGAGAGCAATCCAGTCGGCGAAGAAGGCCGAGGCGACGTCTTCGGCGGTGATTCGATCCCTCGAGGGGCCATGCCTCAGGCCATCGAGAATACTGATCGATGGCGGTGACGCAGTAGCGATAGGATTCAATGGAGGGAAAGGGCCTTATGATATCAAAGTGGACATGTTGAAACCAACCAGAGGGCTGGGGGAATGCTCTGAGCGGTGAAGTGATATGCCTGGTCACTTTAGCGTGCTGGCATTGAATGCAGGAGCGCACAGGTGTGCCAATCCCGCTGCATGGAGGGCCAGACATAGCGGTCGGCCACCAGGCGTGTAGAGGCCCGTATGCCGGGATGGCTGAGACTATGCAGCTGGTTGAAGAGGCCACGGCGATTGGAAAGAGGCACACAAGGTCTGCTTCGTGCTGTGGACATGTCGCGGTAGATAACCGTTGTCGATCCAGGTATGGGGACTTGTTGCAGCTGTAGTGAGGACCCGCCCTTAAATAGTTCTTGCAGTTCGACGTCCGTAGTCTGAGCCTCGGCGAGGACGGCAGCTGTTATCAGCAAAGAGCTAATAGCTGCCACACGTGAAAGAGCGTCGGCGACCACGTTGTCCTTGCCGCTGACATGTTGGATGTCGGTGGTAAACTGGGCAATGAACAAAAGCTGTTTCTGCTGGACCGGTGGGAGTTTGTCGCGGCGTTGAGAGAAGGCGTAGGTCAGAGGTTTATGGTCGGTGTAGATAGTGCAGTGCTGTGCTTCGAGAATGTGGCGAAAGTGTTAACTGCTTCGTATATAGCCAGAAGTTCTCTGTAGTAGGCCGGCGAACTCGACGGGGCAGTGGTCGTGGTTTGGTTGGTGGGACAAGCCATCGCTTTCCGAGCTGAGAGTTTCTTGTAGAAGAATGCCAGGTGTTGTCTGCGCGTTGTATAAGAGCGGTGCCGACGGCGAAGTTAGAGGCATCGGTGAAGAGCCCCAAGGGAGCGTCTGCTACGGGATAGGAGAGAAGTGTGGCATTGCAGAGAGCAGCTTCGCATTCTTTGAAAAGTTGCGTTAAAGCCGGTGTCTACGTGACTGTTTGGTTTCGCCGTAGTCCAGCCAAGGCAACATGGAGGGGAGCCTGATAGTCGGCTGCATGTCGCAAGAAACGCCTGTAAAAGTTGATGCCGAGAAAATGGCGAAGGTCTTTAGAGGTGGTGGGTAGGGAGTAGTTTTGCAAGTCTGAGATGCGTTGAGGCAAAGGCCGAGTTCCCTCTTATGAAACTTCATGGCCGAGGAATTTGACGACTGAAGCGGCGAGCGTGCTCTTTGGGACATCGAGGAGTAGGCCATGGTCATCAAGGCATTGGAAAAATAGACGGAGGTGCGTGGGGTGTTCGTCGGCGTTATGGGAAAAGACTAATATGTCGTCAAGATAGAAGTAGCAGAAGTCGAGGCCGCGGACGACTTCATCGATGAAGCGTTGAGAGGTTTGTCCGGCGTTCCTCAGGCCAAAGATCATGAAGGGAAACTCGAAGAAGCCGAAAGGGGCAATGATTACAGTTTTCGGGACGTCGTCCGGAATCACGGGTATCTGCGTGAAGGCCTCCACCAGGTTGGCAGCTCGCGGCCGTGTCTACGAGCTGCCGTTGCCGTTTCCCTTATGTCCAGCGGAGCAGGGTGCATGGCCGACATTTTCGTGCTCTGTCCCCATCGATGGTAGTAGCACCGGTCATCGTCACCAGGCTGCTGCGACGGGGTGGTGTTACGGTCACTGCTTTGCGGGTAGCGCGTCGGCAAATTCTGATCCAGGCGTCGTTGAATGGAGCTGAGCTGTTGATTGATGTCATCGATACGGCGTGCAAGCTCTGTGGTGTTCTGCATTTCGGCGACAGCCTGGACGGGGGGGGACAACTGCGGAAAAGTGACCTCTATGACGCGATTTGTGATCTCGGCAAGTTGGTAGAGAGGTAGCGTAAGCTGTGCCCGCAGAATTGCCTGGACCTGCGGTGGAAGTTGTTGAAGCCAAAGTGCTCACAGAAAGAAATCCTGGACTTCCATGTTTCCCGCGAGAGCACGCATGTGGCAGAGAAGCTGCGAAGGCTTGCGCTCGGCAAGTTCTGCTGACTGTAGTTGTCACACCTTCTGGTCTTCCGAGAGTGACAGGCGGCGGATGAGTTCAGTCTTGAGATGTTCGTAGAGGTTGGCCGCTGGCATGGATATTCCGGACATCATTGGCGTAGCCGGAAACGAGGAGGGCGACGACATAATTGTAGCGGGTCCGGTCTTGCGTGATGTGCGCGAGGGAGAACTGGGCCTCGACTTGGGCGAACCATACCTCGGGCGAGTCGGCCCAAAATGTGACAAGTTTCACAGCGACACGCCAGACGTCGCGCGGGGCAGCATGCGGGAAGCCGTCTGCCGGGGTCCTGACGTCCTCGGCCGAGCCGGCAGGATGCTGCTGCACGGAAGCATTAAGTTGGTCGTGACGTACTTCCTGGAGCTGTTGGTCTTGCTTCTCCATGGCAGTGAGTTCTTGTCCGTTGTCCGGGTCACCCGATGTGGGATGTCATTTCAACCGAAGGACGAATCCCAACATAAAAACGTAACAAAGGTTTATTCGACTGCCGATGGCAGCGGTTGAGCATACCGACGCTACGCTCATCTCGGTAGCGGAAGGTAGACAAGCGATATTCCCAGCCGGGCAGCCTGTTTTTGTAGCCACTGTCGGTGACGCATGCCTCAGGAGATCCAGCGGTGTCCCTGTGTTTTGTCGGGAACGCAGTCCAGCGTGTGGCCGTGTTAGTCTGGGCAGGATGATAAGGCGGAGGCTGCGCAGAAATATGTGCAGAGTGTGTCGCCACAAACTTATACACTTATAATTTATACAGAAAAAGAAAAATGAAAAAAGAAATAAAAGAAAAGGAAATCATGAAGAAGCAGTGAAAAATCAGCTTATACAGTACTATTTAAATAACTTGGAAGGAGAAAATGTAGCACCTGATTTCCGCAGTTTGTTCAAGTGCGTGGAATTTCCCACTCTTGGAACTTGCGATTGCTACGAGCTTTTCCTCTTTTTTCGAGGTGTGAAACTAAATAAATAAACTGTTATTTACTTAATGTCCATTTTATAGCGCCTAAGCAGCATGATTTTGTGAAGCTGAGGTATTGCAGGTAAATTGAGGTTCTTATAGCACGGATTCCTTTCTTTTGAACCTTGTAAAGTTTGTTGATGTTGGTTATAGTGGTGGTTGCCCAAACTAAATTATAAATGACAAGAGTTTATATGGGACATCAACAAGCTATTGTAAATAATGAGTTTGATCATTCTTGGTAAATAAAAGCGTAATTCGTTTAGTATCCCGCACACGTGCGAAATCGTGGCTGCAACCAGATCTATGTGCATGTTCCAAGCCATATGCTGCTCAAAGAGAACGCCAAGGCATTTAATTTGGGACGCAGTTTATCTGTGATGTTCTATATTTCAATTCTAAGTTGATGTTTATTCGCCGGTTTTTTCGGTCGGAACATCATGGCTTTTGTCTTCTTTGCATTAGTCGCAAGAGAGTTAGCAGTGCTCCGTAAGAAATGGCTTCACAACACATGATTTTCATCAGTAATCACGTTAGCAGGATCTCGCCCTGTGAAAAGCAATGTGGCATCATCCGCATACATTATGAATTTAGCGGTATTATCAATGCTAACTAAATAGTTTATATAAAGACAGAAGAGTAAGGGCTCCAGTATGCTTCTCTGCGGTGCGCCTGATGTTGAATTGCTGAAATGTGGAACATCATTGTCAATACACACTTGCTGTTCGCGGTGTTGAAGGTAAGATTGCAATAGTTTATAAAATACCCCACGGAAATCATAGTGATTGTTTCTTCAGGCTCCGCTGCCACTTCCCTTGTGCTAGGGAGAGGTGCATGCAATAGCTCACTAGCATAAGCGGCTACGCTCAGGGACCCTCATTGTAGATATCTATAAAATGGAGCTCCATCCCTCAGGCCGGGTTGTTTCACTCTCAGCAGACCCACCCTCAGAAACAAGGCACAAAGAAATAAGGAAAGTTTGTAGCGTGGGCCCCAACAAGAAATGTGCGAACAGCAATGTGATCTTATAAATCAAAGTTAATCAGACTGTATCTGCTAAAGAATGACGATTACACAGCTGCTAACGATGAAAACAAACGCTTGGAGGCATGCGATATGGATTACTCACCGGCAGGCGGAAACCTTGCGGGATGCTGGCCCAGGGTCGCGCACACCTGTGCAGGCGGAGCCTGCAGTCCTGTCCTTCAGCAAGGAGCCAGAACATACAAAGCAGAGTTAAACAAACGCACAAATACACGCTAATACATGCACACATGCAAAAAATCATAAACGTCACAGACACCGGTAGTATACACACGCATGAATCTGCCTCAAGAAACGGTTGTCTCAAACCGTTAGGACGCTGTACGTTACAGAAACAATTCGATCATCTCAGGTACGTTCGTTCACCTCTGAAAATATGAAATTAATGTTCTGGTTAAAGGCGTCTAGATAATTTTCAAAGTAGCATATATGATCACCCTGGAATTTCATCTCTGCTTCATGGGTACGTAACAGCTTCAGTGCATACCACTCACCATTCGGAACCAGCACGCACACGAAATGCTTGCCGTTCCGGAATAATTCTAATCGTTTTCACTAGCACTCACGTACGAAGGAGAGATCGCCGTGCTGTAAAAGCCTCAAGCGCGCACGGAAGGCGCCATGACCCTGCTTTTATGGCAACGCTAACTGGGCTGTGCTGCAA
This sequence comes from Amblyomma americanum, assembly GCF_052857255.1. Taxonomy (NCBI): domain Eukaryota; kingdom Metazoa; phylum Arthropoda; class Arachnida; order Ixodida; family Ixodidae; genus Amblyomma; species Amblyomma americanum. Next base: position 533,902,323 of record NC_135497.1, on the reverse strand, counting down.
AGACGTACAGTGGTTGTCTTTTTTTTTCTTTGAGTTTAGGAATAATTACTTTTAAAACCATGAGAGATACGTCGGAGCGGTTTGTGAGGGCAGATTGCACTACAAGGCGGACATTATGTATGTGATAGACTGAATGATTTGATGATTAACTAAAATGAACTAATCAACTTTTTGTTTATTTTAAGAACAATGTTAGATTGGTTTGATTTGATTTATTGGTGTTTAACATCCCAAAGCGACCCAGGCTATGAGGGACGCCGTAGTGAAAGTCTCCGGAAATTTCGACCACCTGGGGTTCTTTAACGTTCATTGGAATCGCACAGTACACGGGCCTCAATGTTAGATCGGAAAATTTAAGACAGTCAACCTGGAAGGAGAGCCAAGTTTAAATTTCCTTAATCGTCAAGGGGTTCTGATTATGGAACTTCAAAAATAAATATTTCACAGCTTTATGAGTTGGCTTCCCTGCATTGTATATTTATAAAAACTGCATCGCTTTCCTTTCGTATATATATGTAGGAATACTAGATGCCGTTTGCGTATGTGACTATGCAAAAGAAGTTACCATGATATTGGAGACGAAACCCCAGCAGTGACACCTTTTTGTGATTACGAGCCTACTCAACGAGACATCAAATGCGTGTTTCACATTAGATATGTAGGATAACATTGCCGATTAAGAATATTTAAAATCTGGGTTCACCTTCAACGTTGAATTATTGAAATTTCCCAGTTTAATATTGCCCCTTAAATTAAAAAATAGAAAAATGATTAGTTAATTTTGGTTAATTATTCGTCTAATCGCCCCGATCTATCACGCATGAAGTCCGCCTTAATGTACAATCCAGCTGCACATACTGTACTGACGTATCTCTCACAGGTTTTTAGACAAATATCTGCAAACATAAAAGGAGTATGGACACCTCATTTTGATGGCATGTTTTCAGCTTTACAATGATGTGGAAGGCGCTACTATGATTGAATCACCATGTCGTATTCGCCTACAGCCGTTAAAAAATTTATAATCGAATTTTTCGTTCATGCTGTTTGTTTCAACACTGGAGCAATGGTTGTAACATCAAGGTGTGGTTATGTGTCACGTGAGGCATGGAAACACGTCAATATAATTGCGGCTTCGCCGCTCCAATTCACCACAGTGCCGAAGCCAGCCATCCTCAAGAGCCGGAATGACAAATAATCTTGAAGCAGCAATTATATTGCATTTTTATGCCCAACAAAACCGCAGTTTGACGTCACAGTCATCGTTAGGTTGCTGAAACCGAATCCGAAATAGTACGATAAAGAACTTCGATTATGAACTATTTTGAAGTCGTAGGAGAAGGCCATATAGTAATACACGCAAAATAATGTCTTACCCACCATTAAAAATAACAGGACACGCCCAAAATTAAGGTGTCAATACTCCTTAAAAAATTCACTCTGTACGGCTCCCACTGCGCACATTCAGAAATGAAGCGAAGTGTATTATTCACGCATTTTACCCTCCGCTAGAGTTCTGGAGAAAGTCGGCACATGGGGCGCTTCTGGCTTCGTTACAGTCACAGTGTAACCCGACTTTAACTCCTGGATAACATCGCTCATTTTTCCTTCTTGGCAAATAAATAAATGGTGTAAATAAATGGTGCATCGACTACGCACAAAGACTGCCGATCCTGGTTCAGCCAAGTCAGGAGAGACTACCGGAATGCTTAATGGCTTACGCATTGCCTACTGCTTACATGTCTCGGAGAGCACTCGTTGTCAGTTCTAAACAGCGTCCAACACAGAATATGACAACTTTTGCACATCACAAGCGCTGCGTTTCTTAACTGCGCATCACCAAACACACGCGGCGCCATGACTATTTTACCTGCGGTAGCTACCGATCCAACTGCTGGGCTGTAGATACACCCAGCTACATGTGCCCCTCGGTACCTAACTTTAAAACCGTATTTAGGAACTACAAGAGACGGGTTGGTGAGCAGGCTTCTCGGACCGTCGAGGTTACAAGTTTTAAAACAGCCCTCATAACACGATCCCCTGGACACCAACAGGTACGAAGCGTCTAACTCGCCGACGATGGTGCATTCCAATGGGTGAGCCGGAGCAGTCAACAGCACTCCTAAAAGTGCTCTAGCAAGTGCGGACGCTTTCCGGTGGGCGAACGAGAGTGAGACCACTTTCATTCAGTGGTAGAACGGGAACAGTTCTGCTGTGGTGAGCGAAGTCCAGAGCAGTCCAGGCTACTCTCTCATGAACAGCGGAGTGCGAGGAAGTCACGTGGCATCGAAACGTCAAATTCGTGCCGTCTGCAGTGCGCGTGAGTGCAATTAAGGCCATTGTGGAGAGCGAGTTCACAACCTTTAGAGAAGCCTAGCTCTCACAACTGAAGTAGTGCTGGGAAGGGCTTTCAATGGAGTAGTTAAGATTGGAGAATTCGCACCTGGGAGGAATTACTAGAACGCCAACTTGAAGGCAGATGATATGTGTTAAGTTCAGCCACTGGACAGAGTGATGTTATTCATCGGTAACGCTGGGGATAATTGAAAGACCGCTGCAACTTCGACAGAGATCCAGCGTTTCGGACAACAGGCGGGGAAGATCGATGTGTCTTTGTGCCTGTCCATCGGCGTGCTTTCCTTTCCCACGAAGGCATCGACCTGGTCTCTGTGGCGTCATTGACGCAACAGTGTTGGAGCGCTGTCTTCCCCTTTCTATTGACCGAGCTGCGAGAGAGCATCAGTATCGCCACCTGCCGTGGGCAGTGCCTCCAGTATCTGCATAATTGTTTGGACATCATTCTCTGAACCTTGTTCCCCAGTCAGGGATCTGAGGAATACGAAGGGTATTTACGGAGTGCTGGTTTTTTAACCACACACTCCTATCTCGACTGTAAATATGTAAAAATAAACGTACTTTACAGTTCTCTTCTCAACGGAGTGCGACACCGTCCTTTGGAGCCAGTACCTGCAGTGCTGAACGAGTCAGTAAATTCAAGAGCCCCCCTCCGTCCCCAACAGAGTATACGTTGGTTTACTTTCCACTTCTTTTTCCAGAATCGCCGCACTCCTGCCAAGCGCAATTTACTGCAGGAGGGGTTATACTCCTATTACGACACATCTGGAAGAACAAAGAGACCGCTAGCCCAGCGAGGAGTCGAACCGTGAAACTCTGTGTTGCAAGCCGGGTCCGCTACCTATTCATTACAGCAGGGACGAGCGTCAGTGTTTTTGAACACATATATATGTTTTGTGTTGAGCCCCGCGAAGGCTTACTGCGTAGATTTCCAGAGCTACTGTTGTTAAACTCCGCAGGTTGCTGCCAAGTTTTAGTTGGCCCAGCTCAGTGAACGATGAAACAGCCCAGGCAACAGATGCACGCAACTGAAAATCTTCGCTCAAAAGCAGTTTCACAGAGGCACAATATGCCGAAGACTCGCCCTTCCTGAACGAAATAACTGGCGTCAGACGGTCATCATAGCGAAACCTGGTTCTGGCCTAGTAATCAGCTCGTGAAATGCGTACAAGCGCTGCGCACCAAAGCGCCGACAGGCTGGGGAGGAAAACGTACAGAGCGCACAAGCGACACGACATGGTGTTGACAACCTTGACTCTCTCATGCGAGAAAGCGGAAGTTGACATGCTTGCGACCTGTTCGGGTTGCTGCTTCCCTCAACGCAAAACCGCTTCGTCACCCGTAATGGCACTTACCGGGAATGTTTATCGCAGGGAAAAACTAGGTCATGTAATGATGCACTAAGCTATTACTATACAGTAGCAACTTACCCATTAAGAACAGTGCCACAGAAGGATCCTGCGATTCGGCCTCGCTTTTCCGTGCAAACGAGCTGCGGGCACAGTTGCCTGGTCGACGAGGGCCCTTGAATCTGCGGAGGCATAAAACAGTACCAGGATCAAGTATTACCTTTGATTAGCGGCACACCATCTCGGTCTGTGAAGACGATGGCCTGAAGGCCTGGAACCCTAAACATATGCAAAATAAAACGCCTATTTCAGGCAGCTTCCAATAAAAACAGGCGCCAAGAATTCAACCTCTTTATTACGCAACAAGGTTTACTCCCTCATACGGCAGGCACTGTAATTCGCGACGCTGCTGATTGGATTAGTGAAGCAATGATGTCAACGAAAACAATACAATGACAAATTCAACGGAGGCAACATATAGTACTGCCAAGAAAAATCATACTGGGCCCAGATGGCATCTCGCAACAGAACGGTGAGCTCATGCACACTTTCTAACTATGAAAAAATAAAAATAAGGTGCTAACTGCAATAAATAGACTGGGCGACACTGCGAAACACCGGTTAGAGATTCTGGAAGCCGGTGAAGATAAATAGCGTACAAGCATGTAAACAATTGTACAAAAGTTTCTCTACCTGGAAATAAGTTGGATACGGTGCTTCTTCAATTCCTGCAAGTGTACAGAAAAGTGGTAAGGATCGGGATAAAAGTACAGTCGAGACATTTGCTGGGCGGGTGCATGCGGCAATGATGAGACAGAACAGAAATCGAATATTGCCGAGTGATCAACGTTCGTTAAGTATTTAGGAACTACCGACCAAGGGTCGGCTGCTTGCAGATGCCTTTACTGGGGAACATCAGTACCACACTTCGCCAAATTAACAGCCTTATCAAAAACAAGCATAAGCAGCTAAAAATCATGACTTACATCGGCCATGTTGTTTACATTGGATAGCTCTGCAAGCCACCACTCCACCGCCGCGCAGAAACGCCGGATACCAGCGAGAGATTAAACATCAACTCTGCCAAAAATGTTTACAGTAAAGAAAACCTACCAATATGAAAAAATATAAAAATCGTGGATTGCACCAGCGTGGTAAGATAGGCTGTATCTTAGTTCAAAGCTTAGGACTTGTTTTCTTTACGTTAAGCATACGGTCATTCTGTACTTTTCATTTCGTTTAGAAAGTTAGTTTCATTTTAATAATGCTTATAGGTGAGAGCGAGTCTCTTCTTTTAGAGCCTAGCATATATAGGCACTATACTCTTGTATTAGGTGCTGCTGCAACAGCATGGGCAACATTGTTCGCATTATTTTGCTCGCACGCCTTTCCTGCCGCTTATTTTCGAACATTTGTTGAGTGCGTTCAGGTACAGTGCTCTGTAGTTCAGGGGCTGAAGTTGCTGAAAATGGACAAACAGCTGGCTTGCTTCGACCCGGGGGACTTAATGTTCTTGTTTAAGACCCACAAGGACTGCGCGGCGTGCAGTTCAGCGCGGATATTTTTTGAGCTGGGAACGCAGCACCTCGGGGCTCTCCAATTGACGCTCGGATGGACAGACTGGACGGCCGAGATCCCCAAGTATTTTAATTCCAGCAGTAGTAACCTGGAGCTCTCAGACCGGATAGTGAAGGTCCTGACTGATATCAACCCGAAAAACGCCAAGTCGTTCAAGGCATTCGTTGCAGGCACTGCCAGTCGCCAGGTAGGCCATGTTCGAGTCCAGCGCCTGCGTTCATTCCGGTTACCATCCTTTCGGTACATGGCGCAATGACACAGGTGCCAAAAGAGTATTGCGCTGGTTTTTCAAGGTGAAAGGCTACCAAAAGCAGTTTAAAAAGTGGTTGTGATGGGTCGTTTGATGCGTGTAATGGAACACTGCACGGGTCATAATTATTACTGGGCTACATACTAGAAAAGATCTTGTGGTACTAGAAAGATGTTTGAGTAGAACTTGTAGGGCCAATTGGTCCATTATAAACTGCGCTTGTGTGCGTCTTTGCCTCTTCGCCGTCCGTGTATCGTTTGCGCAGTTCTTTCTTTGCATAATTATTGGCCTGCTACTCTCTACCGTTACCCGCCCAAGCCCGGCCCGGTTTCTCTAATACATGCCCGGGCCCAGCCAGAGTCTGAGAAAGCTTTCACCTATCCGGCCAGGCGCGACAAGAGTGCAGGCCCGGCTCAGGCCCGAAACACCACAAACTTCAACACAGCAGCTCTTCTCCTCCATGTTTCGTAGTCTTTTCTCAAATGGTATTTTGCTCTGTGCTTCCCTCGCCTCAAAGGAAGGGCAACCCGTATCTCCCTGTACAGCTTCGCGTGTCGTCTTTCCATGGGCTTCTAAAGCTAATCTGCCCACAGTTCTTTGGTTAATCTGTAGTCTTTGTACTACATCTGATTTTAAGCCCAGTGTCGCATTCACAAAAGTCAGCCTCAGGGCCATTACAACCTTCCGCAGTCCTCGTACTACTTCATATCTATTATATCCCCATAGTGCTAGGGGCAGCTATGGCGTATAGGTAGAGCATCTGCCTCGCATGCAAGAGGACCGGGCTAAAATTCCGGTTCCGCCCCATTCCCACCAGGAAAAAAACAACAACACTGAGTGTCGATCGACTTGCATCACCAGGCATGGAGTGTGGCCTGATCTTGGTGACTAGAGTCGACACCACAGTCCCTCACCAGAACAGGATTTGGCCACCCCGGTGTAGTACTTGGCCACAACCTCCTATAGACCTCCTGCATGTTTGCAAATGAACGAGGTGGCGCTGAGGCATTTAGCGGGCTCGTGGTAGACAAGAACCCGAGGAACAGGCGTGCCGGGGATGTCTTGAGCGTGGGTTTTCAAAGCTTGTAGGTGCGTTTTCAGTTTCTTCGACTCACAAGATGGGTTCATGCATTGAACTCAGTAACTTCGCTCGAAGTACACAGGCTCACGTTGACCACATACTGCGTGTTCAGGGAAAGAGCTCAGCACTGAGCATTGTGTATGTGGTTGGTAGTAAGCAGAAAGTGTTGCTGCCGTTGATTTCTACTCTAGACATGGAATAAAATCACCGATCTTTGACACACTGTACAAGCCAGCATGCTATTCCTGCAGGACGGTAATGAGAGTAAGCTCTGGCACTCTTTCGGCCGAGCAGATGAGTGCTCACCGTCCGTTGACACACCTGCCACGTAGTGTGTTGCCAGCTAGCGCCGCATTTAATAGCTTATCCCCAATATATCATTGCAGTGTTTCACCCGACAGCTTGTTAGCTTACTCCCTTAACGCATCGGTTGCTGAGCAACTCAGGGGTTTGAAAGAAGCAGCGGCTGAGGTCGCAAAAACCACTCGCTTACGCACTACATGTGCTGGACGCAGCTAGGCATGTTCGCAGTGGTTACGCATGCTTTATGTTATCCTTCGCCCGTCTTTGCAACTCGGGCAATTCCCGCCCCGCGGCTGTTTTGTTGCAAACACGGTTCGCGATGACGCACAACCTCATTAACCAGCTTATGGCGCATCATGAAATGAAAAGAGCTAAGCATACTTACGAGGTTTTTTGCACGCGTTAATGTGCGCTGTTCTAAACATACCGTCGTGACCGTGCAAGAGCAGCACAATTTATCAGATCTCTCTACATGAATCAATTATAATCATGTCGTTCGTATTAAAAAATAGTCCCACTTAAATATTAAGTGCAATGAACGCTCCCTTATTTGTTCGTATAACTTCTACACTCGTTAAATTATGCTGCGTCATGAGCATGAATGCATTCCTTGGTCGCGAGTCAGCCGGCCGGCGCACCGTGCACACCAAAACGGCTCCAGGTGATAATTATATGCGCAGCTAAAACTGCGCTGGTTTTTTCCTTACACTGTTTTAAGCGTACTATGCTGATGTATATATTGGTGAGTGAGCGTAACATCTTCCCCGCTACGAAACCTTTGCTGCACGTACTGACTGGCAGCGTCAATCGAGACCCACACTAAGCTTGAAATCATGGCCTATTGCAGTATTAGTCTGTGAGGAACCTATCGAGGCGGATTTACTCTCTTTTTATGCTACTACGCGGATGCCACAGCAATGCAGGCTGGTCCTTACATGCTGCTTGACCAGTGTGCCGGCACGATGCAGCTGCGCCGTCGTACCGGTAGCTGTGGCAGCCACTGTAGACGCGGGCGGGCGGAACCTCTTTTGCCTACTGTGCAACTGACATCAGTGCCACCGCATCTTTGTGACTGTGACCTAGGATGACGGTGTTAGACAACAGAGGGGTACAAGTACCTTGCTCGTCACTGGAGAGAAAGTATTTGCACCCCGCTGTTGTCTAAAACCGTCATTCTAGGAACACATAATGACAGCCTAACGCGGGAGATTTTGAAGGCCTTTCACATCCGCTTGGAATGAGATAATTGTATTAGTGATCCTTCTGTCACACGAACTGATAAAGATATGTTCCTATCCGGCCAAGATGTGTAGTTTCGCGCTCGTGCCGATTGTCACCGTTCCGGGCATGATTATTAGCTTTTGTGTTGTTTTCTTTTGGTTTTTCCCTCTTGTTTGTGTTTGGCATACTTAGTATTTAAGATGCCTTTGACGTGACTTAAAAATCTAGCTGCGAGTCACCGCTTGTGGTGTCCATTCTTCGTTGTGTCCCGTTGTTTATTGCGCTCTTCAAGTATGAATCAGTACCAACTCGCCCAGTTCGCAGCTTTAATGAGCAATTTATTCCTGCCCTCAGCCCTTCCTTTCAATTTTGTTTTAAATTCTTCTGCTAATTTTTTGTCTAAGTCTACTTACCCGCAGGAATGCCAAACCATGGAACTTTCTAGAACGCGCGTTGTTTTCCACGACTCCTGTGTCCTATGTTTCTTTTTATTTTGTTTATTTTTGTTTGCATTCGTTGATCAAAACGCAGGACAGAATTTTTTGTCGCGCATCTGTCGCGCGACACAATTTTGTGTCGCAAGACAAGCTGTCTTGTCGTGCCTTGTGTCGTGCGACAAGCTTCGTGTCGTGGGTTCTTTCGCGCGACAAAGTTGTTTGTAGTAGGTTCTGCCGCACGACAGACATCTTTCCTGCATTTTGTCGTGCGAAGAAGGTCCCTGTCGCAGCATTTGTCGCGCGACAGGTTTCTGTCGCAAGTACTGTCGCGTGACAGTGGGAGTCGTGCCGCGCGACAGAGATTGCGTGCTTCAGCAAAGTTGCCTGTCGTGGGTTCAGTCGCGCGACAGACTTCTAGCGCGCCTCTTTTCACGCGACAAAAGTACCTGTAGTGCGGCCTGTCGCGCGACACAACAGCTTGTCGTGGGATATGCCGCGCGACAGATACCTGTCGTGGGATGAGTCACGCGACAGATACCTGTCGTGGATTGTGCCGCGCGATAGATACCTATCGTGGGATGCGTCATACGACAGATTCCTGGTGAGGGTAATTATTTTACTGCAGAATTCTAGAAATACTGTCGTGCTGTCGTGTGACAGCGATAGGATCAAATTGACCAAAGATGCTTCAAAGCGCGTTCACTGTGGCGAGTCGCGAAGAGGATGCGAGGTGCTCTGGTCTGTTGGTGACGGGCACCGAGCGAAATGAAGTGCTCATTCACATTGGCGAATCGAGTTTTCAACTCGCTTCCCGCGACCTGGCTCTCTCACCGAACGAGAATTGGCTTGGAGGAGAGGCACTGCTCGAGCACTCGCCTAATTTCCTTCTGTTCCCACATGACAATGTGACGAAAGTAGTGCATACTCAAGAGTATAATGCGCCTTTGAAAGCCCAAAAAGCTGTATGCACAAGCGGCGAAGCCAGCGGTGCCTGCGTATCCGCACGCTCTTGCGGTGGCGGCATGGAGCTGCAGCCACGACAGCGCCTGCACACCAATCGGTGTGCGCAAGTCGAATGGCGCTACTGAAAGTCAGTGTCCTCTTGGCTTCTGTGACATGTTCAAGCCATGTAACATAATGTACCGCTACTACTATATGCGCAGAAAAAACCAAGGACACTTCTATGCGTCGCGGAAAAGAATGTCGTTAATCGTCAATCAGGGAAAATTACTCGCCATAACCATCCGACTACACAAAGGCAGCATGTGTGTACATGCACGCAGTTCTCTGTATAAATGTTCAAAGCAACCCCAATATCATTTTTCCGCGCGTTTCAGTTTTAAGAGCGTCAGCTCTTACTACTTACGTTTGTCAAGGACATGTCTGTCTGCAGGGAAGGTCAAATTAGCCAAGACAGTTACCACACTATATCACATAGCAACAGCGGGCGCGTAGAGCCTCAGTTGTCACAGATACCTTCGATCCGTTTTACATATGCCAGTATAGCGGCTATCGAAGTGGAACCCCGGGGACCCCCATTTGCATCAAATTTGGGGGCCGCCCGTTTGACGCATAACGATCGAAGTGGTGTCATTTGACTTGTCATGTTCCTGAGGATAAAATAAATATTTAGATGAAGCCCAAAATATGTGTGGGATTCGCACCGACGACCTTTTCGCCCCCAAACCGTGCATTCCGGGGACTTCCAGACAGCCATAAGGCCTAATCGTTTGTCGCAGAGAGTTCCGGATGCAGTCAAACAATTCATCTTGTTGTAATGCACACGTTTATAAAATTCGTTAACTGATATATAAGGAGGAAACATACCGGAAATAGCGAAGGTGGCTGTAAATCGCAATAGTAGTGCAAAATCTTTGAAGTAGATGACGCTGCTTGTATCTTAGAACGAATGTTTCCGATACGAAATGCCCTCAGATGTTTGTATTTTGTCTTCTCCACGTTTGCTGAGCACCCCGATCTAAACACTTGAAGCTCTCGTAGCTAACGCTCTAAAGTCCAACGCTGATGCAGTGTTGGCGGAGATTTTTTTTTTAGCGGCAGTGACGTGGTGCTTATCATAAAATAGCAAAAAAAATACTTTACGATGTCGTTCATTGCCTTCACTGAAAATATCATGACGGTGACACGAAAATATCGCTAAATATAGACAGCAGCGTATGCAGCCGAAGGTGAAATGCGGCGGCCGGCGAGTTTGAACCGATTTGATTCTCGGTCAAAATGAGAATAAAGTCTTGGGACTGACGTCAATCACGCAATTTCAAAAGTTTCGCCTGCTTTGACACAGTGTAGCTCCTGTGCACCCGCGCTCGGTCCTCTAAACTGTTCTGGTCCAAGTGTGATTGTGTGCCATGACAATCTGAGCGAACAGGAGGCTGTCCGGGAGTTTTGTTGCGCACCACGGCCATACAGTTGAGCGACATGATAACGTACGGGCGCGGCATGCCAGTCTGAATACCGGCCGCCAGCGTCAGAAAAATGCGACAGTAATGTTTGTTCAAGTCCATACTAAGCCGTCGGATGGAGTATCGTTGGCCAATATCGAGTCGTTGGTAGAAGCGATAACAGGAATATAAACAAATGTCTCCCCACGGCGCCTTTAATTGCTGCTGCTCAATCGCGCCTCCCCTGGCCTCAGCTGGCTCCGCTCCTGAAGGTGTCGCGGAAACCGAGCATATCTTTGTTTTACTATGAGACGAGGTTCACAGTAAAACGATGACGAGAGCAGCACCTCAGCGCTAGCCAGTTTCACTCAGCTGCTGCATCGATGCGAAACCGGCTAGGCTTAGCGGCGACTAGGGCAGCCAGGGGGTAGCGCGTAGTTCATTGCCCGGCGCGCCCGCGGGCGGCGTCGTTCCCGAAAGCTCGCCTCGCTCACTCCCGCTGGCTCACTTATTGGCTCAACAGCTTGCGACCTTCACTCGGAAGGCTGGAAAATCGAGAAGCGAGCGACTGGCGCTGCGACTGAGCGATACTTTCTGCCCACGCTTGCACTACTGGTGAACAACCTTTAACGCACATATCCTTGGGTTATCGGCTGCTTTGCGGCGAGTCTTAGTTAAGATCGTCCGCGACGCCATCGTCACCGTCCGTGACGCACAGGCTGAGAACTTCAATTCCAGTACGTGCCGAAACAACTAGTATTTTTCGTAACGATACGAGCTCGAAAACACGCCTGCTTCGATGCGCTAGTGGGCTCTTGCTTGTTAAACTACACGCGATCAGGATGCTGCGAGTGCTAGCCACTGTTGCATATTAGCTAAAGTGAGACGCAAGTATCGACGTAGTTTCGTAACGCAGTTGATATCAAAGCACTCCGCTTGTAATGGTCACCGATTAAGCTGTTAAGTTTCATGATCTCCGGTGAGCGTGCCAGTGTCGCGCAAATAATGCATCGCAGCTACTCTCCATCGTGCCAATTGCGTTCAACTTATCCACGATATTCGCCAGCTTGAGATACGGCGCTTTTCTTCGCTGTTTTTGCCGCAACTTAGTGATTTTATCTGGCATGAAACGAAATTGCATTCTGTGAACACCGTCGTCTGCTCCGTCGTCTGCTAGGCCATCCGGGTCACTTCAGGGGATCACAGGATCGCAGCTTCTACAAACGACATGCCAGAAAAAGTAACTGAAAGCGCTTTAGTATTCTTAAATAATCTAAAAAAAATTTAAAATAAATGCAGTGTCTTTGTTGTGAAGATAGTACAAGTATTCATGGTTTAAAAAACAAATTTTTTTGTCGGTTGTATTTTTTCACCGACACGAAAGCGCAGCCGTCGGCGCCATTGCAGCGCAACCGACACGTCGTGTTTTGTATTATTTGCCTCTTTGAGGCATTGCTTGAGTACTTGTACGGCGGACACGTGTGAAGAACTCATTCAATAGGAAGGTGAGCAGGAGTGTGTTTTGGAAGCCGACGACCAGGATTTCGGCCTGTCAACATTATCGAGTTTCAACGGGTAAGCCATGAAGAGTGCTGCGACGTCTTTTCATCTGTTAGGGGAACGAAGACTCCTGCGCCGTTTTACTAAGCCTGGATGAATCGCATGGCCGGTGAGTCCCGCTCTGCGTTTCTTTGCTAATGATCTGTATTCACACGCGCTATTTGTATGCGGCTATATGGGGATGTGAGTGGAGGCAGTCCGCCTGCGGTTGCCGCAGCTATAATGCGGCGCCAAAAAAGCAGGGCCTATATCCTGCATGACAAGTGTTGTTCTCATTGTCTTTATGTGCATTTATTACTCGCGTGCCGTGGTAAATAAAAATGGCACCAGATATCACAACAGAGTTACGCTTTCGCTTGCTAGCGCTTCGACACTCGGTGCAAAAGCATGGATTTGCACTGCGTAGAAGACGATGAGCGAGAAGTGCCGCGCGGCGGAGCGCTCGCGCTAGGCCAGCTGCGATCAGACACCGCACTATTTTGCTCGGGGTTAGTACTCATCGGATTAGTGCTTGTGCCTTAATATGCGTCATACTAAATTTTGCGACAGTGATCGCATGCGAAAGGCTAGTTCATATTCATCGCCTTGTCATTAGTAAACTTGTCTGTGCTTCCCCAGTGGAACAGGATTTGAGGCAGTGTTATGTCAAAGTTAGATCAATCTTGCGTCTCCTGAGCTGTAAACGTTGATGCTTCCTCTCCTTCTGAGCACTGCGAGCTGTCGGATATGCAACTGCACAATTATTTAGGATTTCTACCTTTTTGCTATATCCCTCGCTTTTGTGGCCCGCATTCAAGTCGTTCGCCATTGTCGATGGTTTTTTGTTACTTATTTTCGCTTTGTTATTTATTCTTGGTTGCGTGCCATCAGCTGTGGTGCCGGCGATTCTCCGAGCTCGGAACTCTTCCCAGGCACGGGATCCTACCCACAGACCTCCCCTCGCCGCACTCACGAGTGTTCTTTGGTATTTTTTTGTTTCTCTTGCCTTTACTTGCATTGCCAGTCGACAAATTTGTGCAGCTTTTAATTGTATGCAGATTTGTTAAATGCGCTAGCAATTTTTCTATGATGCCAAGCTGTGCTGTGAGATATCAAGCTTCTTGCTAGTGAAGGCATGCTTTTTTTCATTCTCTCTACTCATTTAACCAAGGCAGACTGGTTGCAACTTTCAATTAAATACCAAGACATTGGGCAAGGCACCATGATAGGAATTAATGAAAACCTGCACATCCTATATTCAAATTGGTGTGCGGTATTTCAGCCAGCTCATCTTTCAGTGTGGTCATAACAGTCATTGTGACTCTTCTCAAAGAATGTATATGGGTGCATTACATAAAATCTGTTCATTTGTTTTGTCATGGGCTAGCTCATTGGTTTTTTATTTACTTATATTACGTCTAAGTTTAGTTTTTAAAGCAGTAGACGATTTCCTCTCTTGTCATTCATGACATGGCTACAGCCACTGACAGCTGTTGCTCTGGATGTATTTATTTGCAGTTGCCAGCGGCCAGAATCTATTGGGCCATGCGTGCTTCCTGCCTTCGGCTGTGTCATCCCTCCTGATCCGTTCATGGTAGTTATTCTTTTTCAGTGATGCATATCTTAGCTGCCTATTTAGAAAAATATTTTCAATATAGGCTTGCAGCTAGGTTTAGAAATGCATGAAACTCTACATGCACTTCACAGCAGTACCTCAGCTTATAATTACCGGAACTGTAGACTTGTACAAAATATAGTCGCTGATGTAGCTCTTGACGCAGCTGCTGTTAACATAAATGTGCTTTGACATTGCACACTTGTTGCCTGGTATGCATATGTGTCCTCGAAAAGGACCTATATGTTCATTTATCCCTTTAAAAACATTGTGCTCTACAATGATGGTTTACCAGTATTTCTGACACAGAGGCCAAATTGTCAGTCAGTAATGTAACATTGCACGATGACACCACTCCTTGTATGGTATAGCATCCTTGCAATGCACTGGGCAAGCTGCTGTCAGCACAGATTTATTGCTGGTTTATTGCCATAGCATATGGTTATACTGCACAGTTTCTACCTCTACCTTCTTAAAGCTGTATACTTGAAAAATTATAATTAGTTGAAGGAAAATTCAAGGAAATGTAACAGTAAGTCTCTCACATTTTGGTGGACACTTGAACCATGATATAAGGAAGGGATATAGAAGGGAAGTAATGAAGAGCTGATGCCCATGTTAGATGCCCCTCTTTAGTTAAACATACCTCGCAATTAACACATTTGGTGCAAAACAAACATGGCACTTGCACGCTCACAAGCACCCTCATGTCAGTAAAACAAAGTTCCAATGTTGCGGTACGTTAGAGCTTTGCTCTTAAAAGCGCAGCTGACTGCTGCTCAAAGTTGAGAGCAAAAATATGTCTACTTTTCCTCATGTGCAGTCTGCGCTGCTGGTGCCATTTGCAATGGTGATTGACATTGAGTTGCATGATGCTCAGTCTGTTCCTGGAGTTAGTGATTTTGTCTGTCGTGTGAATGTGCTGTTAAAATTAGTGCAGAACAATGGTTCTCTAGTTCATTTTAGGTAACTCTCCTGTGCCACATGCTACCACCCTTTTTCCTCAAATTTCCTAATCTCATTTAGCCACCTGATTGCCACCCATTCATGCATTCACCTACTCTTGGAATCCTCCCAGTGTTTTAGTGTGGTATTGCTTATATCTTCTCTGCATTACACATGCACTGCACTTCCTCTTTTTTTTATTTAGTCAAGATATCTCTGTTCCTATTTCTTGCATAAGCATAAGAGGCGACTCAAGTGCACCATCTGGGCTTGTGATGCAATGTGTAGGGTGCTTCGTTTTTGGGTAAAACCTGGTTTCTTCCTACTGTTGCACCAAAAAAGATTCTTAAAGATCAGGTTCAACCGAATTTCTGTGCAAATGTGCCTGTAAGAAAGTGTGGTTTGAAGGTGCACAAAGGCAAAGAACTGCTGGAGTGTAGTGGATGTCACATAATTCTTCTGACAGATTTTTTAACCAATTCTGGTTATTTTATTTCTCTTTTATAGTTTATTGTTTGTCGGTTGCTTATAATTTTTGGACAAACTGAAAACTACATGTACTGACTGGTATTTCATTCCAATAATTATACCCATTATTATGAAGCTGTGTTGGAAGGTAGGTGTGCATTTAGTATGCGTGCTTTAAATTTCAGTGATTGGTTCTGCAATTCAAAATGGAGGACAGGTCTCTGCTGTGCGAGTTTTTTGCAATGGAGTGAAAGTAGCTGGAGAAGCATTTGCTACTGTGTCACCCAGACAAAAGTTCTCCCACAGATCACTGAGCTTCTGAATACCTATGGCTTAAAACTCGAAGCTCTGGTTGCCCTTTCCGAGGTTTTCTGCATTAACGAGTGCAAGCCCAAGGGCTCAGAGCTAACAAGCATTTGAAACCATAGAGCTATACACCATAGTGCTGGGGCCGTGCAGCAAGTCAGTGTGAATTAGGTCGCGATAAACATGGTTTACTGTAGAAAGCTAGTGTGAAAAAATAGTTGCGCTCACAGAAACCGCTGTTTCTTTCTTATTTGGTCATTGAAACAAAGCAATGCATGTAAAATTTTATATCTCACTGATCCCTCAATTTTTTTTCCAGCTAAAGACCAAGAGTTGCATGGAAGTTGTGCAAGCCACCAAGTTGCGTGTGATTTTTGCCAGGGACCGGGAGCAGGCTGGGAAATTAGTGGATGGCCAGTGGTATTCACTCAGTAAGGCAAGTTTTTTCTGTAAGTACAGTTTTCGGCATGGCATTGCTTAGGAACGCATGCACTAATCTGACTACTCTATGCCCGCCCATGCTTCAAGAATAATGAAGTACATGAAAAAAATTGATTGCCGAAAAAAAATTTCCGCTTCTGTTATGTTTTTTCAGCAAAGTATTTGCCATTTAAAGGGCTGTGAAAACCTTGAGAATTATTATGTGCTTGTTGTGGCTTTTTTTTTCAAATTTCTTCCCCGTCTATGTTGGCCTGACCTTGTAGCTTGTCTGCATGAGATTGGCTGCTACCTACAGTTTGCTTTTTTGTTGCTCCTTTATTGCCTGTCACAATCTTTACTTTGCGTGGCAGTGTCATGCAGTTTGGGAAGTAATCTGATCTTATTTCTGCATTGGCCTGTAGTGCAAGCTTTTGCATGTGGGGCAGGTTTATGGTGTCCTTTTGTTTGCTGTAACTGCAGTTTGGCCATGAGGGTTAGAGGCTTAGTCCTTTTTTTATTTTGGTGCAGTGTCATATACTTCATGCATAAATTAATGAAGTAAGCACTATTTTTTGTAATAAATGAACATTCATTATAGCTGTGGCCATTATAAGTGCACTTGACTCTAAAATGGCTTTCTTTCGGCATTCAGTATTACATCTTAAAACCAGCTGGAAGACACAAAACAGGAGAAGAGATGAGCACAAGATGAGGCTGGTCTAACAACTGAAATTTTATTGAAGGAAAGTGGCAAAAGAAGACCTGCAAAGAGATTCAAGCACGCATGACCCCGAAGCAGTGAGAGGGCAAAAAATAACCGAAAGGCACTGACGTACTAGTAAACCATCTAAAAAACTAATTCCTTACAGTGAAGGTTCACCGACGGTTTAGCCAGGCACTTGTTTTTAGCCTTACTGATGTAGTAAGCCTCAACTATATCAGGACAGATTTATCACTTCCCTAAACCACTGATGTGCCGCAGAAATCAGGCGTGCAAAGAGAAAGGTCGTCCTCCGATTGCATTCACGAGATTGAACGTGCAGTGTCAGGTGAAAATTCGCCTTCCTCTCTATACAGTGAAAGTGCTCTCAGCCAGGCGCGCACATTCAGATATCTGCTTGTCTGCCCATAGTAGTTTCAGCTACGAGGCAGTGGAATGCAAAAAACCGGTTTACTTTTCCAAGTGGTGAACATTTTTTATCTGCCACTGTGCATAGCGGACGATTACCCGTAGTTGTATCAAGCCTAGTTTGAACGAAGAAGCAAAGGGCTCCTACCTTACTTTTAGCGGTCAAGACAACAGCAACATCATACTTTGGTGCAACTTTCTTGGGATGGTACGAAATGGCGTGGAAGTAAGGTATAGAGCCCGTCTTTTTGTGCTGCTCAACTACGTCAGCATCATGTGAACGGTGTTCCGTTCCCTCGAGAGAGTAAAAACACACTCTGACAGGTGCGCAAGATGGGCAAGTGGGAACCCAGGTGCCATTGGCTTGGAAACCTGCTCCGAGAATGCATTCTAAACACTGTGATGGCATGACTTTCATAAAGCAGTCGTGATGCATGTGATTGCCAACCTGTCCTTCACCAGCCTCGAGTGGTTCAACTCGTAGCTAAGAGGCTTCCTGATCTTGGGCTTTGGCGCCAACATATGTGGTCATCCGCAAAGCGCAGGTCTGTCAAGAAGCTACAAACGGTTATGCTTAGTGAAATTCAGACTTAAAAGATAGGCTTTAACCACATGCCTAAAGATTTCTAAAACGTCTTGTGCCAACTTATTTGAGCCCTCCTTGTGCAAAAAAATTAGGTAGCTATCAACATAACGAAATGCTACTATGCCGAGGCCTTCCAAACAGGGCTTTGATGCGGTATCGACTCTGGACAGAAGAATGTCGCGGAGGAACAGTGCAACCTGGGACCCTCTGCATATGCCTGATTTCTGATGTAAATACCGCCTTGCCAACTGACAAAAGTGGAGTTCTGTGGAGTTCTAGTTTCTTGTGGACAGCAACCTGGGCAGGTGCTCTGCAGTGAGCATTGACATTGAGGGCCTGCACTAATCATTGTCACATGATAGACCTCTGAGGTATGTGCAAACTGCATCAGGGTGAACAATGAAGATGCTTTTAAAGATGATTGCGTGATTTCGGTTGCTGGCTTCTTGGGGCTGTTGTCCTTTTACTGCAAATCCGCATTTGTCAGTTGGCAGGGCGGTATTTACACGCAGGTCGTACCTTTGCTCAGCAACATTTTTTTGTCTAAAGTCAATAAGGCATTAGAGCCCTGTTTGGAAGGCCTTGGCATAGTAGCATTTCGTTATGTTCATGACTGTAATTTTTCTGGACATAGAAGGCTCAGATAAGTTGGCACAAGGTGTTTTAGGAGTCTTTAAGGCATGCGGTCAAGGCCTGTCTTTTACATCAGAATTGTCTAAGCAGAACCGTTAGCAGTTTCATGCAGGCTTGCGCTTTGTGGACGAATATGTTTGTCGGGGCTACAGCTAAAGATCGGGGAAGGCTCTTTTTAGCTATGAGTCGGACCACTCGTTGTTGGGGAAGGATGGTGAAGAGGTGTATTTGTCGCTGGTTAAGGTCAGTAAAGATGGAAACACTTGATGGGTGTGCAATCGTGTGCATGACATCAGCTTTAGATAAGTCATGCCATCACTGCTGATGACGCATTCTTGTAGCAGGTTTCCAAGCAGCTGGGTTCCCACTTGCCCATCTCAACAACCTGTCATAGTATGTTTTCACTCGCTCGAGGGTAAGGAGCACATACTCCGATGATGCTGATACACCTTACCTCCACAGTATTTCACAGTCTCAAGAAAGTCGTGGGAAAGCGTAATGCTGCTGTTGTCTTAACAGCTAAGTGCAAGACAGGAGGCCTCTGCGCCGCCATTAAAAAGGCTTGATAAAACTGGGTACTTGTCCACAATGGACAGTGTCACAAAAAAGGTTCACCACTTGCAAAAGTAATGGAGTTTATTGCGTTCCACTGCCTTATGGCTGCAACTAATATGGGCAGACAGGCAGATATTTGAATTTGCACTTGACTGAGCACTTTCACTCTATAGGGGGAAGGCAAATTCTAATCTGGCACTGTATGCTCAATCTTGTGAATGCAAATCGGAGGATGACATGTCTCTTTGCACGCCTAATTTCCACGACACATCAGTGGTTCATGGAAGGGATAAATCTGTCTGTAGATAGTTGAGGCTTACTACATCGGTAATGCTAAGGACACGTGTGGCTAAGCCATCGGAAAACCTTCACCGTAAGGAATTTGCTTTCTTAGATGATTCATTAGTATGCCAGTGACCTTTGATTGCACTTCGCCCTTTCACTGCTTTGGGTTATTGTGCGCTTGTATCTCTTCGCGGGTCTCCTTTTGCGGCTTTCCTTCAATGATGCCGCCACAGTGGCTCGGTGGTTATGGCGCTCGGCTGCTGTCCCAAAAGACGCAGGTTCGATCCTGGCCGCACCAGTCAAATTTCAATGGAGGCGAAATTTTAGAGGCCCGTGTACTGTGCGTTGTCAGTGCATGCTAATGAACCCTGGGTGGTCGAAATTTCTGGAGCCCTCCACTACGGCGTTCCTCATAGCCCGAGTCGCTTTGGGATGTTAAACCCTCACATATCAAATAATCAAAATCTTCAATTAAATTTTTGTTAGTCCCGCCTCTTGAGCTCATATCTTCTTGTGTGTTCTGGCTGGTTTTAAGGTGAGTCAGTACCAACTCGGCCAGTCATAGGCCTTGTTCAGTATTACAACATTTTGAATAAAGTGAGAAGTTTACTAGGCTATGTTGCCGGGGATCGTGTCCGCAGCAGTTGTGGGCAACTCAGAAGAGATAGCGTCATACGATTGGTTGTGTAATTGGCAGAGGATGATGTGAGGATGCTGCTCGAAAAGAAAATTTCATATTCAGATAATTATTTACAGCCAAAAATGTCCAAAAAGTGGCTGGGCCAGAGAAAAAGTGCCGCGAAATTTGAAAACGCTGAAAGTAGGTGGAGCTACAGCGTAGTGCCAAGTTTGAAAAACTGGAAGTATGGACAAAGCCAAAGCTTGGCGCCAAGTTTGAAAACTTGAAATGAGCAATCACGTGACCAGTGATAAGTGTCCTATACTTAACCAGGAGATAGGAAAAAGAATGATAAATTAGAGGCAATTAGGCAATTATTGAGAAGCGAAAGGCAATGAACGCATGGTTAGACTGGGCGGGTATTCAGTGAGTGGGCAGGAACGATCCGTGGAGGGAAATTTGAAAACTCGAAATCGTTGCTGGGATGAAATGAGGGTAAAATAAGAGTTAATTGATAACCAATCAAGTCAATGAGAAAACAACCATGGCGCCAAATTTGAAAGGCGACCAGTGTCGAGGAAGCATCAACGCTTTCACATTTTTTTGCGCAGGTAGCAGCGGTGATCTCTATTTTTGTTTTTTTCAGCCAAGACAAAAACCATTTTTCTTGGCTCATGGGCGATGTATCTAGGAACCTGCGGCCAGGACTACGCTGGACAGCATGCATCAGCAAGCTCGAAAAAAAAGCACGAAACAGTAAATAAATATTGATCATTTTCATTTCAATTCTAGTGGTTTTGTGCACGAATTACTCTGGAATGCACAAAGCTTGTGTTAATTGACAGGCGACCATTAACAAGCTGTGCATTTTTGTGCATAGCCTACTCCAGAACACAAATCTTGTGTTAATTGACAGGTGACAGTAACGACTGTTACACAGTGTACGAGCACTACACAAGACAAACTACAGAAGACCAGGCAAACTACAGAAGACAACTCAGACTACAGAAGACAAGACAGACTACAGAAGACAGGACTACAAAAGACAAGACAGACTACAGAAGGCAAGACAGACTACACAAGACATGCCCAAAATACGACAAGACTACAGACTACAGAAATTTTCTGTCTTAGAATCCTGTAGTGCGTTTTGACTGGAAGTTTTCATTTTTGATCTTTTTTTAAATTAATTTTTAATGCTTTTTGCTCATTTAGTTTTGATGACATTTTTTTGACAGGCGAGACGAACACGTCCCTGCTGACGGGCACTTCTGGCCGACCATCAGCCATTAAAGGCTTTCGTCTTAAAAAATGGGGCCGGGTGGAAAGGGGCTTTTCCAGTGGTTGATGCCCAGTCCCACTGAGGCCTATCCACTGGCCACCCGCCCTGTCGACAGAGACATCGCCCTGCTCTCTGTCTCGTTTGGCACGCTGCTGGGACTGGGGGCATTTGTCGAGCACCAGATTGTTTGGAGGTGGTTGGTGAAAGACCACCTCGATGCAACCTTCCAGCACGAGCAGCGGTCCCTGCATGTCAACCTCCACCTCAACCTCTGCAATGCCTGCCCACAGCAAGTGGCAGAGTACCGGTTGGTGGTGCCATACATCAACGTCCTCAAGGTGCGTGGATTCTTTAATGCGTGTGTGTTCTTTTCTTTTATTACATTTGGACGGGAGAAAACATGCATGAGCATGGGTTGTGTTCTTAGCTGTGGGGATAGTAGCACATTCAGCTCAGCGTGCAGTACATTATTGCCTGAGACAAAATGCACAAAATATCTAAAGAACAAGTAAGTCCAAGTCTAAGTATACATTCACATACCTGCCAAGTTTTACGATTTCATCGTAAAGTGCCCGATTTCCAGCGTTTTTTTACGAGTATCGTAATGTCGCTCTATTTTTACGATTTTTGTTTATTTTTGTCGTTCAGCGGCTGCACACCGTACATTCTGTTTCTGTGTTGGCAACACTGAGGCTTTTGGTGGCTCGCAAACGGGATAGCCATCGTCATCACCACCATCGCGTTCATGCAGGAAGGAGAGAACTTCCTCGCATTCTTCTGTTGTGTTTGCCCGTTTGAAATGGTTCGTTTGGTGTGGTCATAGCCGGGCTTGTTAGGCCTGTTGTGTTGCCGGCGGCGTTGTGATTTCCGCGGCGTGCAGCGTTGTTGCTGCGGGTGTCGTTGTAAGATGTCCGGCAAGAAGTACTTTCAAGTGTTCATACCAAGTTATTCGACGGATTATCCGTGCATTCAGAAATCTCGCAAGGGTGAAAAACATGCTTTCTGCACTGTCTGCCGCTGTGATCTGAACATTGCGCACGCCGGTCGTCGGGACATCCTCCTGCATCTCGGAACAAAGAAGCACAAGGACTCGGCGCAGATCGTTGACACCAACGAGAAGCTCGGTGGATATTTTAGCGCTTCAGTGGACCAAGGCACTATTCGAGCGGAATGTCTTTTCACAGCTTTCCTCATCGAGCACAACGTGCCATTCACTGCTGCAGACCATGCGGGAGACCTCTTCAGGAAAATGTTTCCGAACTCCAAAGAGGCAGTGGCCTACGCTTGCGCTCGTACAAAAATGGCTGCAATCGCCAAGGAAATGGCCAATCAACAGGTCAGTAGTGTTGTAAGCTGTCTTCAATCCGGACCGTTTTCGGTCGCTACCGGCGGGTGCAACGACGCTGGCAATGATGCAAAGCTCTACCCGATTGTTGTCACATTCGTCGACGGCATTGTTCGTACTGCTTTGCTAGCAATGCCTACACTCGAGGGAGACTCAACTGGACGGAACATTGGTGCACTTGTTGTAGACACGCTGAAGGCCAACAACGTGCCTGTGCGGAACTGCGTCGGCATGGTGTGCGATAACGCGCCAGTGATGATCGGATCTAAGAATGGGGTTGCTGCTGTTCTCAAAGAAAACCATGAAAACATTGCCATCCTTGGATGTTGTTGCCATTTAATCAATTTGGCAGCTCAGAAGGGTTCGGCCTGCCTTCCTGTAAGTGTGGACGAGGTGCTGATTGATGTCTACTACTACTTGGAGAAGAGTTCAAAAAGGAAAGACAAACTGAGAGCTTTTCAATGCTTGCATGATGTAGAGTAAAAAAAAATCCTGAAACATGTCAACACTTGTTGGTTATCTCTTGGTAGGAGCTTGAAACGGCTTGTTGAGCAGTGGCAGCCACTGCTCAGCTTCTTTCACAGTGAAGTGAAGCCATCAAAGAAACCCTTGGAATCACCAAGTGAACAACGAAATCCAGAGATGGACTCTCCGAAGTCGACGCGGACAGCACAAATCGCACATCAGAACAAGCGACCAAGGCTGGACATCGACTTAGCTCCTTCGCAGCAAGCTCTGAAGCAGCAAGTGGCCAAGGTCTTAAATAGGCAAGAAAGACTGTTCATGTTCCTTTCATCAGATGTCAACAAGGCATACTGCGCCTTCTTGCTGTCAGTCATACCAGAATTTGAAAAGACAAACACCTTTTTGCAGTCTGGAGCTCCCCAAGTACATGTGCTTCTGGAAGTTTTGAACAGCCTGCTCAGGGAGATTTTACTGCGGTTCGTGAAACCATCTGGTATTAAGAGTAGTTGTGAGCTGACAGATATTGATTACAAGTCTTCTGGCAACCAGAGGGATGATGATGACCTTGTAATCGGCAGCCAAACTCTACAAATCTTAGAAAGGCAGAAGATTGCTGACAAGCAACAGTTTCTTACACGAGTAAAATTTTTTGTGGTGGTAAGCGATTACATCATCCCGAAATTCCCCTTGCAGTCAGAGAATCTGAAGAAAGCAGAAGTGGCAAGGCTTTCCAGCATTGTGACAGCAAAGTTTGCTGATGTCAGGTACTTCATCAATCGCTTTCCAGTTCTCTTGCCAGTTTCTGAGGGGCAGGATGATGACTCGGACCTGGATGACATCCAAGCCCAGTTAAGCCGCCTTCAGCTCGAAGAACTTCCAGTACAAGTAACTACACAGGTGCGGATAGACGAGCAGTGGCATGCTATTGCCAGTATTCAGGACATTGACCGTACTTTTAAGTATGATAAGATCTCAAAAGTTATGTTAGGGATTCTGACTCTCCCACACAGTAACGCAGACTGTGAAAGAGTATTCAGCAAAGTGAAGAAGACTTGCACTCAGTTTCGCTCATCCATGTCAGAAAAGAGCCTAGAACAGCTGTTAGTTGTGAAATGTAGGGAGTCTGTAGTCTGTCACAATCAGGTGTTCGACAAGGACTTTCTGAGGAAGGCAAAAGCAGCAACATCCTCAGTGTTGTCCCAACCTTCCACTTCGAAGACATCTTTCTGAAGTTGTTTGCGTGATGTATTGAAACACCAGTTGAAGTTGCTTTGTTTTCATTTTTTCATTTTTCATTTATTGATCCCTTAAAGGCCCGAAGGCATTACATAAGGGGGGGCATATTGGTTTCCAACGGCGATGATGGGAACATGCATAACAATAAAAAGAACAAACATACAAACAAACATAAAAGGGGTTGTAGTCATATCAGGGTTTTCCAGCAAGTGATACATCATTTTACAAAGATATGTCAAGCAATACTCGCTACAAAAGAGCGCAGAAGTGATCAAGATTTATGTGAGGTGAATTTTTATTTTCTCGCGGAATGTTTTGTGATCAGTGCATGCAGCGATGTCGTTAGGCAGTGAATTCCATAGTGCTATTGCGTTGGGGAAAAATGAGTTGTTGTAAGCTGACGTGTGGCCACTGATGCGTGCTATCGGGTTACCGTGACTAAAACCAAATAGTTTTCATAGCCAAATAAGAAATTTGGTGTACTAAAACATAATATTAGTATTTTTCACCGAATTTTAGTATTTCTTGGCATCCTCTATAGTAGATTTAGCATCGTCGGGTTGGCAGGTCTGCATTCAGATACTAAACTTGCCTCCTATGCGTGCTTTCATCAGGTGTAGCTGTTATCTAATTGCAAACAAGGACAATGGTCAGAATTTAAATCACCTCC
This sequence comes from Amblyomma americanum, assembly GCF_052857255.1. Classification (NCBI taxonomy): domain Eukaryota; kingdom Metazoa; phylum Arthropoda; class Arachnida; order Ixodida; family Ixodidae; genus Amblyomma; species Amblyomma americanum. The sequence continues at coordinate 533,877,249 of NC_135497.1, read as the reverse complement.
CACGTAGGCACAGTCACATATCCTTCAGTGAACATGTTTGCAGATTTGCTTTTGTTTATTAGTAACAAATAACTGGTTGTGTCCTATCCACAATCTCTCGGATCTGCTCGTGGGGCATTATATCTGCTACATTATAAAGAACCCAAGTAGTGTTTGCAAAATATGCAAATCTTGATGCCGCTTTTAATGCACATCGGACGTCATTTACTGTATTTACACGATTGTAAATTCACCTTTCTTTGTAGTTTGAAAATCCGAAGTGGGATGGGGGGGGGGGGGGGGCGGGTTCTACTTAAAATCAAAACCAAAGCATGGCATCATAAATAAAGGCGACAGAAATGATATATCAGGGATGCTACAGCGTGGTTCCAGTTTTACGTTTCACCTACGGCTCTGCCCAGTAGCATTCAGCCATTCTGCACTCATGTTGAGAATGATTTTTTTCCTCTTTTTTTACATTTAACTGCACACTTCGCGCTCATGGAAGTGTCGATAGTTGACGGAAGGGCTGCTGTTCCAATTGTGTCGGCACCGCCACTTGAAACGACGACGCTTCCAAGGAGCATTGGTATCTGATCGGGGAGCCAGCACCGCTCACACATTGTTTCTCTGGCTCTGTTTGACACATTTCACATGACTGATACCCAGGTTTTACCAGTCTTGAATGTGGTGCTTCGGCATCATTTGTGCTCTGGGCCCAGTAAGCATTCTAGATGGCTATCATTCTCTACGCCAGAAAAACAAACAACTCTACGGTGCCGCTAGTTTGACGTAATGGGTCATGCGCGTGGCGGCTGCAACGAAGCAAAATTTTTCAGCAGTTCCTCTCGATGTCGAGGTGCAGCTATTTACTAAGGGTGGGATTTCACGGGATGGCGACGTGCCGTGTTTGTTTGCGAACAGGGGGATTTCGCTGGACGACGACGCTAGAACGACGTGCTGTGGGATCGCAGCAGCGATGACAACGGCAGCAATAGTGAGAATGATGGCAAGCCTAGAATTTTGGAATGCGCTTGTGAGCACGCCCTTTTTTTTCTGACGCAATAGGTGGAGGCGGGTCGACTCGAAATCGTGTAGATACGGTAGCTAGCAAGCGATTGTTGCTAATAGATGAACCAGTCACAGAGCCTAGTGTTGCAAGGTAGCTCCTCGTTTCTGTATTCTTTTGCAGAGTAGGTTCTGAGGTAAATTAAGATGTACACTAAACCTTCACCAACACAGAACCCCAAGAACACAGAAAAATTTCAAGATAGAAGAAGTTTTGAAAATAAGGAAGGAAAGTACTAAAATTTCCTTTGTGCAGACCGTGTATTCATGCATTTTCAAATTAAGTCTTGTATCTTTACTTTGCACTACAAATTTTCTAGCACTAACTGAGCGCTCTACTTGTAACAAAAGCAGTGATATCCTTTTGTAGCACGAAACGCCAAGAAATAACATTCAGTAGAGATGAACATGTAATCCCATAGATAACGAGGCCAAAACTGCCTTCTCAGCAGCTCAAACAATGCTGCTAACCTAGGGGGTAGAGAGGTCGGAGGCTCTTGCCCCTTTCCACATGTCCCCATCTTTGGGCCTACCCGGTTGCCTGGAAAATGGACTCTGTTGTAGCTTTATGCAAAGCTGGTAGAGGGAGTGCAGCGTGGAGTGCACATGGAGGCGTACTAGCACAGACTCGCTTGCTCCGTGGTATGGTTTGCTGTGTGACCTCTAGGTCGTGCATGCCACTGACTAAGGGCATTTTGTTATATTTTGAGTTTTTGTGTGCCCTGCTTAGTTAAATTCACAGGAACCTTTTGAGGAACAACTGGTGACATACACATTCTGCCTGTTAGAGTTTTTGTGCAACATGGAAAACATTCCACTTACTCAACATTTGTAGTTACTATGGGGACTTCAGTGGATGAATGCTTACTGCAGCAGTAGTAATGAGTAATGATAAAATAATAGAATGTGTACCACCAGAAAACTCATTCATTTCAGATTACACTGGAAGACAAACTTATGATTGGAAAGGTGTATAAAAAAGCAGCAGGGTGGTCAGTGAACATTATAGCACCTCTTATAGTGGGGAGGGGGATAGATGCTTTCTTTAGTAAGTATTAAGGGTTAGTCCTATAAGTGCCAAGAGTTTTATGCTGTGTGTGATGGAATTGAGTTGAAGACTGAAAAACTTAGGAAGGGAGCAAGTTAACTGCCAAGCTGCCAGCCATGGATTGAGAAAAGATGGGAGTGGGAACTTCATTGGCAACGTCCTGAACAAGTAGTTGGATCATGTCATGGAAACAGCATTAGAACAGCAGACATTGACAGTGCCTAACAGCACTACATACAAGAAAACCACTCTGCATTATTCGTGGTGAAATTTCTTGCCGAATAAGCAACAGGAAGTGCTTTAGTACTCTCGATACTTAAAAAATTTATCTAAATTCCTGTTGGTAAATGCAGTGGAGTTTTGTTCATTTCAACCAACCCACCAGGGGCTGATCAACCTGAAGAAGATACCTGCCATGCTGCTGGGCAAGGTGATGAACGACTATCACGTAAAGACAGGTAGTCCTGCGGCAGCTGCCCCACTACGCTGGCTGTGTTCATGGTTCCTCACTCTGGGGCGGCCTCATCCTCAAGCTGGTCATCCGGGACCACTCCCTGGCGTGGCGGGGTGTGCTCTCACAGCGCAGTGCCCACGGCACCCTTTTCTGCTATGCTGCAGTCCGAACCTACTGCCCCACTGTGACTGCCATCTGCAGGACCCTCAAGATCTGGGTATGTCAGTGTGAAATGAGAGCACTGCAGACACCAAATTTTTAGTACCATGTTTTATTCTTGTTGTAATAATGTGAAACACTTTACTTTGAAACACGGATCACCATGTGGTTCAGTAGAACCTTGTCATAAGTTTTTTTTTAAAATGCGACGCGAAGACTTATTCTCCGGAAAAATGTGTGATCCAAAACTAGTACTTTGGTTTTGAAAATGACTTCAAGAACAAGGGAAGGCAACAGTCACTGAAACCCCAAATGTTTGGACAGTTGTTTGAACCGAAACATACAAATGAGGTTCTGCTGCGCTATTTGCGTACAACCAGTAAATATTTTATAATTGAACTTCTTCTCTTATGCTGTTTCACGTTCGGTTTCTGCATTGTGGCAGACACGCCGCACTGCAACAGTAGGCTGCAGCGTTCATTCGGGGACGTACCTCTTGTGATCAACCATTAATTTAACTGCCACCTGCTAGGCTGGCAGAGTGGGTGCACAGCGTATCCGATGTGCGGAACGCGCTCAACGTTAAGACGCCAAGCCACATCTTCTCGCCCAATACACCACAGCTTTCGCTCTAACCAGGTTTAGCTGTAGTTGGACCGCAGCTAATTTTTTTTTCATTGAGTGGGAAAGCATTACATGCCTCGTTCGAACGAAAAGCCGTCACCGGAACTTCCCCACAAACCGTGGCCGCAAAATGTGTCCACTGGGAGTGGTACCCCACACAAGACCTCGGAAGAGAGTTGAAAGAGATGTGACAGGAATTATTGAAATGTGCTGTGTCCATCCACCAAAGCGAAAAAAATGAATTTGAAAATTGGATTTTGGGGAAATGAAATGGCGCAGTATTCTTCTCACTGTTGGGGACACCTCAACTGTGCTGTTAGGGAAGAGATAAAGGAGGGAGTGAAATAAGAAAGGAGAAAAGATGTGCCTTAATGGAGGGCTCCAATAATTTCCACCACCTGGGGATCTTTAACAGCACAGGGGCACCTTTGTGTAATGCTGCCTCCTCCAGCAAGAATTATTTTAATGCGTTTTGTGGAAGCCGAGTTACATGCAGATAAAGTTTGAACTTCCGCATCTTCGTGCCTTTCCCTCTCCTCTCGCACGCCAGAACAGCGGCGCTCCCCTGCCGGCCCCACGCACCCGGCCACTCCACTACCTCTGCCAGCTCCGGCGCGCGGAGCGGCCTCGGTAGCACGTGACGTCTGAAAGAATTAGCCGCCGTGAACCAATGGTAACCCCCTGCTGCTCACATCACTTGCACGGCATGATGTTGTATGCCAGGTTTTCGCACGAAAGCCCGGGACTGTGCGTCGCCGCGAGGTGCGAAAGCGGGAATTTTTAAAAATGTATTGTAAATTTCCCGCTCGCTTTTGTGCTCTCGTACGTGTCACGGACGCTCGGTGGCCTGTACTCTATATAGTGCAAGCATTTTAAAGCCAAGCTCAAACATCCCTTTCTGCGTCCCTTTAAACAAGCGGTCCCCACGCTCTGCCAGTCTGCTCGATGGTATCTTGTGTAAAACATCTTACAGTGAAACGAAGCATCGGTAATTTTACCGTATGCATATTTATGAGACCACTACTTTTCAGTCTTTTTTAAAACATGGATAAAGGTAGCATTTCTGAACATTCGCCAATACCCAAAGACAATGAAGGCAAGAGGGGTCTCAGACCCCCTCCGATATTGACGAGGGGTCTGAGACACCCCCCCCCCCCCCCCCAAGACCACCCTGACTTTAGCCCCGGGTGCACGCATTCGTTATGAATGCGGTCTGGAGGTTAGTTTCTTTCAGTTTGTGCTGTCGCTTTGCGTTGCTAAATGCTGTTGCCTGCGTGAACAAGGGTGTTTGAATCAAGCGTTGCGTTGACAATGGCTGTCGCATGCGCGACAAAGGAATTTGAATCGCACAGTATGATGGAGTGCGGTGGAGAGTTTTAAAATTGTATGCAGGATTCCTTAGGAGGGTTGTTTAAACTTTCGAACCTTAATTTTGCTACCTACTGTGCTGCTCGCTTTATTCCTTAAGTGGCAAGTCCTGTCCCGGAAGCTTGGAACGGAAGGTTGGGTCAAGTAATTCGCGCTCGAAGCACTCGATAGTCTATTTCATTTGTAATTTTTTATCAGTAATGCCACTAAGATACGTCCTGTCTACCCCATTTTGTTTTTTCCATAGTAAAGTCAAATGACGCTCGTTTCACTGGCAAGCAAGCTGCTAACTTGCACAGAGATTTGCTTCGTTCTTGCTGGCGATGCTACAGCTCGGCAGTTTTCTCATTGGTGTTGCGCAGTAGCGGCGCCCTGCAACCTGTCTCGCCTCGCGGATATACGTCCATATAACCTCTTGCTATGGCTTTTTAGGGGGATGCTAGGCTGAAGAGTCAACTTCTGAATTACTGCACCGATTTTGATAAAATTTTTAGGAAGAGTGTATCTTCTCATTAGACATTATTCAAAATATCAGCTTCTTAGCTCAAACGGAAAAGAAGTTATAGCTTTCATATTGAGCAATCAGGTGTGTCAGCTTAGGAAAACTGTCATTTCCAAAATATTGAAGATATACTAATATTTTCTGATTAGATACCTTCTAGATGGTTTATAGTGCAGGATAAGACCTTTCACATGTTTTTTGTACAATATCTGTAAAAATGTTATCACTCTAAAAACAAAGTTTAATTTTTTTGTTGCCATTACACAGTAATCTCTTACTAAAATAAAGTCAGCAGGACAGCAAAGAAATTTGTTATAAGTGGTAATTCGATACAAGCGACCACCCCAGAAAATCTAAAACAGTCGAGCTTTAACTGCTCCGCAGAGGCGAGGCAGTCAAAATACAATGTATTCAGTGAAGCAAAACTTTATTTAGGTACAAAAAACGCAGTGGCCTTTGGCTGTTTCAAGTTCTTACCGGGTGCGTGCAACCCCTGCTCTAATCTGACCAAGCATTGCACGAGGCCGTGGTCGCCGCCCATGCATTCAACCTTCGGGGTATTTCGAATCGCGAAGGCAGTGGCCGCTTTCAAGCGGAAATGCCGTGGCTCGAGTCTGAGGTTTTGTTTGTTGTGCTCAAAAGACGATTAGCCGCTCATTGTAGGTACGCAGCGCGATCATGAAAACTGAACGGTTTTGCAGTAGGGGCTTCGCATGATTACGGGCAGCTTTGTTCCCGAGGTGTACAGCTGTGAAGTTTGCAGTTGGGTTTTTCGGCGCACCGTTGTCGATGACGTGCTAATTCTACGGTTCGGGTGTTAGTGTTCGCGCAGCGTCGCGTCCGTGCCATTGACAGATGTCTAGGAACAAAATTCATTGAGCCTACCACGGATTTAGACAGTTTGTCTAGTTGGATGGGGCGAATAAAGCATGACCGGCTTGAGAAAATCGCCGGGGAAACACCATAGTTGCGTTGACGTGCATTTTGACAACCTGACTCGCCGCTGGCGACGCTCGGATTTTATCATGTTTTTGGCAAGTTATCAGTCGATTTGCACCGTCAAAAGTGCAACGAAGCTAGGGGCGGTGTTTTCTTGCAATGAAGGCCGATTATGACGAGCGGCAAGCAAATTTCTAGACCGGCTTCCCCAAAGTAGTCTTCCCGTTTTGTTAACGTAGCTCCTCGCATCGAACACGGCAAAGGGCGTGCGGCCAGGCAGCAGCTCAACAACACCGTTGTAAACTCTCGGGATTCACGTTGTTCGCGCGCTTTCGAGAGTTTCGTCTGCTTTGGCCGATTTGAAACGGTTAGGCTTAGCGACGACTACGGCAGCCAGGGAGCAGCTCAGTTCGTTGCCGAAAGCTCACCTCGCTCGCAACTCGCAAGCGCGAACGGGCTCATAATCAGAGGGACATTTCTTTTATGCTTTTTGGCACGTTAAAGCGCCAGAAATGTTCTTTAGAGCGGTAAAATTTTGCTCACCGGGCGCACCCTTTGGAATGCTACGGCGCAAGTCTGCCCGCAGTCATTTTGCCACTTTTCGGCATCCAAGAGATTGCGGTTTTCTGGCATCGCAAAGCGTCACGAAAATTTTTGTTCATTCGGATTCTATCTCGTGAAACACCAGTGATGCGACTGCGACCGATTCGGGCGCGCTTTTGTCCGCATCCGCTGTAAACAGCTGGGGTCATCGGTCGTAGGTTCAGTACTTTTGTGGCTTGTTCTGTGCCTGCCTGAGACTAATTTGTCGGCGGTATAATTTGTTACTGCATGCGCAAAAGGCTCATCGCCGCGGTTGCAATGCCTCCGCTCGCCACTTTGCTCTAAGCGGGTCAAGCTCTTCGTGTACTTCGAGTAATGCGGCCTAAAATCTATGTGTTGGGTCGGGCCCGCAAGAATTTTCGAATAAAGCGATATTTCGAGTAAAGCGATTTCGTTATAATGAGGGATTACTGTATGTCAGACATCTCAAAATATTTTGAGTTAAAAAATATTTAGCAACCTAAAAAGTACCTTATCTTTTTCCCAAGAAAATTTCAGTCGAGAAACCACCTTGAAAGCAGCTTTTAGAGATGCAATTTGGAAATGATAGTTTTCCTAATGGTTTTGTTTTCCAAGAAGTGCAAACTGAGAAAAATGAGTTCAAAGATTTCAGAGCGTGCTATTTTATTTTGGGGTAAAAAAAAATTGAAGTGCCCTGATCCATAGGTCGGGCCCTCCGCTTCAACAGGACGCTGCTCTGCGGCAAATGCTTCAAGCCTTTTCTTTTTTTCAGCTTTAGAGCTGTCGATTGCCCTTTCATTCGCTCGTGAAATATGATGAGTTGCTTGCTGGACGTGCTTCATCGTCTGTACTCGCCCATGTTCTAGTTCCAGCTTGTCAAACACTCTCTTGATGCCATGTGCACCCTCATTAATTTCTAGTACAGCCAAGGCTGCTGTAGTCTCTACGGTTCTTAGTGATGCAAATTCGGTCTTCGGGTGATGAACCATCATCGGAGCTTGAAGAATTCGCTTCTCTCGCCGGCGGCAGGCTAGTGCCTGGCGAACGCACAAGCAGACGCTCACTTTGCTGGTGGTCGCCCAGTGATGTGTAAGCCTCTCGATTTCGTGGTGAGTTTTCGCTTCCCAAACTTCTCCATACCGAAGCTTTCAGTAGGGGCATCTTCCGGTCACACCACTGGCCACCCGCTGTTCGCAATAAACACATAGAAGGAAGAAAAGGGAACAGATAGCAAACATCGAACACAACCAAAGTGGGAGCGACTCCGAATGGCGCAAAAACAGCGTTAGGTGGTCACGTGTTAATTTTCGTCATTCCAAGCTCCTGTTTCGATTTGCAGCCACTCTGCCGTTGCCGCGGCCAGAAATATGCCATATGCCTTTCTTTTTTACTTTTTCGTTAGTAGCCTTGCTTATTCTCCACAGAAGATAAAAGCGCGAAAAACAAATTTTGTAACGCGGGCATTCACATCTCGTATGGTTTTTTTGCCTGCAGTGCGACCGCGTCTCGAGAAGAGCGTTCATAGACGCCTTTGACAGCCTACCAGTACGTCGTGAAAAGAATTAATTTTCTTCTTTTCTACTGCTCAGATAACAACTGAACTTGGTGAGAATATTCATTAAACCAGCAATCCAAAATAACTTGAACTTTAAACACCGTTTTTTTTCCTGAAAATCAGTATTTTAGCCCCGCATCCCTCCTTAAGATTCGGACACACCTCTGTGAGACTATTACTATAGTGCCTAGGCACTATACGATTACATTAGCTGTAGTGGCTCAGGGGATGCTCTGAACACTCTACTTTCAATTTCAACGCGACTATCTCCCCATGGCGGTCGCCGGTAGCACGCGCCGCCTCGGAGGTCAATAGCCGGTGTAATCTGCTTGCACAGATGTGTTCTGAACTTAACAGTCGCGTCAAAATTCTGATGCCTGATTTTTCGGACGTGCTTGATTATTCGGAATTTTTCGCGGCACCGCGACATAGCCCATAGAGCCAATGTATAAGAGCGCCTGAAATTTAGGACGCACCGCAACTTACTGCTCGATTTTATGAACCTCGCTTGCACTCGCCACCATATAATATGTACAGTGCAACCTTATTACTTCAAACTGCAGGAGAGATCAAAAACTTGATCAAATAAAACGAAATTCAAGCTTAAAGGAGGCATCTTGCGATACTGAAATTTTGCGCGAGTCGGATCATTTCGCCCCCGTGGTTTCGAGTTCGTGTGGTTCTTGAACATCTTCCGCCGCACGAACTTGGAAAGCAGTCAGAGTTTGTGGAACTCATCTATGCCGAGTCTTTCGTTTCGAATACGGAAAGAGGTAGCAGCGAAGTGCGTGGGAGGCACTCAGCTTCACGGAGACTGCGAGCGCGGGAGGTAATGGTGCTGCATTTTTAAGCGAGGTCAGCGTACCCGTGGCAAAACGCACCGCAATCCTGACTTTTCTCTCGTAAAACCGTAAATAACTGGTGTTTCGATGACGCCCCTCATACACAAGCCACCGCAGAGTGCATATCGGGGAATACAATGCAGATTTTGGCTCTAGTCGCTAGGCCTAATGATGGAGGCCAACGTTGGCGGAGCGCTTGCTTCGGCCGTTTCTCGGTTCTTATTCTTTCGCCATCTTTGCGTTCTTGTTCTGGGCCCATCGTATTGCGGGCGCAATGCAGTTCCCGCAGCGGCAGGTTCGCTTTCCCATTTAGATTTTGTCCCAACCCGTGCGTTCATCGGCGACATGCCAAGGGCAGCACAGCCAGGCCGAGCTCGTGAAAGTGGTCGCTGCCCGTCGTCTGTGCACGTGCCGTGCGGGGAAATTTAGTCATTAGGAGCTTTAGAATGTGTGCAACACATTGACTTCTTCCTCCAGCGTAATGGCACTAAGTTCGTGATTTTTTCGGTGAAAATTGATTTTCCGGACTCCCTGATTTTTCGGTCGTTTTCACGGTCCCTAGAGGGTCCGAAAAATCGGTCGACTGTATATCGAAACGTATTCGCATAGCAGATTGTGCAATGCCAAGCATGCATAGTCACGTTGGAACCGAAAGCAGGGTGGACAGCTCTAGAGCGTTCTCCAGCCCGAGTTGTCTGTCAGAGCTTTCGAACAGTTCTTCCAAACATACAGTGCCATCACCAGGTAAGATCAGTAGCACGTTGACCTACTATTGGAGATTTATATGCATGCATCAGTCGTATGTCACTGCTCTACAATGGGAAGTAGCAATTTTTTGAACAAGTGGTGCGGTGTCCTACATTTTAGATTATTTTTTTTGCAAACTGCATTGTGCTTTTTATTTTTCAGGTGCCTTAGGTTTGGAAGGACTACAGCATTGGGCCAGAGTTCACAATCTCGCAATCCAGAGTTGGACGACGCTTGTAAAAATGTCAATAAACCCACTCATAACCTTCCTCCCATCACCCCACTCTTAACTCTTTGGCAGTCCTGTCCTGGTGGTGGCAGTGGTTGGAGTGGGCGTCGTTAGGACCGTGGTTCCGTCAAAGTGTGACTCCGAGCCCCACACATCCAACAACTGTAGCATTGAGCGCGTGTGCTTTTCTCTTTATTATGAACATAACACATATTCAACATGTACATATATTATAGCATAAATGGCCTATTTGTGTATTGTACCTCCTCCCGTATCCTTTTTATCTATCCCCTCACCTCTTTCATTTCATTTCTCCATTCTGCCTGCTATCCTTTATTTCCGCTGCCCCAGCCCAGGTGCTTCCGTATCAATGGCAGATGCCTGGGGCTACCAAAAATCCTTTCCTTCCTTTTTTATTATTTGTAATAAACCACTTACTACTAATCCAGAGCTGCTTGCAGTCAAAACTTTGGTGATGTTCCAGTATGTGTTGCCACTCTCATGGAGTATTGAATTGTGTATAGTACACGCAACTGCTGCACAACTCCATTCCTGGAACTCATGAGCTCTGGAGGTACAAGGAAGATTGCTATCCTTACCCTTCAGAAACCGGGACCAGTAGACAATGAGACCAATGCACCATAGACCTACAATCCAATTAGGAAATCAATAGCTAATCAGATTAGTGACACCTATTGGTGCGCCAGCACACTGGCCTTATAGGTCTATTGGAATAGACCAATACACCCTTTGGACTATAAGACCAATATACCAGAAAGCCTACACGACCAGTACACTCGCACTATTAGCTGTCAGTAATCTGATAGGCTATTGCCTTCCTACATCTTTTATTTCGCTAGGTTCATCTCTTCACAGTTTCCTGGTTATCCTGTTGTGCCAGATGTTCACAGTTTCCTGGTTATCCTGTTGTCCCCGCTGTTCCTTTGCATCGCATGGCACAGTTGGCTGTTGCGTTCTACGGCCATGAATCGCCAGCCAAGCACGGTAAAGGCCCGGACCTTACTGGGAAAAGTCTTCGTCTTCAGGTTCTGAACAAAGCACTGCAAATTTTGATTTGGCCTAGCAGGTTTTAACACTCGTCTTTCAGCTTTCACATCCTATGTAATCTGCGCACGTGCTTCTGGTCCGATGGACCAAACATGCAGCTTCCGATGTGTGGTGCAGAAGGTGCAATTTGTACAGAGACAGCTGTAATGTGGAGGAAAAAGGGCTGTGACGTGTAACAAAGCGTCTCTAATCGGGAGGAGAAATGCGGCAAGGAACGCTCGAAACACGCAAAAGCTAGGCGAAAGTGGGCAATTTCGCCATTGGGCCGCGCCCCTTTCTTCGAGTTCCTGTTTTTTGAGGGTGTTCTTCCACACTATAAAATGACAGTAGTTATTTTGCTGTGCTCCGGATAGCGACGTGCAGAAAAAAGTGGGAATCGCAGGTCAAGCAAGACTGCTGCAAACCAACAGACTACTCCGCGATGCATATAAGGTTAGGCATGCGGAGGGCTAATATTCCAGAAGTTCCTGTGGGAGTGGAGCTATAATGTAACTTTTCACCCTCATTATTACGATAATTACAGCAGCCGTCAGAGGCAATTGAATTCCCGCACTTGATTTCATAGTGAGCGAGAAGTTGTCCGATTGGCAGCCTCTGGCGAATATCAACTGGTTATAAGTAATCCTGATTGTTGGAGCAGTAATCAAAACGAAGAGTATGCGGGTCAACAGATTGCACCAGAATATGCTACGCCCGTCGCGAGAACGACTGGACAAGGCGCAGTTTCTCAGCAGATCGGCTGCAAAAAATATTCTTTTGTGCAACTCCAATTCACTGGTTCAACAATCTGGTAGAACCAAGTCTTGGCAGAACACTAAATTTGCAGAATTGCACTCAGTGCAGCCGGTGAAGAGAGGGGGACCAAACATGCCACCGTCGAGAGCGGAGTCGTCACCCTGAAAGAGGTGTTGACCATAGCGGCACCCTATGAAAAGGACTATCGAAGCCACAGCAGACACCGCTTTGGAGCTAGTCCCCCCAATCATTGCAGGTCTAACCTTAATACTAGTACACACAAGAGCCACCTTTCAGTGCAATTGAGTTTCCTTAGCGCAAAAAATGACATCGATCATTTTAAAATAATGTTCTTCAGGAAGTGTGCAGTGTAATACATCAAACTGTAGCTTACTGATTATAACTCTGAATGGGAAAAAAAGACTGCACAGTTGGCGTGCAAAACTTTGTGAAAATTTATTGGTTAGGTATACTGGTAACACAAAATACAAGCAAAACAAAATAAACCGCTGCACTGAGCCAAAAGTTGATTAAAAGAAAATTAAAATATACAAAATGTTGCACATGCTCATAGCTATTATTGCGATTTTCAGCTGAGTACATAATACACTGCACTTACTGTGCCCTTTCAAGCTAGGCAATATGACTGCTGTGCCACTACAGAAAGCAGTTGCGCGAGGACATGAAGTGGAGGTAGATGTGGGATGTGCTGTGCATTACACTTGTTCAGAGTTCTGTTCTTGTACCGCAGCGGTGTCCTAGTCGTGTGAGCATCCGCCTCGCATGTGGAAGGTGTGGGGTTCGATCCCCAGTGCTCGGTGTAGCCGTCCACCTTTGTGGAGTGTGCGACAAAATGGTGGTGGACTACATCTGGTCAAAGTTTCATAGAAAATGAAACAAAACAAAACTGCAACCAAAGAAAGTGTTACAGAAGCAAACTAGATGTCGCAGCTTGTCCTGGAGTGCTAGTTTTTGGCAACTAAATGTTGTGCAGACTAAAACATCGGTCTTGTAATGACCAATGGCCGAAGGCACAGTAAGGAATGAGTTACGGCACATCAAGTTTCCGCAACTCCTCCACCATCGAAGTAAGCAGGGCGAGGTTTGTTGCTAGGCTTCAGTCAGTCGGGCTAGCCTCGCTACATGACAAGCTGTGCACCAAATACTGCTTTGTCCGCACGATAGTGGTGCCACATAGAGTATGAGACCGCCTGTTCACAGCGTCGCGCAGTTGCACAGCGTTAGCGCTGCAGTAGGTGTTCCAAGGACAACTCGAGAGCGCAATTTAAAGCACCACTCTCAGAAGCATAGTGCACCATCAGATATGGAATGTTCTGCACACGAGTTATGCTTGTGCATAGGTTTTTCAAGGGGATGTTCACAGTGTTCAATAAAAACAACAATTTGATGTATCTGGGTATGTTGTGCCCAGGATCGACTGTGGATAGCAGACCCAGACTCAAATCCGCTTATGTCATAAATGAACTAAACGGTCTTCTCACAATACTCAATGCTCGATCACTCTGCACACCTTGAAAACAGCAGTGCTGCATTCAGGTTGATGCAACACTGCAGACACCAGCAAATAAGAGCAGAGGCCGCCACACATTTCAGGAATTAATTCTTCCTTTTATTAGCAATGTCACCTGCAATGTGTGCCAGTTTTCAGCTATGTAGGTGGAAGGTATAATTACATTTGAGAAAAAAAAAGTAGAAACCTGCTTAAAAATTGAAGTCTGAGTATTTTTTTCATTCTGGTGCGGCAACCTTCTCAAGGGGAAAAAATTAAACTCGCCGAACAGCCTACGTACAATACTAGGGTCACAGGAGTGCTGCACAGTTTACACACACACACAGCCGCATCTGTCTGCAGCTCCCAGGCCTGCAAGTAATCACCACAGCTGTAAACACAGCAAGACAAAATGGGCACTCTTTGTTTACAGCCACGAGTTCTATACAAAACCAAAGCCGAGCTAATGGTAGCATCTGGCGCATAAACACTGTTCTTTTTATGCAACACAAAGAGGTACCATAATACTTGGAAGGGGAAAAAAAGGCATAAGACTATCACATCCCGAATAACCACCCGACATCAAGTGGCTGTGAACAGGACTCTGCAACCAACAATGGACTACAGAGCGAGAAGCCTTTCTGTCCCCATTTTGTTTAATGTATAATCAAAATGAATCACTCACACATACACGCAAAAGCAGCACACAAGCGACTTGGGGGACGAATAGTTCATCAACCGGCCAGCACACACTCTCGTCGAAAAATAAAGCCCAGTAGAGAAATCTCCGAAAGCAAGTAGCCAGCTCTGTCTCTCGTCTTTCCCCACTTTCCAAACATCCTGAAAACCAGAGCTGCCGGGCAACATTGGGCAGGCAAATCGCAACATTATCAGGAAAACAAGTGTTATCTGTGCAAGAAAGCCTTGCAGTCTGAATTTTGCAGTTAGATTTTATTTCAGACTACAACTAAAATTTCTGAAAGTGGTGGGTTTGTGGAGGGCAAAAAAAAAGAAAACTAACCCACAGCCAGAGGTTCATGTCACTGGGTAGATTCGAAAGAAGCTGCACAGTAGCAAGAGTTGCGACAATTTCAGAGTGCGATGACTGGGGCTGCCACATAAAGCATGCAGTACGTGTTGGCAGCTCAGAAGAAAATGAAAAAAAAAAAAGTTGTGTGGAGCCTCCCAAGCAAAAGCGAGGAATGTTCTAACAGAGGCAATGCACAGATAACACACAACACTGCACCACAACAGTGCTCCGCTGCCGCTTCTGCCACCTCTCCTCTTGCCCAACTACACAGCAGGAATGAAGATTCGTGCCCATATAGTGAACAAAGTGATCACGTCTGACTAAAACCACGACAGAAAAGGGGCAAAGTCAGATTTGAGCGGCCGCCCATTCTTCTTAGGAGGGCACAGAAAAGAAGAGAAAACCTTTATTTCTTCATCCTTAGCACCAAAAGCAAACAAAAACAGAGTCAAGCAGCAGCAGTGGGCCTCTGACGACGGGAGTACAAAGCAAAGAAAAAGGGGCTGCGCCCGCAGGTCACCAATAGAAGACCCGTGTCTGCATGTTCGGCTGTGCCCACCCCTCTTCCCCTTGGCAGTCTCTTCTCTCCCCTCTGCTCAACAAGACTGCACCAAGGCTGCACACTGCAAAGAAGCAACAGTTAGGTCCACAAAAGCAGCCTCAAGCATTGCAGCTGCATTCACACCAGCTATACCAAATACAACTGGGAAAGACTGCTAGTAGAAAAAGAGCGAGAACGCACACTAACTCAATGCTCACTTTTTTTTTTGCCAAGACTCCTGCCTGCCCTATAGCATGTGCACAGCGACAGCAAAGCTGAATTTCAAGAGCTGCCTTCGCTATGGGGCAGTGGCCAATAAAATGTCACGGCAGGAAATGTGTTCTGAGAGTTTTCTCTAAAAGGTGCAGTCACCGACCGAAACTTCGGACCCGCTTTTTTTTGGCCATGCTAGACTACTCGGACTTTTTCATGGCACTGCGACATGCCCCACAAATAAAACGCCTAAGAATAATGAGTATTTAGAATACACTGCACCTGACTGCCGGACTTTTCGAATCTCATTTGCACTCGCTGCAACGCTGCTGCCACTAAACAAACTGCTTTATAACGTATAGTGGACAGTCAATTAAAACTTGATAGAATAAAGTGGAATTAAAGTAATGAGATCCTTAAAGGAATCTTTATTTGCAGTGTGCAGCATTCATCCATTCATTTCCAAGGGTGGTACATTAAATACACGGTGTTTTTAGTATTACAGAAGGAGATCGCGAAGTAATAACTGTCCGTGGGAACTTCTGTTCCAAAAGAGAAAAATTACAGTGGTTAAGCTACATGGCAATTAGAGTATGCAAAAATAGAGGAATGAAAACCAAGGAAACATAATACAATATGCTAACGAGCAAACAAAGCATATGTTCAAGAAGAAAGTGCACAAGAACAAAGCAAAGGAAGGGAATTTTAATGAAAGAAAGGCGGAGAGGTCGGCCGGTGGTAACAGGGTAACAGGGCAAAATATAAAATGAACGTAATACAGGTAAGATACACATACAATACTTTAACTAATATGTTAACACCGGCAAAGAACTTACATAGAGGGAAAAAAACGCACTAGTGAGCTGATGAAGCCAGGGTTGAAGGAGGTTCTAAATGAATGGTGAAATGAACGTAAATTATGGTCCGATTTTATTTCGGATGGCTATGAATTCCACACAAAGATGGCTAAAAAGTATGCTGTTTGTTTTCCATACTTAGCATGTACTTTCATTAGTAGCAGATTTGGTTGCTTGGCAAACCCATGTGTGATTGTCACTGCAGAGTTTGGACAATTCAAAAATATGAAGAACAATGTTATTATGTGTATGAAAGATAAGATATGTTAACCTAGCTGAGATGAAGCTCTGATGATAATGGGAGAATGCTTAGATTGTAGCAAATATCAAGGATGGCTATTCAGAAATGGCTAAAAGTAATTAAACGGAGAGCTTGATTTTGAAGGTGGCGGATACATGATAAGTGTTACTAGTGGTGCCCCAACTAGATGATATGCAATACGTATGGTGGCTATGTATGAAAGAAAAATACAACGTACGAAGGATAGTAGCTGAAATATGGCAGGCTATAATTATCACGTGAACATCGAAAGCACTTACTGACCTAATGAGTTTGTGCTGATCAAATTTTAAATGACTATCAAAATGATACTAAGAAACGTGGTGAAGTCAGATGGGTAAATAGTATGGGTGCTAAAATATATCCTGGGCACTGGAATGCCTTCTTTGTTGCAGGAATGGAAAACCATAAAGGTTGTTTTCTTTGGATGAATTTGCAAATGGTTATTTTGGCACCAAATATTAATATTCCAGAAGTCAGCTTTTAAGTTCGTGCTTAGTGTAAATATCTTACTATTATAGGAAAAATTGGTAGTGCATTCGGCATAACGAATGAAATTACACTAGTACAAATATTCTGGCAAATCATTAATGCACACAAGGAAAAGGAGGGGCCCTAGAATGGATCCCTGTGGTACGCCATGATCAATTAGCTTTGCGTTAGAATATGTGGCACCAAACTTAACAACCTGCAATCCATCAGTTGCGGATTAGGTTAAACCTTCATGGGACAGCATATAGTTTTTCAAACTTATGGAAACTTTTTGATTGCAGGAGCATATGATGTGCACAGAAACGTTTCTCAACAAATTTCGCAGTTTTAGTACAAAGAGTTAAGTGGAATAAAGAAAATGGGATATATTTGTCCCATTGACCTACATGGATTTCCAGAGTTGGCTTCTTCTCACCACCTCATGTTCACACTACTTTTCCTGCGTGGAACTCCAACGGTATCCACGTCTTTATTCGACTTTCAGAAGGTTGTGTTCTTTGTCAATGAGCCAAAGTTCGCCCGAGACGCCAACTACTATTTTTGGCCATTTTTTTTTACCCTCCATGTTCATTCCGAAGGGCTTCTTGCTGCTGGCAGTTCTGAATGTTTGGCTATTGATGATTTGAAGCCCAAGAACAAACTCTACATTTAATGTTTGAAAATTACCAGTCAATATATTCAGTCTTTAAATGCCCAACTATTTTCACCATGGTAAAAAAAAACTTGCTTCTCTCTTATTACTATTGTCATCTCAAATCTTCTGAACAAGTGCACGTTGTGTGAAAAAAGGAACCACTCACGATGCATTTCGATTGTTTTTGCTATATTGATTATAGCCAAAAACTTAATTGCAACGCGAATGAAGAAAAGAACGAAGTTTCCAGGTTTCTAGTCGCTACCTCATCTAGTGGACACAGCTGAAACCATTTGTAACAAACCATTGAAACATTAAGATAGGTGGCCGCATAGCATATAAGTGGGACTGCTGCATCCCTTTGCCTCTTACGAGCCCCTAGGATGGAGAACCAAAGGAACGTATGTGTCCCATTGTCCCACAAAGGGTCAAGTGCAGGATCAGCACCAAATGATTCAAGTTTTAGAAAAAGGATATTATGGTTAACTGTGTCACCCACTACGAGGGCACCCACTAAAAGACCGCTATCTAGTGAACACCTAATATGGTCAATCAGGGACTCCTGAACTTTTTTTTTAGGGGGGGCAAGACTTCGAGCTCATTTTGTTATTTATTTATTGCTCGTTTACATAATAAGCTTCAGTTTTGTATATTTTTTGTACTTTTCAATGTTGAAAGGTGATGCAAACTGTCACGCTGTGGTGACGACAATCCAGCAGTCAGGAAGACAACGAAAAGGCTTCCGAAAGAAACTGTTTAAGAAGCTGACTCGCACCCACTAAGAAGTGAATGACTCGGCGGCGGCGATGGCCACAAGCGTACTTGACGGTCATCGAACTAAATGCCTGCAATTCTTGGCCGCGCTTAGTTTAAAGCTGGCACGGAACTTCGAGATAAAGAATCAAAAGCAACTACAACAATCTGGAAAATTGTGGAAACATTTGCACGTCACATTAATGGAGGTAATGGTCGCATCTTGTATTACAAAACAAAATCATAAAGCCGTGTGCCGGCGATTTTGAGTGCGAACGAACAAACGGCCGGGGCAAAGATATTCACGGCAACATAAACCGAATTGAAATGGGGAGACGACTCTTGCCGACTGGCCGAAATGGAGGAAGCGATTAGAGCGTTTCTACACGGCTTCCGGTCTCTGCGACAATTAAGTCAGGGTTACACCAAGTCGACACGCTCCTTTACTTCATGGGCGACAGGCTGAGAATGTCTTCTGAACCTTCAAACTCGTCGGAGAGAGCGCCGAGAACTTGCAAGTCGTCCTAAAGCAGTTTGACAGCTATTTCATACCACGGCGCAACGTCATTTTTGAATGGCCACACTTTAACACGAGGGTCCAAAACGAAGGCGAATCCGTGGAAGACTTCAAACTGCACTGCACACACTTTCCAGCCATTGTGAGCACGGCACCCGCCGAGAAGAACTGGTTCGAGACAGACTGGTCGTCGGCATTCAAGACCAGAAATTGTCAGCGAGTCTGCAACTTAACGCTGATCTTACTCTGCAGAAGGCGCTTGAATTTATCAGGCAGGTCGAAAGCCTACATCAGCAGCAGAGCCCCAGTTCGTAAAAGAAGCTGTTCTGCAGCACTCGCGCATCACGCGCAGAACCCGGAAACCCGGCAAAAACGTCAATGAACTTCTTGTTTTCGTTACAGATGCCCTGCAGGACAACAGAATGGTACTTCTTCCGGTTGTAGTACGACTGCTAAGACTTCGCAGGCTTAGGAATTTCTATATGCCACCCGTCGCGTACATGCACCCGATGACGTACGTTGGTATAATCCTTGCCATGCTGATCTTCGTGGTCGCCAGAGCTCGGAATTCTTCCGTACTTCGTTCGCGCTCGGCTGGCGTGGGCCATCGAATGATCTCCGCCGAGATACTGAAGAGCAATTCTTGCAGCCGATTTAGGCACACCTCTACAGATGACTCGCCGACATCGAACTTGATGGTGATATGGTTGACGGTCATCTGAGTTGCCAGGTATGTGAGACCAATCAACACAGCTCTTCTCCGCTGTTATTTGTGGCCTTCCATGCTCGCCTCTTGGATAATAAGCCGACGCCTCGAAACGGTCGGTCATGTTGCGGGCTGTCTCGCGAGTAAACCGGAATTCGTTTAAACTCGGTGGCCAAGTATACCGTGGAACAACGTTCGCTCTCTACGTAAATGGGGACGCGGTTCCTGTCCAATCTCAGCAGAAGCAAGGATGCTTCATGCCTCAGAATAACTGCCTCATTATTACTTTCGTCCTTTGACGAAGAAGACGAGTCGCAAAAAGACTCAGCAGCTATCGCGTAGACGCGCTCCATGTTCGCGTTATGCAGACGACACAAGTTGCGGTGTGCTTCGCCTTACAGAGAAATGACCTAGGTGGTTTTAGCATTTCTCTGCTATCGTAACCACGACAGAATATCATTTTTTTTACTAACCAACTGTTTATTCTACCTAACAGTGTCGCAATACGATCGAAATTTGTGGTCGTTGTAGTCTGCTCGTGCAGACGACGCCGTTCAGTATCACGCTATTGGCTGACGTTCGGACAGAAGAGTGCAGCGCCTTTACGTTATTACTTTAGCCCCGCCCTCCACTCGTATACAGTATTGTGCGTTTTTATCGCTGACACTTTCAAAAATTTCCCCTCCTCAACCGCTGGCTCGTTTGCGGTGACACTGCACACAGAGCTTGCGTATTATGGTAACTTTTGTATCGTAGCAAGTTTGACAATGGTACTTACTTAGTTCAGGCGCACATGATGCGAAAACGTAAGCGTCTACGAGAGATCGGCGAGCCAAAACCTGCAGACGACGCTTTTTCGCTGAGAACCGGCAGTGGCGCCATCTGTTTTCGTCAGCGGAAAGCGTCACGACTAGGCCGCCGAGGCGAGCGTTGCAAGGAGCGCGGGCCCTTTGAATATGCCGTTCGGCATATGCTTCACCTTAAGTATTTTCAAATTATAGCACTGAAAAACAAACCAATTCCAGCCGTATCTCATCATTTGCCCTATTAAAACGATATACACACATTAGGCCGGAAGAACGGCTCTTTTTCTCGCAGGACGCTCCGTCGTCGGAAGGGAATGGTGTGAGCTGTTGAAAGAAACAATACTAATTTATTGGCAGTACACGCCGTACGCTCGTGTGTACGTTCCGTTCATGTGCCTGTATCTTTCTGAACTGTTTTAAGAATGATCTGCCACCGACTCACCCTTGCAGCTGCATTGTTTGGAAAGCTGGCAAGTAAAAGACGTTCAGGCTGCAAAGCAATCAATCCTCAAAGTAGCCTCCTGCAGCGTCTATGCATCGCTGCAACCTGTGAGCGTATTCGCTGAACACTGCAGCTCTCATGTCGTCGCTTATCGTGTCGAATTCTTTTTTTATATGCTCCTGAAGACGTTCAACATTGTGAAGGCTTCCAGCCCTGTAGACGCGCGATTTTATGTATCCCCACACGAAAAAATCGCACGGCGTCAAGTCTGGCGATTGCGGTGGCCAAGACATATTGGGCGACCCACGCCCCATCCACCGGCCCGGAAATTCTTCATTGAGCCATTGTCTAACTTTGCTTGCGTAGTGAGCAGGGGCGCCATCTTGCTGGAAGATGCATAGCTGCTGCTGCATGTGGTACTCCACCAGCTCCGACAGAAATCGTTCCTTCAACAGGCGCAGATAAGAGTCAGCAGTCACAGTGTCCTCAAAGAAGAACGGGCCGACCACTCCCTCTCGCCAAATTGCGCACCAGACAACAGTTCGTGGCGAGTTCACGGCCCTGGTGTGAGTGAAATGCGGGTTGTTTTTCGACCAGAAACGTGTGCACTGCCGGTTTACTTGGCCGTCCAGGTGAAAAACAGCCTCGTCGCTGAATATAAAAAAATCGAGGCGTCCAGGATCTGCTGCCAGTCTCTGCTGCTCTGAGCGACAGAATGAGACCCGCTGGGCTTTGTCTGCTGGGCTTAACTGCTGGTGTACACGCACCCTGTACGGACGCCATCCTTTAATCTGAAGTGATCGGCTCACCGTCGATGGGGCTACGCCGAAAAGAAGCCCAGCACGGGTGCATGTCATACGAGGGTTGGTTTCAAAGACCCCCTCAACCGCATCACCGATTCCACGGTGTCCCTTTCCTTTATCTTTTCTTGCTTGCCTATTCACGAATCCAGTGTCTTCAAACTTATGGCGCCATTCCGAAACGGTTGTGTGAGACGGTGGCCGCCGACGAAACCGCACCATAAATTGTTTGCGGTCGTAGTGCATTGAGTTTCTCTCAATTAGCCACACCACTGCCGCAGCTTTCTCTTTCGCACTGTAAGTTGGCATACCGCAGCTCAACACACAACACAGTGCAACGAACACGTCTAAACAGCAGGGAACAATAAAAAGTTCGCACCACACAACGAAATTAAACGAGAACAGCAGCTCAGGACTTCGTGGTGTCACCCTCCGATGCTTTCAGAGAGTCCCGAAAGCAGACGAAATGAGCTGAATTGGATAAGCCACTCGGCAGAAGAGATCAAACAATATTCTTATTAAGGTAAAGCCTCTTTAAATCAGTTGTTTTGATATTTTTCCGCTCAATTAGCCGAAAATGTTGTAAGCGCTTCAGTTGAAGCAGACGCAAATGCCGAACGGCATATTCAAAGGGCCCGCGCTCCTTGCAACGCACGCCTCGGCGGCCTAGTCGGGACGCTTTCCGCTGCCGAAAACAGATGGCGCCACTGCCGGTTCTCATCGAAAAAAGCGTCATCTGCGGGTTTTGGCTCGCCGATCTCTCGTAGACGCCTACGTTTTCGCATCATGTGCTCCTGAAATAAGTAATTACCATTGTCAAACTTGCTACTATACAAAAGTTACCATAATACGCAAGCTCTGTGTGCAGTTTCACCGCAAACGAGCCAGCGGTTGAGGCGGGGAAATTTTTGAAAGTGTCAGCGATAAAAACGCACAATACTGTACAAGAGCCTGCGAGTGTAGATCAGTTTAGGTTAAAAAATAGTCCTAGAGTTTCTTACTATTAATCGCAAGAAACTCTATGTAGTCAGTGAAGCTCCGCCCACATTTACAATCGGCGCACAGAATTCCTCCACGATAAAAAAGTAGTCCGTTATCTCCCGTTATCTAATCAAGAAGCTAATCACGAGAAAAAAGTTACAACCTCTAGAATTTTGATACCTGGCTCATTCGATACAGTCAAACATACTGTCGTGCTGTGACGCTGTCGAAACGTGGTACAGTGGATGTGTGTGTCGCGTGCTCGCGTTCCATGTGTCACAAAGATACGGTGGCTAACAAAGACGACGGCAGCAGTGGAAGCCATAAGGTGGTGAACTCTAAAAGTAAGGCAGGGCGAATTTGTTTCTCTCATAAGCAGTGAACTGTAATGAATTGTTCTCAGCACGTTAATCGTCTCGGGGCGCGCGGTGTTGCAGTGCTTTTCTTGCTGACAGTTACACGGTGACACTCGCACACACCGTCACGTTCGCTCTGCTGCCGCCCAGCAGCCGTACGTTTCGGGGCTCGCGATTTTTTCACTTGGCCGAAGCAGTCGGCCCAGCATGCTTTGACATGCCGCACCGGTCGCGCTGCTCTTGACAGCTGCGTTCATTCATGTGATGCAGTTTTCAAGCGTGCACATGTAACTAACGGCTCAGTTCAGGCTACCTCTGGATCGAATTTTCTTAACTGTTGCTGATGTATTCAGGACGGGTGTAGCCCGATCGCGTGCATTGTCAGCGCTATTCGTCGTCTTCTGTTCTGTCAAACTGCGTCAGCGCTGGTTAGGTTAGCGTCATTGATATTTTTAGTTCGAATGTACAAACTGACGGACGTTCGATCTTTTATAGAGGCATGTTAAGTCTTGGGATCATTTGCAGTTTTTTCGTTGCATTCCGCTTTAAGTTGTGGCCTTTCTCGTGGCTCAACCGCGCGTGTGTCAAACGAGCTTCATGGCCCAGATGATTACAGGCGGGGATGCAGTTACGAAAAAGCAGTTGAGACCAGCGGTACAGATCAGAGAACGCTACGCAATTTTCCTTTTTTATAAAGGCAAAGGATTTTTTTTTCGCATATTCGAAGTTGTCATATGTCTCGCATGAAATGTTTACGAGTACTTGCCTTTGTGAAATGAGTCCGCCTCGGATGTATCAATAAAGTTGAACCCCTTAAATCGGGCAGTGGTTCAAGCCACCTAGCTGTGACTTGTGAAATTTTAATCTTGTCTTGATTTTAGCCACGAATCAAATAACCTCTGCTTGGTTACTTCTACCCGCTTAAAATTTACTTTTCCTTCACTGTCCTTAAACCCGAATCCTTTGGATAAATCAGTTTCACTTCTTTGCACTGCAGGACGAAGCCCATTACAGAAAAGTATCAAGTGTTCAGCTGTTTCCTCCTCTCCACACGCACCCCACAACGTGTCTATCTCAAAGTACCTGACTCTATATGTCTTAGTGCGCAAAGCTCCCTTCCTGGCCTCGAACAACAAAGAGCTTCCCCTACAATTATCAGATATTTCTTTTGGCAAGTTCCTGCTTAAAGATCCTCTATGTTCCCAGTGCATCCCTGTTTTCCACAGAGCTCTCTCTGTTTCTTTAACCTTTTCCTTAACCGATAAATGCTGGTTTGCCCCCCGACTGCTATCCATATATCTGCTTGTAAATTTTCTAGTTCGCTTTCTCCATTTCGTGTCAACATTCCTTATGTTCAGGTATCTGAAGACTTTCCAAGCCCACTGCTTTTTCCCTATTTCTCTCGTTAGTTCCTCAAATTCTAACTTACTGCTAGCTTCTCTGCTTTCGAACGACGGCCATCCCATATCAGCCTGTACCCCCTGATTCGGTGTAATACTGTGTGCTCCCAAAGCTAGCCTCCCTACGCCGCGTTGTTTGATTTCTAACCTTGCTTGAGCATCTGGTCTCATGCACAGGACCGCATTACCGAAAGTCAGGTTAGGAACCATAACCCCTTTCCAGATCCCTCTTACCACTTCATACCTATTGTAATTCCACAGCGCCCTATTTTTCATGACAGCTGCATTCCACCTAGCTTTATTCATTGCATATTTTTCATGCTCTGTCAGATATTCATCACCGTTATTTATCCACGCACCAAAATACTTAAACTTATTATCCACTACTTCTAGCGTGAACTCCTGTATTCTATGCTCACCGCCCTCATCATTCAGTGTCATGACTGCAGATTTTCCCTTACTAAACTTGAAACTTAATCTATCTCCCTCTGTACTGCACATTTTTATAAACTTCTGCAAATCTTCCTTGTTGTCAGCTATTAACACTATATCATCCACGTACATTAGTCCCAGTAATGACTGTTTAATCCATTCTCGTTGCTTGAAAAAAGAAAGGTTGAAGTCCAGTTTGATGCTCTCTAGTTTGGTCTCTGACAATCGCAGGTTCAATGTGAGCAACAAAGGAGACGGAGGGCGTCCTTGCCTAAGCCCTCTGTTACCTTATTATATATCTTTTAAAAGATTAATTACTCCATCTTTCACATCCAGTGTGCCCAGTATGTCCCACAAATCCCCGTGAATAACGATGTCGTATGCTCCCCTAATATCCAGAAATACTAGCAATAGGGGCCTGTGTTTCTTTTCAGCAATCGCTATACACTGTGCCAATGGAAACAGATTGTCCTCCGTCCTCCTTTGTTTCCGGAACCCATTTTGTAGCTCCCCTAGAAACTCCTCGTTCTCCACCCAAGCCTGCAATCTGTCCTTTATAATCTGCATCTCCACCCTTTAAACCACAGATGCCACAGTTTTGGGACGGTAGTTGCTTATGTCATCTTTGTCCCCTTTTCCCTTATATATCATGTTCATTCTACTTAACTGCCATTCATCGGGGACTTTCCCATCCACTATCATTTTATTCACTACCTGTATTAATGTTGGGTTGGATTTTGGTCCTAGCTTCTTTATTAACATAATAAGAATACCATCTGGTCCTGTTGACGTGCCTCTAGGAAAGTTCTCTGCCCTTTCCCACTCTCTTTGCTCAAGTGGGGCAATTGCAGTTACTGTTTTATCCTCGTTCGGCAAATTATGTGCAACATTCCTTTCTTTAAATTTTTCTGTCATCCTTGTTCCTATGTGTTTCATTGCTTCATCCCCTTCTAGTTGAATACCCTGATCTGTAACTATAAACCTTTGCTCTAGCCTTATTACTCAATGTATTTAGATGTTTTCAGAATTTCTGAGGTGCTTTTCTATCCTTTTTATTTACTTTTGACATCCATTGGGTACCATTTCCGCTAATTTTCTCATTATTCAAATAGGATGGTTCCCTTCTACACTTTGTGAAGGTATCCCATTTTCTGTATACTTCAGCTTCTGGCTTCCCCCTCTGATTGGAATATATGTGTTCGCTGGATGCTTCCTGACGTTTCTCTATCTCCTTCTTGACCTCCTCTTCCCACCAACTCTTGGGCTTGCGTCTTTTCCCTTTTGGCTTGACTCGCACCTTAGCTAGCTCTAACTCAAGTAATGGAGTTAATTTGGTTATTGTGCATTCTGTTTCATTATCCTCAAAAATTACTTTCTGAATTTGTTTGGCTGCTGCTTCCAATTGCTTTTCTAAGTAAAAATTCCCCTCTGATTGTTCATCTCGCTTTAGTCCTACATTGGTTTCTCTTCTGAAACTCAACTTGATACGTTTCTGGTCATTACCTAGACTTCTGGAACCATGTTCATATATGCACATTATGCCTAATCTATTATACATCCTATGTGACATAAGGCCTTTTTCACAAGACGTGGCACCCTCTGGTGAGTGGGGAAAATTCATCTGCTAGTTGTCGAACTCAAATGCACGTGGGAAATGCAGGTGTGATCTGGTTCCACAAAGGGTCACCTGTGCCTCCGAAGTGGCAAGCATATTTCTGCATGTACATGTGCGTTTGACAGCTGCCACCATCTGTCGCATGCGCCTGTCACCAACTTGAACTCCGCATGCCTAGTATGAGCAGGTGGTTTCATTTTCAACCAGTGGAGCTGAAGGAGAACAAAGGCACATGCGCAGAGCAGCCTTGTGAAAAAGGTGGATTCTCCATCGTTATTGTGTATAGGGAGAATTGCTTGCTCGCTGCCAGTGCAAATCAGTGTGCAGAATTGCCAGAGTGAAACGTGTTGTTGCTGCGATCTGTTTCTAAATAAATCTGGATTTGAGTCCAACTGTTTGCAAACGGCCAGCACACTTAGGTGCGGTTATAGCTGCGGAGTGTGTATTGCGTGATGAAAACAAAGACGTGGCTTGCCACACCCATGAATGTTCACCACATTTGCGCTTGTCACATCAGCTTCTAACGAGCAATTTGTACTCACTGAAAATAAATGACACGGCTGGGATGAAATATGTTTGCATATAGGTAGTCAACCTGTTGGTCAACTGAAATATAATCCACTGCTCATTTGCAAATTTTATTCTTTATATTCTTTTCTGGGACGACTCCACTATTGACACGTGCAGCTTTATTTTGCACGTCCAAATGTGCCTCGCTGAAAAAGGAAATCTTCGCAGAAAGATCCTGTGAATTTCCTCTCTGTTAAATATAGAGTGCTGTAGACGTCTTGGGACAGAAAGCACTCAAGTCAAGGTTAAAATGCAAAAGTGCATTTTAAGGTGGTGTGAGACTTAAGAATGAATAACAATATCAATGGTACGATCAAAGCTACATTATACAACTTTGCACAAGTAATGCACAGAAGCAGTAGTTACAAAACATGTATAAAATATGCCAAAATATTCTCATAATTTACTTGCATCTTTATTTTTTGCACGTTAGTACCTTTTTCTGTGAAATGGCTCGTAACGCACTGCTGAGATTTATACTCCATCTCACAAGTTGTTTGCAGCACTGTGAAGCCTGCAGCAATCTGACCCAACCAGAACAGCGTGCGCTGCAAAATGTGTTCATCCATGCCCTCACCCCAGTACGGTGCCTCCATCCCAGGGAGGTAAAGAGCACTAGTGACCAGCTTCTGCACACATGAAACACTGCGAAACTCGGCAAACGCCTTGTTTACAAACGACGGCGCAGGTCTCTGCAGTGCTTTGTTTCTGAGGACTTTCTCTGATAATTTAACCAGTGCACAAAATGCTCGCTGTACTCTCAAAACACCATCGTGAACTACTTTTTCATTACTTCAAAGATTGTTTAAAAGAGAGTCTCAACAGTTCTCGTATATTTCAGCGACTGTTTGTTTTCTTTGCGCCTCATTGGATGACAGAGCTGTACCTTTCCCAGTGCTGCAAACTTTCTTGTGAGAGGGAGTATAACAGTAAGAAAAGGCACATTCTAAGCCTAAAATTTGCCTATAAGAAAAAGGGCTTTTTCTGGGACTTCTGTTTATTTCGATTCACTTACAAAAAAATTTGTTATATTTTGTAGAATATCCCACCAAATTGAAAGTAAGGTCAAGCTGAAGAAGCAGTCTGAGAAGATTGCCTCGATAGAATGTAAGTGCGGAAGCCAGTTGGAATACATTTCTGCAGTTATGTATTCCAACAGAAATGCCGTGATTTAAAATTTTTTTAACTAACTACTATGTGACAATATGTGATGAAAGCTGCCACATTATACCTGTGCATGGCACATATCTGAACCCAAAGAAGGGTAGTGAAGATATGCCGTAGTGCGCACCTTGTTTGTGTTTTCTTTTTCCAAATTCTAACAAAAATGAAAAAGCAATTCTAGCCAAGGCTCATGTGCAGTGCATGCATTCTTCCAAAGAATAATGCTCCATTCAAATGTACTTAAATCTACAATAAAGCTTGAGGGAACTCTTAAGCTCCGCCTTAAAGGTAAGACGCGATAGCAATAATGAGTTTCTTTAGCGGCCTGGGGTCCTCTTTGCATATTGCTTCGCAGTATAGTCACTCTCTATTTTGTGTTCATATATCGTGGGAGTCAACAAACCACTTCCGGCACATAGGTGCAGCAGTTAAGCGATGCACCACTGCCCTGGAAGGTGGCCGTTTCAAACACAGCTGCCGCTGCAGCTTGTCGGACGCCGAGCAACCTCTGGCGACCAGTCATTAATTTAAGTGCCACCTGCCATGGTTGGCAGTTTGTGATGACATCACAAGGTCACGTGACCTAGGTGGCAGGTGGGCCAGCTGCTTTTTCGGTTACAGCACCGACGACGCTGGATTTTCTGCACAATGAGAGCCTTAACGCTATCACAGTAATACCTGGTTTTCCAGCTCAGTGTGGCGTAGTCAGGGCTGTTGCACAAGCCAGCAAGAAGTGGACAGGTTCCTTCCTCCACACACCTGCGCTTTGCTCCTCATTGTGCTTGAGAACAGGTTCAGTTCAGTTAGATGAGAATTGACCACCCAGAACTACAGAAAGAACTGTTTAATAGTGCTGGCATTGCATTTTCTTTCTTGCACATCAGTAAAAAATAAGTTCTCCATGATGTATCAGGCTTTCTTTGACCCATAATTCTCCACCTGCTGCACTTAGCCAAACCATTGTAATTCTATATAGATGCAGCCCTAATTCAGCTGCCGCGGTATCTCAGTGCTCATGGTGCTCGACTGCTGACTCGAAAGACGGGTTCGATCTCGACGGGTCGGTCATATTTCGATGAAGGTGAAATTCTAGAGGCCCGTGCACTGTGCGATGTCAGTGCATGTTAGAAAACATCAGGTGGTTGAAATTTCCAGAGCCCTTCACTACAGCGTCCCTCATAGCCTGAGCTGCTTCAGGACATTAAAGGGACAGCGGGGAGAACTCTATCAATTTTTTTCGTTAGCAAAATTTCATAGTTCGGCATTTCATGGCTTTATTGCCGCTTGTCCGGGAGCGAAAGATGCGTTTATTTAAATGAAATTTGGGTTCGAAGTTGAAAAAGTTTTTCCGGCCCTCGCATTCAAACTCAGCGTACTCTTATGACATCACGGCGACTCTTATGACGTCACAGGACGGAGTGACGTGAAACGTGACGTAAACACAGACTCCATGATTTCTGGCCGCTAGTGGTGCGGCCTAGCAGCAGCCGAAACAAAAGCTATCGCCGCCACACGTTGAAGGCATCTATCGGTTCTCGCTACCGTCGCTTCGTTTACGTTTGCACCAGCGTCTAGCCAGCGTGGATCCCGTTCCCGAACCTGCCAACGAAGTTCTTGCAAAAACTCCGGCCTGCATTTCAGCGACCTCAGCCCCGCAGAGCTTGAGATGATTTTGAGGGGGCACGGTTAGGTTAGGCGCCGGCGGGTCGTTTCCCCCTTCCCAAGCGAGCAGCCATTGCTAATTAAATATCTTAACCCCAGTGCTGGGAGTCGCGAGGGGCGAGAACACGGTCGGCACGTCGCGCCCATCAGAGGCTGGCTGAGGCTTTTGGGCCAATGGATTGTGATTCCATGAAAGGCATTGTTGCACGGAGGAGGTTTCTGATGGTTGCAAGGGCCAGGTTGCTTATTTTTTTGCCATAAAAAACGGACGGGTGCTCAAGGACGCTCGCGCTTACAGTTGGCGGCTTGAAAGTAAAACCGATGCACGACCCTTCAACGGGTTCCACGCGTTTCCGGAGGTACGGGGTTCACTGGATTGTGTTCTCTCGCCCACTTGCATGTACCTTCAGATGTGCACTGTGAATGGATTAAACTAACCGAGAGCTCGAAGAGAACAGCTCCGGCCAACTGCCGAAGCTGTTGAATGGAGCCGCAAACAAACAATTTGGAGGAGAGCAGGGTCACAGTCTCTGCAGGTTCCAAATCACTTTTAAAGCGACAGTTTTACTTGCCGTGAACTTGCGATTTCGCTATGGCGGTGCTCTGAGGAGGCACATGAGGTCACAATGCGCGTGTCGCCGCGGAGCCGTACCGGTCTGGCCGGGCCGGCGGCGGCTGGCGTACTCGGTGCGAAATAGAGACGTGCTCCAAGTCTCCGCCAGTGTGGTCAGAGTGCGTCGAAGCCGCCGAACGCGTCGGCGGTCAAGCGCAGTTGGAGTATAGAGGGTCTCGCTTTGGCCGACGTGACGTCGCCGTGCAGCGTGCGTGTTACGCCGGAGTATAAACGCGCTTTAACAGAACTTGCTCCAAACCGCTAACCAACGTATTCAGTGGCGACATCTATGGGAGTCACTGAAACCCTCCGCACACTCACAGAATAAAAAAAAATAAACTGCGCCGAGGCTTGGAACTGAACCAGGGCCTTCGGCGTTTGAGGTGAAGACACTACCACTCTGCCACGATGGCTCAGGCACTGAACGTGAATAAATTCGCACTCTTCCGATGCAGAAGTCTCTGCGCTTTCGCTACGTATAGCCTGTCCTAACAGAGCTAGGCCATCAGCAATTTTTTTTCTTCACTGTCTTGTATCTTGTCTTCCTTCCCTAATAAACGATTTCCTTTAAGTAGTTCAAAGTTGACTGGCACAGCCGGGAACGTATCGCCGGGTAAGCGTACGAAGACACAAGTGTTCTTTATGCTGCTAACTGCCTTGCATGATCACCGACCATCGTGCCATCATATTTTTTCATCGACCGTGGCGATGATCTGACCAGCCTTAACAGGCTCCTTCAAAGGTTCGCGAGCACTTGAAGCAGCACTTGCAGTTCCTCTGCTGTTCGGCACTTGTAAGTCGAGGTGCGTCAAAAACAAAACCACGGGGCACGCAAAGCTCATAGACGTCAATCGCCATAACAAACCGAAACTCTCCTGGCCGCCTATGGCGCCACCAAGCATCGGTTTTCTTTGCTTCCAACGTTCAGGTTGTCATTTGTCTCTCTTCCTTGTGTGATAAAAGTCCACTATCGGTTTCAAAACAAAACTTACTTCAATATTGAACTGCGCACCCTTCCTTTGTCAGCCTCAGATTTGTGCATTCCATGGAGTAAGGGAAATTCCTCCAAGGTGGCGTATCTTGTCCTATGATGTAATCACGCTTGTACTTGCGAGATTGGCTTGTGGCGCAGATACCTGTATTTTGGTTCTTGCAATTTTCTACCTTACAAGAGCTTTGTTTTCAGTAAGAGTGGCGTTTTTGTGATCAGGAGCTGGTATTCTAACGATACAAGCCAACTTCAATTTCTCCTCAGTGTCCCTTTAAACCCCTATAAACCGCAGCCCTAGTTCAAACAGTAAGAGTGGCGTTTTTGTGGTCAGGAGCTGGTATTCTAACGACACAAGCCAACTTCAATTTCTCCTCCCTTTAAACCCCCATAAACTGCAGCCCTAGTTCAAAAATATTTACAGAACATTACCTCAGTTTCCGTGAAGCTTTCGAGACAATTAAGTGGTGGTTGGTTATTCAAACAGTGCCAAGAGTTAATTGCTCAAACTTGTATAATTTTTGTCTTCGTCTTCTGCTAGGCTATATAATTTTGTCTAAATTCACATAAAAAATTGGAGGACGCTTAAGCTTCGCCTTTAAGAGTGGACCGTCGCGACAGCATGTTGCAGCACTGCCAGGGAGTCCACGGAACGCCATCGCCCGTTCGGCACGACGCCTTGCCCATGAGACAAATCGCTCTGCTACGTACAGTAAAACGGACGCGCGGAGCTGCAAACCACGTAGAAGCGCTGCCAGGCGCATTGCCGAAATGCGCGGGACTCAAGTTGCAGTCGTAGTTCGTCGATGCCACGAATGCGATGCCACGAACGCCAGCGTAGCTTCTGCTCTGAACGAACAGGCAGCAAGCCGCAAGCTTGTGCGCTGCGTTGTTCGTCACTCACCGCGTGATTCCTGCGTGCCAGCACGGCCCCGCGTTGTCCGAACGTGACGAGCGGGAGGCGCTGCCGTCGCGCGCCACCTGTTGGGGCAGTGGCGTACATTGCGAGGAGGAGCAGGATTTTTCGCTCACGGCCGACGCCGACGACACCGGCTTTTCTGCGACACGAGCTTCTTAACGCTGTCGCATTAAGGGGACTATGCAATAAAGTAAATGAGGTTATGTAAAGCAGATGAGAGATTGGCATTCAATCACTCGTCACCCCAGTGCAAGAAGTTTTCAGCTAGCATCAATAACAACCAAGATATAGAAGATTAAAAATTACGCTCCTCCTCTGCCCCCTCAACTTGTACACGCGGGGCACCAGAAAAAAATAAAGAAAACAGGTATGGGACTGGGCCCCGCCTATGAACACGACATCCGCTGGCGTTCGGTTTGCAGTTTCCGGCTGTCGCACCCAGCGCCCCAGCAGCAGCATCGGCACCGTCTCCGCGGTCTCTCTTCGCCTTCCTTGATTGCGGCCCGCGTCAGATTCTTTTGCTTGTTGTCTGTTGTTGCGGACGAAAAAGACACTTCGGGTGGCTCCGGAACTCCCGACAGAAAGAGGTGGCAGAGGTAAATTGAAACCATATGCACGAACGCAATGACCTGGCTTGCGCTTGCCCGAGGGGCTCGCGCAGCGGCACGAGCAGACGACTTTGACGGCTACCGGAAGTGTGTTCGTGACGTCGTGGCTGCTGTGGCTCCAGCGAATCGGAGCGTGTGGGGGCCTGCCGAAGTTGCGGAACTAGTGACGTCTATTTTCACGATTTTAGTTGCAAAATCCGTCACTACGAGAACACCAATCGGCATGCGAATTTTGAAAAACATGGTTATAAAAATTCATAATAAATTGTCAGCTCAGCTCCGAAGAGTTTTACTTAGTGTGATTGATCCTTAGCATCATTTCTAAGCGCTGAAAACATTTACAAGAGACTTGACTTTTAATTCATTGCATTGTCCCTTTAACGAGGTGCCATTATCATTAGGTAATAAAAGTTTTGCAGAACCCTCATGTTTTAATGCTGTTTATAAATTGTCAGCTCAGCTGCGAAGAGTTGTACTTAGTGTGATTGATCCTTAGCATCATTTCTAAGCGCTGAAAACGTTTACAAGAGACTTGACTTTTAATTCATTGCATAGTCCCTTTAATGAGGTGCCATTATCATTAGGTAATAAAAGTTTTGCGAAATCCTCATGTTTTAATGCTGTTTATCCCTCATGTAATACCCCACTCCTAAGACATTTGAGGTACTGACAGTAAATAAACGCACATGCAGTGTACCATTGTGTATACTGTGCTGTGCACAGTACAAGAGAACGTCAGACTCATGGTATGCGATTATGGTTGCACGGGGCTGTTGCAGTGGTGCACGCTTTGTAACGTCTCCTGTGCCAGCGCTCATTTGCTTGTCTGGTTAGGTTTCCACTGCTGTTGTGGTGCTAAGCATTAGTTGGCATGTTCAATGTCTGGTCGTGTCAAATGCAATTCAGTTCACACAATATGCGAAACGGCCGTGCATTGAGAAATTGGCGCTCTTTAATAAAGAACTGGTTGGCGCTCATATCGGTGGTGGCGAGCCCTCTACTACCACACACTAGCCTTGGGATCCGAAGTTTCTTATTATTGTTTTAGTTTTTAAAGGGACTCTAGAGACATCCTCTCTCATTTCTTGTTCGTTGTAAAGAATCGATTATACGTTATCCACCAATAGAAGCATTTGTTCCTGATAAAAGTTGTGTTTAACAATGGAACACTTTCTTGCCGCCACTCTGTTCAGAATTGTGTCTATACTGAAAAATGGACTCTGTGGTCACTGTTTGACACTGAATGACGGCATCACCCAGCCTGAGATATCCGCAACCTTAAGAACTGTATTGATGTCATTGAAGTTTGCTTGTGAAAACAGCAGATGGCGGTACTGCTGATGTTTTATTTTCTTGCTTTTTCTGTATTAATAAAGCACCGAGCCTTCTTTGCAAAGCAAGTGCCTCTACTGGACTTTGACGCACCCTTCGTGCTCAGTGAAGTGTACCGGAAGCCTGTCAAGAGTCCCTGAAGAGGCCATACACCAGGTGGACTGCACGACTGAGTGGCCGGCTACTATGTGGTTCAACCTGTCCTACAAGTACCAGCAGGTGGGGGCTTAGTTCCGAGTTGGACTTCACATGGCTTATTTTATTTTCATTTTATTACTTACTGCTAGTTCTGTACTAGGTCTTTGGGTAGAAAAATTTGTTGAGCTAGGCTCATCGGTTTAGAGTGTGAATCAGTGAAAGCTCTTATAGCTTTTATTTGGCTATATACATTTCCACCAATTTCAGACGAAAAGTCTGAAAAAGTGAAATATTCGAAGATACTTTTACATTAATATTGAAGGTAATAGTCCATTCTTCTTATATGTAGCGAAATCTTTCTTATAAAGCGTTTCTACCGGTCGCATCGAACAGTTAAGACTCCCATAAAAAACCAACCGGGAATACTTTTGATGATAGGAAAAACATTAATAGAAACAAAAAATCAGACTGCCCTCGGGTGATCAGGAGGTGTGTTGATTGTTCTATTGAAATGTTACATTATATGGAAAAGTCCGTTCATAAATGGTTTCCTGGTCGAAAATGCTTTTGTGCAGAAATGCTGAGTATTCTCTGCATTCTGCAATGGAACCACATTCCGGTTGTGCAGTGGTTGTGCATTCCTCTCGTCCCATCAGCCTCTTCCTTCTGGGCTAGCTGCCCGTCACGTCCCACCGGTCTCTCTCTACCCTCTCCTTCTCTCCTAAATGTTTAGAGTGAGATTTTCCTCTCTTCGCCTTTCCATCTGCCAACCGTGGCAGTGGCAAACATTCAATATAACTCACTGAACTTCGATTGAATGCAGTCAAGCTAAATTATTTACTAATTGAGGTCTTATGTCTAGCAATGTAGATTCCATGGTAGAATGATGGGCGATATGGCTAAACCAAAGGTACAACAGCATTCGGTGTAAAACAGTATAAAGCGGTGAATGTGAATTAGAACACACTGCACGATTACAACCCTGAGTTGAAAATATGCTCACAAAAAGAAAGCAGAAAGAAGCACATTAGTGAACCAAGCACAGCTTGGGCAGTACCAAGCAGTAAATTATGAAACAAAGAAGTATATTGTGAAATAAAGAATTGCAATATGATAGTCAGAAGTTGATTACAGAGAAGCGGCAGCACAATTGCTGATTGTAACGCAGTGGGAGGTTGAGAACAAAATATAGCCAAGAATCATCCTTGAAACAACATACAAGTTCAAAACACAAAAAGTTCTACTATAACTGTAGCACAAGTGCAAAAGTGGTCGCAGGGCTTATTTTTCACATGGAGTGTGGTGTGGGTTATATTCATTAAAACAAAACATCGTCACGTTAATCCTCGTGGAGATGAGAATTTCAGTGACAGCTAAGCCAGTGCGAAAGCTGTTGATAGTCAGAGTGATTAGTAACTCTGGCTGGGGTGGCATAACTGGAGTGTGGACTTGGGGCAGAGGTGTAGGGTAGGCATGCCTAAATGCACAGCTGTGCATCCACATGTGACAGTGCATCATGCATTGTCATGCATGCTCACTCATGCATGTATGTGAGGCCGCACTGCATATGTGACGTCACTACATTACGCTATGACAAATCCATGCGCATCTGCATTCCTTTGCCACTTCGGACTCCATGTTACGCCGACTTCAGCATCGTGTAACCAAGCAATAGGTCCTTAACAGCTGTTGCTGTAAAAAAAGAACCCTGCCAGGCTTCTATTCCTTCTGGGCCAATTAAAAGGAGTTGTGGTACCATTGCACGTCCCATTGAGGATGGCCCACGTGCTTGCCAGCTGTTACCGGACAATTTTACATTGAGCCACAGCCGCCACGGTGGCTGGCTCGAAAGACGCGGGTTCGATCCCAGCCACGGCGGTCGAATTTCGCCTCCATGCAAAATTCAAGAGGCTCGTGTGCCATGCGATGTCAGTGCACGATAAAGAACCCCAGGTGGTCGAAATTTCCGGAGCCCTTCACTACGGCGTCTCTCATAGCCTGAGTCACTTTGGGACGTTAAACCCCCATAAACCATAAACCTTTTACATTAAGCCAACCATCAGCATCCATCACATTTGTCGGTCGAGGGTGACCAACATAGAGTACGACATCTGCGTGATGCTCACCTTGCATGGTTATTACTGTAAAACCTATCGGTCAGCACATCTCCCTGGAGAACTTCTACCAGGCAGCTTGGGCAATGGAGCTCTAAGGCATTTTCCATATTTATGCCAATGTCTTGCCATTCTCATGGCTGGCAATGCATCAGGGTTGCTTCCATTGCAGCATACCATGAAAAGCTACCTTGGACAGCTTTCTTGCCCAAAAAGAGAGCATGCTTGGGAGTGCATTGTCAAAAAAAAAGTTAGCGGTCTGTTTGCATGGGAAGAGTGTGTGCTTGTAAACCATGCTCATTGTAAAAATAATGGAAATGCGTTAAGGGACTGTGCGTGATTGCGTGCAGTTCGCCAAGCATAATCAATGTAGTGCATGCTGTGCTTTGACTTCGACCTTAGCTTCCAACCTGTGTTCTATAATTGATATGGTTATATGTATGATAGTGTGATTAGTAAAAAAATGAAGTGGTAACCCTGCGTTCCTGAGGAAACCAAATTGGATACCCGACCTGTACTGAACATGCCCATATGTGCTTATGTTCCTGGCGTAATAACATAGTTCTTGGGAGTAAACAATCTTTTGATGGCGAAGGGAAGAATTGCAGATGGTCCTGGTGTTTGCACATGTATTATTATATTCATTTAGTTGTGGCAAATTTGGCACAGGCTCAGCGGGGTGATGTTGCACCAGCTGTGTCATTTGATTGCCACGCAGGTGGGCCACACATGGTGTGATGCAGGCAGAGAAAAAATTGAGGGCACTTAAGTCTGCTTGAGTGCAGACATGCGAAAGCATGGAACTTTCTAGAACGCGTTTTTTTTTCCACGACTCTTGTGTACCCATTGTATTTTTTGTTTTGTTTGCTTTTATGTTTTCGTTTTTATATATTTTGCATTCATTAATGTTTGTTTTCTTTTCCGTTTCTTTGAGATATTCACAGGAATCTTTTGAGGAACAACTGGTGACATACGCATTCTGCCTATTGGAGTTTTTGTGTAGCATGGAAAACATTCCACTTAATCAACTTTTCTAGTTACTATGGGTACTTGAGTGGACGAATGCTTACTGCAGCAGTAGTAATGAGTAACGATAAAATAATAGAATGTGTACCACCAGAAAACTCATTCATTTCAGATTACACTGGAAGACAAACTTATGATGGGAAAGGTGTATAAAAAAGCAGCAGGATGGTCAGTGAACCATAAAGCACCTCTTTTAATGGGAAAGGGGGTAGATGCTTTCTTTAGTAAAGTATTAAGGGTTAGTCCTGTAAGTGCCAAGAGTTTTATGCTGTGTGTGATGGAATTGAGTTGAAGGCTGAAAACGTAGGAAGGGAGCAAGTTAACTGCCAAGCTGCCAGCCATGGATTGAGAAAAGATAGGAGTGGGAACTCCATTGGCGACGTCCTGAGCAAGCAGTTGGATCATGTCATGGAAACACCACTGGAACCGCTGACATTAACAGTGCCTAACTCGTACAACACAACCACTCTGCATTATTCGCGGTGAAAATTCTTCCCGCATATTCAACCGGAAGTGCTTTAGTACTCTCGATGCTTAAAAAATTGATCTAAATTCCTGCTAGTAATTACAGTGAAGTTTTGTTAATTTGAACCCACCCACCAGGTGCTGATCAACCTGAAGAAGATACCTGCCATGCTGATGGGCGAGGTGATGAACAACTATCACGCGAAGACCGGTAGTGCTGCGGCAGCTGCCCCACTACACTAGCTGCGTTCATGGTTCCTCGCTCTGTGGCGGCCTCATCCTCAAGCTTGTCATGCGGGACCACTCCCTGGCGTGGCGGGTGGTTGGATGGCTCTCGCAGCGCTGTAGCCACAGCACCCTGTTCTGCTATGCTGCAGTCCGAACCTACGGCCCCATTGTGACTGCCATCTGCAGGATCCTCAAGATCTGCGTATGTCAGTGTGAAATGAGAGGACTGCAGGAACCAAATTTTTAGTACCAAGTTTTCTTCTCGTTTTAATGATGTGAAAGACTTTACTTTGAAACACTGATCACCATGTGGTTCAGTAAAACGTTGCCGTAAGTTTTTTTTTTTTTTAAATGCGACGGGATGACTTATTCTCCGGAAAAATGTGTGGTCCGAAACTAGTATTTTGGTTTTGAAAATGACTTCAAGAACAAGGGAAGGCAACAGTCACAGAAACCCCTAATGTCTGGACAGTTGTTTGAACTGGAAACATACAAACGAGGTTCTGCCGCACTATTTGCATATAACTAGAAAATTAAAACTTAACTTCTCTTATGCTGTTTCAGGTTTGGTTTCTGCAGATGAACGATGGCTGCAGGTTCAAAGTTAATTATAGGTCACTAGAGGCATAAAACGCTGATATAATTGTGGCTCTGATGATTTTGAGGAAGCAAGGCTCATGACTGGCTCCCTGGAGCAGGGGACGCCTCAGTCACACTTTCAGGTATGTCGCGGTTGTGAGAGAGATGTGGGCTGCACACATTAGCGCTGACAACATTGTGGCAGGCACGCCGCTTTGCAGCAACAGGTCGCAGCATTCATTTTGTGACCAACCTCTTGCAACAACCATTAATTTAACCACCACCTGCTAGGCTGGCAGAGTGGGCGCTCAGCCTATCCAGTGTACAGAATACGAACGTTAAGACGCCAAGCCACGTCTACTTGCCAAATACACCACAGCTTTCGCTCTCTTACCAGGTTTAGCAGTGGTTGAACCGCAGCTTTTTTTTCATTCAATGGGAAAGCATTATATGCCCTATGCGAACGAAAAGCCCTCACCGGAAGATCCACGCAAACCGTGACTCCACAGGAAGTGGTATCCCACACAAGACCCCAGAAGAGAGTGTATATAGATGTGACCGGAATTATTGAATGAAACATGGCCCAAAGACAAAAATGAGATTAACGATTGGTTTTTGGGGAAAGAAGAAAGGAAAAAGGTGCCGTAGTGGAGGGCTGCAATAATTTCGATCACCCCGGGATCTTTAACAGCTCAGGGGCACCTTTGTTTTTCGGCTCCACCTAAACGCTGCCGCCGCTGTCAAGTTCGAACCCAGGTACTCCGGATCAGTAGCCAAGCGCCCTATCCACTGAGCCACTGCTTAGCCGCCGTAGCGAAGATGTTGGTTTCAGCAACACATACCCCAGGTGAAGTTGAAATCCCAGCGACGGCATCACATGGTTGACCTCAACGTGGTGGCAGCATTCCAGTCTGCATTCGCACCAAAATTTCGAGCCGTTCGTCATGTACCGTTCCTGGTGGTATCATAGCATTTCTCTTTGCCTATAGCTTACATGTTTTAGTCAAGTTGAAGGTTAGCAGATTGCCCAGGGGTTTGCAGCTGTATTATTATATTCATTTTGTTTTGGCAAATTTTTCACAGGCTCATCGGGGTGATGTTGCACAGGCTCCGAGGGTTCATGTTGCACCAGCTGTATCATTTGATTGCCACGCAGGTGGGCCACGCATGGTGTGACACAGGCAGAGAAAAAATTGAGGGTACTTAAGTCCGCTTAAATGCAGGAATGCGAAAGCATGCAACTTTCAAGAATGCGGGTTTTTTCCGCGACTCCTGTACCCATTGTATTTTTTCTGTTTTGTTTACTTGTTATTTTTTATATATTTTTGCATTCATTATGTTTTTTGTTTTCGTTTTCTTTTTCCTTTTTTTCTCTGCTTTGCTGAACGCCTGGCTGATTGTACCTGGCTCTAGTCCTTGCTTTCCTTTGGTCTCTTGTATTTTTTCACCTCTTCGTTCTTTTTTTCTTCAACCACGCAAGCGATGACCATCAGATGTGTAAGCAATTTATACTGATTCATATTTGAACAGTGCAATAAAACAACGGGACACAACAAAAAAATGACACCACACGCGCTGACTCGCAACTAGATATTTAATTTTCGTCAAAGGCATCTTAAATACTAAGTACGCCAAACACAAACAAGAGCGAAAAACCAACAGAAAAGCAAATAGTCATGCCTACGACAGTGACAATCAACACGAGCTCGAAACTACACATTTTGGCCGGATAAAAACATCATCTCTTTATCAGTGAGTGTGACAGAAGGATCATTAATGCAACTATCTGATTCCAAGCGGATGTGAAAAGCCTCCAAAATCTCCCGCGTTAGGCTGTCATTATGTTTTCCTAGGATGACGGTGTTAGACAACAGAGGTGTGCAAGTACCTTCTCTCCAGTGACGGGCAAGGCACTTGCACCCGTCTGTTGTCTAACACCGTCATCCTAGGAAAACATAATGACAGCCTAACGCGGGAGATTTTGGAGGCTTTTCACATCCGCTTGGAATCAGATAGTTGCATTAGTGATCCTTCTGTCACACTCACTGATAGAGAGATGATGTTCTTATCCGGCCAAGATGTGCAGTTTCGCGCTCGTGCCGATTGCCACCATTGGGGGCATGATTATTACCTTTTGTGTTGTTTTCTTTTGGTTTTTCCCTCTTGTTTGCGTTTGGCTTACTTAGTATTTAAGATGCCTTTGACGTGAATTAAAAATCTAGTTGCGAGTCACCGCTTGTGGTGTCCATTCTTCGTTGCCTCCCGTTGTTTTATTGCGCTGTTCAAATATGAATCAGTACCAACTCGCCCAGTTCGCAGCTTTAATGAGCAATTTATTCCTACCCTCAGTCCTATCTTTCCATTTTGTTTTAAATCCTTCTCTTTATTTTTTTCTTTAAGTCTGCTTACCCGCAGGAATGCCAAACCATGGAACTTTCTAGAACGCGGGTTGTTTTCCACGACTCCTGTACGCAATTTTTTGTTGTTTATTTTGTTTATTTTTGTTTGCATTCGTTACCGTTTTCATTTTTTGTTATTTTTTAATTGATTTTTAATGCTTTTTGCTAATTTAGTTTTGATGACTTTATTTTATTGACAGGTGAGGCGAACACGTCCCTGCTGACAGGCACTTCTGGCCGAGCATGAGCCATTAAAGGCTTTCGTCTTTAAAAATTGGGCCGGGGGGAAAGGGGCTTTTCCAGCGGTTGATGCCCAGCCCCATTGAGGCCTATCCACTGGCCACCCGCCCGGTCGACCGAGACATCGCCCTGCTCTCTGTCTCATTTGGCACGCTGCTGGGACTGGGGGCATTTGTCGAGCACCAGATTGCTTTGA
Organism: Amblyomma americanum; assembly: GCF_052857255.1. Taxonomy (NCBI): domain Eukaryota; kingdom Metazoa; phylum Arthropoda; class Arachnida; order Ixodida; family Ixodidae; genus Amblyomma; species Amblyomma americanum. The sequence goes on along the minus strand of NC_135497.1, from coordinate 533,835,762 downwards.
GGTGGTTGGTGAAAGACCATCTCGAGGAACCTTCCAGCACGAGCAGCGGTCCCTGCATGTCGACCTCCACCTCAACCTCTGCAATGCCTGCCCACAGCGATTGGCAGAGTACCGGTTGGTGGTGCCATACATCAACACCCTCAAGGTGCGTGGATTCTTTAATGCGTGTGTGTTTTCTTTTATTACATTTGGACTGGAGGAAACATGCATGAGCATGGGTTGTGTTCTTAGCTGTGGGGATAGTAGCACATTCAGCACAGAATGCAGTACATTATTGCGTGAGACAGAATGCACAAAATATCTGAAGAACAAGTCCAAATCTAATTATACACTCAGATACTAAACTTTTCTCCTATGCGTGCGTTCATCAGGTGTAGCTGTTATCTAATTGCAAACAAGAACAACGGTCAGGATTGAAATCACCTCCCATGTAGGCACAGTTAGATATCCTTCAGTGAACATGTTTGCAGATTTGCTTTTGTTTATTAGTAACAAATAACTGGTTGTGTCCTATCCACAATCTCTCGGATCTGCTCGTGGGGCATTATATCTGCTACATTATAAAGAACCCAAGGTGGAGTTCGCAAATATGCAAATCTAGATGCCTCTTTTTAATGTACTTTGCTACCAGTGCAGTCGTGAATCCACACTTGTGGAAGCAGTTCGCCATTGTTTGCGTAGTCACACTGTCCCAAGACATCGCCAGAAAATTAATTGTGTCCAGCAGACTAATCTGCAATTTGTCATCTTTGCAATCAATCTTTGTGAGTAATCGCCTCACTAAAAGGCCTTTGAAGTGATGTTTTACGTTCCGCGTTATCGCTGTGTCGAACGGCTGCAGGTGGGTCATCGTGTTCGCAGGCAAGAACATGACTGTGACATTGTTTAATGTCACTTTCTTGAGGTGGGCTGAGCACTAATCGACAAAAAGCAAAATTTTTCTCTTCTTCGATGACATCTTCTGATCTAAGCCGGTAAGAAACTCTCGAGAAAAATCCGCAGTCATCGAGGTTTTCTTATTAGCCTTGTAGAAGCAAGGCAAACATCCAGCTAATCGAAAGCATCTCGGTCGCTTAGCCTTGCCGATGACGGTCAGAGTCATTTTTTTTTAACCATCGGCGTTGCAACAGAAAAGTACAGACACTCTCCTCACTTTTCTGGCCGCCTTGGTAAGCCTGGCCCTTCACACACAAACTCTTGCTCGGTTGCAGGTTGAAAAAGATGCTTGCCTCATCGGCATTGAAAATGTCGCACGGCGCGTACCCCGAGGTCAGCGCCGGCAGTGAGTCGATCCAGTAGCCAACCGCCGTCTCGTCCACTTTCTTACCCTCTCCGCAGTTTTATAAACACGCCCGTACCTTTCTTTAAAGCGATGCAGCCATCCTCCGGACGCTTGAAAATTTTCGATGCCAAGAGAAAGTGCAATGTGGTCAGCCTTCTCCCCTAGCACTTTGCCGTCCACGTTCACACCGGCTGCAGTCACCTCGCGAAACCACGTCAGTAGAACTTCTTCCAACTGTACATGTGTAGCAGTCTTCGCTTGCTTGACGTTGACACCGAAGTGCTGGGCATTCTTCAAAACGACTTCCCGCTGCCCGACAATAGTGCAGAGCGTCGAAGGTGCTACTCCTAGTTCATTTGCCAAGTCGAGACGTTTTTTCTTCGGGTTTTCTTCAACCTTCTTCAAAATTTCGAGTTTTTCTTTAAAAGAAAGGGACTTCCGCTTCTGAGACATGTTGTATTTGAACGATCCGGTCTTCGGCGCACACTTAGCTAGCGTCCTTGTCTGGTCGCGTTTAGGCAGGCAGAGTAAGTCGTCGCACAACACGAAACACACGGCAGCAGCAAACGGAGGAATGTATCGGCGGAGGAGAGCAGAGGTGGGGGCGGGGCAGCGGCAACAAGCTGCGACAGCTTGCAAGATCCAATCAGCAACTGAGTGGCATCGCCCACGTGCGTCGTCCTGCTGGACACGAAAGAGAATGGGCGGGCCTAGCATCCGGATCGGTCGGTGCCGCGGAGGCCTCCGGACATTGGTGGCAGGGGCTGGGACTGGGCGCGATGCAACCGCGTGTGCTGGCTCCACCTGCGTGGGTGGCGCGGGTTTGAAAATCTGCCGCTGGACATTCGCACGGAGGGAAAGGGGGGTTGCGCTCCTCCCCGAGACGAACTGTGCGAGCTCGCTTGCTGGCGTGGGTGGTCGCACGTTCGTATCATCTGCGCGGGACTGAAAATTTGTTTGTATAATCCCGAATTGTAACGTATTCTGTACAATGTAGACTGTTCGGGACTCCTTCAAAATTCGTATCATCCCGAAATTGGTGTCAACCGTAATCGTATTATCGAGATTCTACTTAGCCTGTTTTATATATAGTTTTATACAAAGTGGAGGAATGATTTAGGGGGGGGGGGGGGGGTTTGCTCAGTTTCTAACAGTTTTATACAGAACTTACAGGGACCCAGAAAGAGGCTCTCAATAAAGTTGCGATATGTCTGGATGTTAAAAGATGCCGCTTCATAATTATCCTCCAGTAAGAATCATTTTAATGCGTTTTGTGGAAGCCAAGTTATATGCAGATGAAGTTTGAACTGCCACGTCGTCGCGCCTTTCCCTTTCCTCTCGCACGCCGAAACAGCGGCGCTCCTCCGCCGGCCCCACGCACCCGGCCACTCCACTACCTCCGCCAGCTGCGGTGCGGCCATAGTAGCGCGTGACCGTCTGAAAGAATTTGGTGCTCTGAACCCATGGTAACCCCCGGCTGGTGAAGTCACTTGCACGGCGTGACGTCGTAGGCCAGGTTTTCGCACGAAAGCCCGGAACCGCGCATCTCCGCGAGGTGTGAAAGTGGGAATTTTAAAAATGTATTGTAAATTTCCTGCTCGCTTTTGAGGTCTCATTCGGGGCACTGACGCTCGGTGGCGTGTACTCTACATAGTGCAAGCATTTTAAAGCCAAGCTCAAACAATCCTTTCTGCGTCCATTTAAACAAATGGTCCCCATGCTCTGCCAGTGTGCTTGATGGTATCTTGAGTAAAACATCTTATAGTGAAAGCAGTTGTGGTACCACTGCACGTCTCTTGGAGGATGCCCCATGTGCTTTCCAGTTGTTACTGGACAGTGTTTACATTGAGCCGACCGTCAACATCCATTACAATTGTCGATCGAGGGGGACCAACGTGGAGTCCAAAATATGCGTAATGCTCCCCTTGCAGTGATATGCACCGCATAATGTGCCCTCCTTGTATGGCTTTAATATCTATTGGTCACTACATCTCCCTGGAGAACTTCTACCATGCAGCTTTGTCAATTAAGCTCTGAGCCCTTTTTCTTATTTATGCCAATGTCTTGCCGTCCCTCACGACTGTCAATGCATCAGGGTTGCTTCCATTGCAGCATGCTATGAAAAGCTACCGTTGGACAGCTTTCTTGCCCAAAAAGAGAGCATGCTTGGGAGTGCATTGTCAAAAAAAAAGTCAACGGGCTATTTGCATGGGAAGAGTCTGTGCTTGTAAATCATGCTCATTGTAAAATTAACGGGAATGTGTTAAGGGACTATAAATGATTGCGTGCAGTTCGCTAAGCATAATGAATGTTGTGCATGCTGTGCTTTGGCTTGCGCCCTAGCTTCCAACCTGTGTTCCATAATTGATATGGTTATATGTATGATAGTGTGATTAGTAAAAAAATAAAGTGGTAACACGGTGTTCCCGAGGAACCAAATTGGAATCCCTGACCTGTACTGAACATGCCCATATGTGCTTATGTTCCTGTCCTAATTGCATTGTTCTTGGGAGTAAATAACCTCATGATGGCGAAGGGAAGAATTGCAGATAGCCCAGGGGTTTGCAGCTGTATTGATATATTCATTTAGTTTTTTCAAATTTGGCACAGGCTCAGCGGGGTGATGTTGCACAGGCTCTGATGGTTCATGTTGAACCAGCTCTATCATTTAATTGCCGTGCAGGTGGGCCACGCATGGTGTGAAGCAGGTAGAGAAAAAATTGAGGGCACTTAAGCCTCGTTACATGCAAGAATGCGAAAGCATGCAACTTTCAAGAATTTGGGTTTTTTTCCACGACTCCAGTACCCATTGTAATTTTTCTGTTTTGTTTACTTGTTATTTTTTATATATTTTGGATTCATTATGTTTTTGTTTTCGTTTTCTTTTCTCTTTTTTTCCCTGCATTGCTGAACGCCTGGCTGATTGTACCTGGCTCTATTCCTTGCTTCTTTTTGTTCTCTAGTATTTTTTCACCTCTTCGTTCTTTTTTTTCTTCAGCCACCCAAGCAATGACCATCAGATGTGTAAGCAATTTATTCCTGCCCTCAGTCCTTGCTTTCCATTTCGTTTTAAATACTTCTCTTCATTTTTTTATTTCTTCATTTTTTTAGTGTGCTTACCCGCAGGAATGCCAAACCGTGGAACTTTCTAGAACGCGGGTTGTCTTCCACAGTCCTGTATAAAATTTTTGTTTTTTATTGTGTTTATTTTTCTTTGCATTCGTTACCGTTTTCACTTTTTGTTCTTTTTTCATTAAATTTAATGCTTTTTGCTAATTTAGTATTGATGGCATCATTTTATTGACAGGTGAGGCGAATGCGTCCCTGCTGACAGGCACTTCTTGCTGACCATGAGCCATTAAAGGCTTTCGTCTTAAAAAATGGGGCCGGGTGGACAGGGGCTTTTCCTGTGGTTGATGCCCAGCCCCATTGAGGCCTAACCACTGGGCACCTACCCGGTCGGCCGAGACATCGCCCTGCTCTCTATCTTGTTTGGCACGCTGCTGGGACTGGGGGCATTTGTCGAGCACCAGATTGTTTTGAGGTGGTTGGTGAGAAACCACCTCGATGCAGTCTTCCAGCACGATCAGCGGTCCCTGCATGTCAACCTCCACCTCAACCTCTGCAATGCCTGCCCACAGCAAGTGGCAGAGTACCGGTTGGTGGTGCCATACATCAACACCCTCAAGGTACGTGGATACGTTCATGTGTGTCTTTTCTTTTCTTTTATTACATTTGGACTGGAGAAAACATGCATGAGCATGGGTTGTGTTCTTAGCTGTGGGGATAGTAGCACATTCAGCACAGAATGCAGTACATTATTGCATGAGACAGAATGCACAAAATATCTGAAGAACAGGTAAGTCCAAGTCTAAATATACATTCAGATACTAAACTTGTCTCCTATGCATGCTTTCATCAGGTGTAGCTGCTATCTAATTGCAAACAAGAACAACGGTCAGGATTGAAATCACCTCCCACGTAGGCACAATTGGATATCTTTCTCTGCACATGTTATCAGATTTGCTTTTGTTTATTAGTAGCAAATAACTGCTTCAGTCCTATCCACAACCTCTCGGATCTGCTGGTGGGGCATTATATCTGCTACATTATAAAGAACCCAAGTAGGAGTTCGCAAATATGCAAATCTAGATGCCGCTTTTAATGCACAATGGACGTCATTTACTGTATTTACACATTTACTGTATTTACACGATTGTAAATTTACCCTTTTTTGTAGTTTGAAAATCCGAAGGGGGATTGGGGGTTCTACTTAAAATCAAAACCAAAGTATGGCATCATAAATAAATGCGACATAAGTGATTTATCATGGATGCTACAGCGTGGTTCCAATTTTACATTTCACCTACGGCTCTGCCCAGTAGCATTCAGCCATTCTGCGCACATGTTAAGAATGATTTTTCTTCTTTTTTTACACTTAACTGCACAATTGGTGCTCATGGAAGTGTCGATAGTTGACGGAAGGGCAGCTGTTTCAATTGCGGTGGCACGCCACTCGAAACGACGACGCTTCCAAGGAGTGTTGGTAACTGGTCGGAGAGCCAGCACCGCTCACACGTGGTTTCTTTGGCTCTGTTTGACACATTTCACTTGACTGGTACCGAGGTTTTGAGAGTCTTGAATGTGGTGCTTCGGCAATCATTTGTGCTCTGGGTCCGGTAAGCATTCTAGATGGCTGTCATTCTTTACGTCAAAAAAACAAACAACTCTATGGTGCCTCTAGTATAACTTTTCGGAATGGTTGATGCGGGTGTCAGCTGCAACAAAGCAAAATTTTTCAACAGTTCCTCGTGATGTCGTGGTGCAGGTATTTACTAGGTGTGGAATTTCGCGGGATGGCGACGCTAGAACGACATGGTGTGGGATCGCAGCAGCGATGACAACAGCAGCAATAGAGAGAACGATGGCGCAAGACTACAATTTCGGAATGCGCTTGTGAGCACGCCCTTTTTTTTCTGACGCAATAGGTGTAGGCGGGTCGAATTGAAATCGTGTAAATACGGTAGTTAGCAAGCGATTGTTGCTAACACATGAATCAGTCACAGAGCCTAGTGTTACAAGGTAGCTCTTCGTTTCTGTATTTTTTTCAGAGTAGGTTCTGATGTAAATTAAGATGTACACTAAACCTTCACTAACACAGAGGCCCAAGAACACCGAAAAATTCCAAGATAAAAAAAGTTTTGAAAATAAGGAAGGAAAGTACTGCAATTTCCTTTGTGCTGGTCGTGTATTCGTGCATTTTCAAATTAAATCGTGTATCTTTACTTTGCAGTACAAATTTTACAACACTAACTGATCGCTCTACTTGTAACAAAAGCAGTGATATCCTTTTGTAGCACGAAACTCCAAGGAATAACATTAACTAGAGATGAACATGTAATCCCATAGATAATGTGGCCAAAACTGCCTTCTGAGCGACAGCTCAAACAATACTGCTAGCCTGAGGGGGTAGATCGGTCGGAGGCGCTTGTTCCTTTCCACATGTCCCCATCTGTGGGCCTGCCCGGCCGCCTAGAAAATGGACTGTTGTAACTTTATTGAAAGCTGGTAGAGGAAGTGCAGCTTGGGGTGCACATGGAGGCAGACTAGCACAGACTTGCTTGGTCCATGGTAGGGTTTGCTATGTGACCTGCAGGTCGTGCATGCCACTGGCTAAGGGCATTTTGTTAAATTGTGAGGTTTCGTGTGCCCGGCTTGGATAAATTCACAGAAACCTCTTGAGGAACAACTATTTACATACACATTCTGCCTGTTGGAGTTTTTTGTGCAACATGGAAAACACTCCACTTAATCAACATTTGTATTTACTATGGGGACTTGAGTGGATGAATGCTTACTGAAGCAGTAGTAATGAGTAAAGATAATATGGGGACTTGAGTGGATGAATGCTTACTGCAGCAGTAGTAATGAGTAACGATAAAATACTAGATGTGTACCACTAGAAAACTCATTCATTGCACATTACACTGGTAGACAAAGTTAAGATGGTGTCACCACTTCGAGCACTTTTGCGTGCGCTCCCAAACACCCTAAGAGCGTGTGGGAGTAGCGGTCTCGGTCACAGAGGAGATGCCCTCGACTCAGCATGGCAAGCTCAGCCGGAGACCAGCTACCAAGTGACAAGGGGGTTGGTTGTTTGGTGCCCAGCTTTCGCCGTACGCAAGCCAGAGAATGGGTCGGAGCCAAAGGTTCACAAAACAAAACAGTTTATACAGCTAAGAGACAATACAGAGGAATTTACAATCACTCGTACGAGCACATACAAAGACATTCACAAATACAATGCAACTCATGCAAAGCCTCAATATAGAGAGATTACTATTTAACAAAATACCTGCACCTAAAGTGCAGTAACACACAGAGAGACAAATAATGAAAACAATTTGTTCATCGGGCACTGCGACAGTCCGACAACTTCAGGAGCACGATGGGGCCGATCCGCAGAGTGGCGCACGTTGACTCGCTGGTCCGTCCTTGGCTGGTCGAGTGGTGTTCTCCCGGGAGTCGAGCGGGAGCGCTTCTCGGAAGCTTAAACAGCGGCTCGGGCTAACAGACAGCAGTTGAAGCCCCTCATTTATGGGCGCAGTCCGCGTCTGTTCTTCGCGCCAGGGCAGGCGCGCACACACATGCTGCTTCAAATGCACAAATTCCTCCTTCTTGCGCCGGGCGCGCGACCCCATTGGTCGGGCGCGGAAACCACCTTCTAGAACAATCTAGGTCATTCGCGGCACGCTGAGTCATCGGTGCCGTAGCGAAGGGGAGAGGTATCACCTTGGCGCCCTCAAGGTTACCCCCTTTCCGTCGACAACGAGCAAAAACTTCGACATTCGAGAAAAATCGACGCCGCGCGTGTCTATGTTTACTTTGGCGCCCCGCCGGCGAGCTGAGTTGCAGCAGTACTCAAAGCTACGCACTCCCCGGGGGTTCCTTCCCCGCTGTTTTTGTTTTATTTTACCGCGCGCGGGCGCGATTGCTTAGGCACATCGCCGGTTTTTTTCGAAAATGCGCCGAATTTTGTGACACTACTCCTTCCTTTAAGAATATTGTGCAACAACATTCACAAAACAAAATTTGTGCCCACATGCTTGTGCTCACAATCTATATGGCGGATGCCAGAATACATACATTCAATCATGTTCTTACATGGCACTTGACAATAGTCACAATGTACTTCAACACGTACCGCAACTCGGCAACACATTAACACAACACAAACAGGGGGCATTCGAGTTCAACGCATGCTTGTGCCTATAGACCTCCTGCATGTTTGTAAACAAACGAGGTGGCGCTGCAGTCGCTAGCGGGCTCGTGGTAGGCAAAAAGCCAGGGAGTGTCGTCGCGGAGATGTGTTGAGCGCGGGTTTTCAAGGCTTGTAGGCGCGTTTTCAGCTTCTGCGAATCACAGCAATGGTTGATGGTTACAGCTTAGTAATTTTTTGAAGTACACGAGCTCGCGTTGGCCACTTGCGGCGTATTCAGAGAAATAGTTCGCCACTGTGTATTGTATATATAGTTAGTAGTAAACAGAAAGCGTTTCTGCCGTTCATTTCTACGCTAAGCATTGAATAAAATAGGAAGTTTTTGACACTCTGCTCTAGCCAGAATGATTTTGCTTCGGGACAGTAGTGATAGGATGTGCTGGTGATCTTTCGGCAGAGCAGACGTGCGCTCACCATCTGCTGACATACGTAGGTGTCGTGCTGTGCGAAAAGTGGGGACAGCGTCGTGTCCTTAAACTCCTCTATCTGTCCCGCTTAAGCGCTGTTTTTATCCACAGGATCACGCACCAGCCAGGCGGACTTCTCCCCTTGTTAAACTGATCGATTTGGTGAAAATATTTGATTTCTGGAATTATTTTTTTTCTTAGCTCTGGGGTGTTCTATCTCGTGACGAAGAATTATAGCAAAATATATTCAGTAGAAATTTATAAAGTACGCTTTCGAGATGCGGTGTCGTCGAAAATTGTGAGGTAATTCCTTTGAGTCTTTCTTTGAATCAGGGCCGAATTTCTTTAACCAAAGCGCAAGCGAAGAGGCCAGAAACGAGGAAATAAACGTTAATTATAAGGTTTGTTTTCTGACCTTTCACATTTTCTGCGATTGGCATCACTCACACCTTCGTAATTTCGCAACGCATGAAAATAGAATGATTCTATTTGTCGCAAACGATTCCTGAGACGCTGAGGAGTGTAATTTATCTCGTTTTTTTTCCTACACGTGCAGTACGTATTATGTTCGTTATTTTTGTAAGAAACGTTTTCACGTAACTATGCATGCATAAGTACATGATCATCTAAAAAAAGAAGTAATAGCGTCATATACAGAACAGGGCTTTGTGAACATGCTGGCATAAAAAATTTGTGCATTTTCTACTCAATTAGTTAAGATCTTGAGGTGACTTGACGAGGGTGGTAATTATAATTACCCAGGAACTGCACCAGATATAGCTAAAAATAAAAGGCATTACTGAAACTAGCGTAGCAATTTTATATCTGCACCAAATTTAGTTTCATATCGCGTGCATAAATAACGAACATACTCTTCATTGCCGCGCCCCCTCTTAATCTCGACGCGTCTGTTAGTAGCACGTCTGCGGCTGCTTCTTTCCAAACAAGCTTCGCGGTCATGGACTGCATCATGAAACATGACACATGCATGATGCAATGAAAAAGCATGTGGCTTTTAACACATTTAATTAAGGTACGCTAATCTAAGCACGCCAACGTGACTGGGCATGAACTTATCAGACTTCTTTCTACTCGAATCAAATAATTACGTCTGTCATATTAAGAAACACTTTCTAGTAAATGTCAAATGCCATAAAACGTTCCATTAAAACATGCTGTGCTATTAACAAACGAACGCATTCCTTGGGGGCGAGTGAACCTTCCGGCGGGGACCCCGTGCACACCGGCTCAAGGTGATAAATGCGTGCGCAGCTACATACGTGCTTTTTTTCCTTGCGCAGTTATAAGCGTACTATACTGATGTTCGGATGAATGAACGCACTAACTCACATGCTTATATTAAGTACATTGAGTGGCAGTGCCGATCGACTCCCACACTTCGCGTTTTAGTACCGCGGCCCATTACCCGTTAGCCAGTTTACTAATGCGGTATTTATCGCGAGAAGCCTATCATGGCTAATTTAAATTTCCTTTTATGCTACTACGTGGATCGAACAGTGACGCAGCTGATCAATACATGCTGCTTCTGCAGTGCGCAGGCATGATATGCGGCCGCCGGTAGCTGCAGCAGCTGCGGTAGGCACCGGCTGGCCGTAGCTGTTTTGCCTACCATGCGAAAGTCGCTGCTGACATCAATGCCACCGCATCTTCGTGACGTTGCGGGGTGAAAGAGGTCTATACTTCCAGATACATTTCCTACTTGCGGTTCTGTAATGCACACGTGAGAACCTTCACAATTCACAAGAGTCTCTTCGACTCGCGGGTCTATTTCTCGGTCAACCTGGGCTTCTGTTTCGCCCAACCTGAGCCCTCCAGATAAACTTTCCGACTCGGAAAAGGATTGCGCGCAAAGGCATGCACACACAAACAAGGCAATCGATGGATTCCAGGGCACCTGCGTCAAAACACACAGGCTCACGATATTGACCGGTGTAAATGCACTTGGTCATATTCCAGAACTTTCCTGTGCGATCGAAAGGCAGCTGAAGTGATGTACACAACACCACGATGAACACGTTCACAACCTGCGCCAAACTGGGCCTAGCCGGAGTTCCAGACAACTTGTCCTCTTAAGCTCTCTTTCGCTGCTTCCTTGTGACCGTTCCGTAGCCTTTCGGTTCCGCACGGCTTTTTACTGCAGTGGCCGTCCATTCCAGCGAAAACGTTTTTTCTTCCTCGGGCCGTTCATCCGCGGGACTCTTCCGTTCTTCGTGCTTGACTGTTTGCTTCACTGCTCGTTTCCTTGAGCTAGCACGCTCGCGATTCCTTCGCCACTTCCTTTTCGCTTGGCAATCACTGCGCCGTTCCGAAGAACAGGATTCGAATTTCTTTTTCTCGTGGCTACATTCTGGGTCCTTTGGAAATTTTGCCCCCTTTACGTTGCCCAATACTAGGTCGTATATGGGGTGCTCCATGCCCAGTGCAGTTTCCCGCTGCAGTAGGGAGTCCACACATGTACTTCAGCTTCCCGCAAACGCTGAAACGAGCCGTCCACTAGCCGCACAAGGCTCTCCGCTCCAGTGAGATCTTTATCTCTCACTAATCTTCGTTTTATGATTACAGCGCTGCTTCCCGCGTCTCGCAACACTGTAATCGTTTTTTCTCCTACCTTCCCTTTCAGGACAGGCATTCTGTTCATTTCGGCTTCGTTCAGCGCGTTCACTACGGTGTTCACGACTGGTTCCTTCTTGCCGTTCTTCAGTTCTACGAAGCCATTTTCATCTTCTTCCTCCAGGTGGTCATCTGAGGAGGCCCGTACGCACGATACCTGGGGGGTGGGCTTGCTTGGGTTCGGACAAACCGCGGCTCTGTGCGCCCTCTGGCCGCACTTAAAACAAGTTGTTGGGCTACTGCTCGTAGCGCTGTTGCGGCAATTAGACGCGTATTGGCCTAACTTGTTGCACAGGTAGCACTTTGGTAGAGCCTTTGGGCTAAATCGGGCATCACGGCTGTCGGTTTTCCCCGCGCTTTCCGAATTCGTTTTCTTAATCTTGGTCAGATTCGCTCCTCCTTGAGCTTCTAGAAATTGGTTGGCAAGAACTAGCATTTCGGAGAGAGTCTTGACTCTTCTTTCCTTCAGGTACAGCGACAAGCTCGGGTGACAGCTACTTAGGAACTGTTCTTTGATGAGTAGCTCACGAAGTCTGCTGTATTCCTGAGCAATCTCTGAAAGTTCTATCCAACGATCAAAGTAGTAGCTTAACCTTCCCGTATACTGGGTTGCTGTTTCGCCATCTGCAGGCTTCCCTGTTCTTAATTTATGTCGGAATCCCTCGGTGGTTAGTCGGAATCGCTCAAGCAAGGCGGCCTTTACCATGCTGTAGCTTGCAGCATCGTACGGAGAACTTCGCACAAATACGATTAGAGCTTCCCCGCTGAGACATGTGCAAAGAACGGTAGCACATTCACCGTCTGACCAATTCTGACTTCCCGCGATCCCTTCGAATCGCATGAGGAATGCATTGAGATCGTCCCTTTTTTCATCAAATCTGGGAAGTAATCTGCTGGCATCTATCCGCAGACCGCTGCCTTCTTCTCTAGTGCTATGGACTTCCGCTGAGTGGTTCCCAGCACGTTTGAGCTCAAGCTTCATGGCAAGCAGTTGTTTTTCCCGTTCGAATTCTCTCTCTTTCTTTCTCAACCCTCTTTCTACTTTTCGGCTTCTTCTCGAGCCCTCTGTCTCTCATTTTCAGCCCTGTCTCTCTATTTCGGCTTCTCGAGCCCTCTGCCTCTCCTTTTCAGCCTTCTCTCTCTCTCCTGGTTTACCCATTTCCGTAGTTCAGCCCCGGACAACCCCATCTGGGTGCCTACCTCAACTAGTTCCTTCAAGCCCATATTTGGAGAACGAACTCCTCAAGACAAAGATTACCTCTATACGGTGAACCTCGATAACCGATTCAGCGGGGCACCTCACAATATCGCTCTGCTGCTAAACACTCGTTTACTGCCTCTCCGTAAACTCCTTCTGACTCTTTCTCCGTTCTATGCGCTTACAAAGCACTAAATATTCTGTCGTGGACGCCAGAATATGTTACCACTTCGCGCACTTTTGCGTGCGCTCCCAGACACCCTTAGAGCGTGTGGAGGTAGCGGTTTCGGTCACAGAGGAGATGCCCTCGACTCAGCGTGACAAGCTCAGCCGGAGACCAGCTACCAAGTGACAAAGGGGTTGGTCGTCTGGTGCCCAGCTTTCGCCACACGCAAGCTAGAGAATGGGTCGGAGCCAAAGGTTCACAAAACAAAACAGTTTATACAGCTAAGCGACAATACAGAGGAATTTACAATCACTCGTACAACCACATACAAAGGCATTCACAAATACAATGCAACTCATGCAAAGACACAATAGTGAGAGATTACAATTTAACAAAATACCTACACCTAAAGTGCACTAACACAGTGAGACAAATAATGAAAACACAATTTGTTCACCGGGCACTGCGACAGTCCGACGACTTCAGGAGCACGATGGGGCCGATCCGCAGAGTGGCGCACGCTGACTCGCTGGTCCGTCCTTGGCTGGTCGAGTGGTGTTCTCCCGGGAGTCGAGCGGGAGCGCTTCTCGGAAGCTTAAACGGCGGCTCGGGCTAACAGACAGCAGTTGAAGCCCCTCATTTATAGGCGCAGTCCGCGTCTGTTCTTCGCGCCTGGGCAGGCGCGCACACACATGCCGCTTCAAATGCACAAACTCCTCCTTCTTGCGCCGGGCGCGCGACCCCATTGGTCGAGCGCGGAAACCACCTTCTAGAACAATCTAGGTCATTCGCGGCACGCTGAGTCGTCGGTGCCGGAGCGGAGAGAGGTATCACTTTGGCGCCTTCAAGGTTACCTCCTTTCCGTCGACAACGAGCAAAAACTTCGACATTCGAGAAAAATCGACGCCGCACGTGTTTATGTTTGGCGCCCCGCTGGCGAGCTGAGTTGCAACAGTACTCAAAGCTACGCACTCCCCGGGGGGTCCTTCCCCGCTGTTTTTCAATTATTTTACCGCGCGCGGGCACGATTGCTTAGGCGCAGCACCCGTTTTTTTCGAAAATGCACCGAATTTTGTGACAGATTGGAAGGGTGTGTAAATAAGCAGAAGGATGGTCAGTGAACAATATAGCACCTCTTATAGTGGGGAGGGGGTAGTTGCTTTCTTTAATAAAGTATTAAGGGTTAGCCCTGACATTGCCAAGAGTATTATGCTGTGTGTGATGGAATTAAGTTGAAAACTGAAAACGTAGGAAGGTAGCGAGTTAACTGCCAAGCTGCCCGCCATGGATTGAGAAAAGATTGGAGTGGGAACTCCATTGGCAACGTCCTGAGCAAGTAGTTGGATCATGTCATGGAAACAGCATTGGAACAGCAGACATTAACAGTGCCTAGCAGCACTACATACAAGACAACCACTCTGCATTATTCGCGGTGAAAATTCTTGCCGAATAAGCAACAGGAAGTGCTTTAGTACTCTCAATGCTTAAAAAATTTATCTAAATTCCTGTTGTTAAATGCAGTGGAGTTTTGTTCATTTGAACCAACGCACCAGGTGCTGATCAACCTAAAGAAGATACCTGCCATGCCGCTGGGCGAGGTGATGAACGACTATCACACGAAGACCGGTAGTGCTGCGGCAGCTGCCCCACTACACTGAGTGCATTCATGGTTCCTCGCTCTGGGGCGGCCTCATCCTCAAGCTGGTCATCCGGGACCACTCCCTGGCGTGGCGGGTGGTTGGATGGCTCTCGCAGCGCTGTACCCACGGCCCTGCTCTCTGCCTCATTGGACACGCTGCTGGGACTGGGGGCATTTGTCGAGCACCAGATTGTTTTGAGGTGGTTGGTGAGAGACCACCTCGATGCAGGCTTCCAGCACGAGCAGCAGTCGCTGCATGTCAACCTCAACCTCTGCAATACCTGCCCACAGCAAGTGGCAGAGTACCGGTTGAAGGTGCCATTCATCAACACCCTCAAGGTATGTGGATACTTTCATATGTGTCTTCTTTTCTTTTATTACATTTGGACTGGAGAAAACATGCATGAGCATGGGTTGTGTTCTTAGCTGTGGGGATAGTAGCACATTCAGCACAGAATGCAGTGCATTATTGCATGAGACAGAATGCACAATATATCTGAAGAACAAGCAAGTCCAAGTATACATTCAGATACTAAACTTGTCGCCTATGCGTGCTTTCATCAGGTGTAGCTGTTATCTAATTGCAAACAAGGACAATGGTCAGAAATGAAATCACCTCCCACTTAGGCACAATTAGATATCATTCTGTGAACATGTTTTCAGATTTCCTTTTGTTTATTAGTGGCAAAGAACTGGATCTGTCCTATCCACAGTCTCTCGGATCTGCTGGTGTTGCATTATATCCGCTACATTATAAAAAACCCAAGTAGGAGTTCGAAAATATTCAAATCTAAATGCCGCTTTTAATGCACATTGAACGTCATTTACTGTATTTACAAGATTGTAAATTTACCCTTTTTTATAGTTTGAAAATCCGAAGTGGGATGGGGGTTCTACTTAAAATCAAAACCAAAGCATGGCATCATAAATAAATGCGACAGAAGTGATTTTTCAGGGAGGCTACTGTCACGGATCTCTCCGGAGAACACTCGGACTGAAAGAATGGACTAGGCGACGGGTGTACCCACACAAACGCACATTTAATACACCCTACGTGACACACACACTAGAACACAAAACTAACACAACACACAAAGGCTATAAATACACACGACCCGGGCACACTGCTACCAGCGTCTACTACTAGTGTTCTACTATTAGCGGTCGGCGTTCGTGCTCACGGTTGGTTCGGTGTGGCTGCGGCGTTGTATCGATCGCGTAGCCGGCGTCGAGGCGGCGTTCGCCGTGCTTGGGCTGGCGTCGCTGGCGGCGTTCGACACGCTTGGGCTGGCGTCGCTGGCTGCGTCGAACAAGCTCCAGGTCCAAGCGCCCGTGAAGGTGAAGCCGGTGTTGTTGGCGTTGGGGGCACCACCCGGATGGGTTGCAACAGCGCTGGAGACACCCCTGGCCGTAGCAGGTGGTAGTGTCCTCTGTTGACTCCCCGGAACGGGCTCAGGCACGGCAGGCAGTCCACGATGCGGAGTCGTAGAACGCGAGCTCACCGGAGCAGTAGCCGGCGTCGCTCTCTTCCAGCCAAAGTGTCCCTGACCCGCCGGAGCTTCCGCTTCTCTGCTGTTACCCCCTGTGCCTCGCTCTCGCTCGCCCTTTTATAGCCTCGGTGTTAGTCCACGTAAGCCTTGTCGTCGTCTTCTTCTCTTCTCCACCAATCATCTCTCTCCACATCACCGTATGCTTCTCCACCAATCATCTCTCTCCACCTCAACGAATGCTTCTTCTTCCTCTTCTTTATTCTTCGGTTAATTCACGTCGTCTTCTTCACACCATTTTCCTTTAAAATTTAATTTAGGCTCCTTAATATATGTGACAAGGGCCCCCTCTCTCAAGAGTTTTTCCATGAAAAACTGCTCACGGCATCCTCATCTTCAAGCCATCCTGCCAACCGACTATCTTCTGTGACGATTCTGGACCCAGCACACAACACACCGCAGAGGTCCACCACACGCCAAACGCACACCACTAACACAGCACACCAAATTGCGTTTCCAGAACACACCACTGCCGCTGTCCGCACAGAGTCCTTAATAAACATGTTCGTGTCCACAACACACTCCCTTGTATAATCACGTACCACGAACAGCAGCAACAACAACAACAAAATAAATCCTAGAGATACATTAACACAACAACAACATATATCCCCGAGACACCCAGAGCTGACCAGTTAGCTATATCTCTATACAAGTCTAATTTGTGACATATGACCTCAATTTGTCTTGGCCCATCCCAAAACGTCTCCCTCTTGATTTGGAGTAGGGCTGTAATCCTCTGTCTGCATTGAAATTGGGCTTCTTCAGTACCTCATCCCCTCCTGCGTTTTTCTTCCCACTGAACGTGGACACCTCGGCAGCATCACCTGTCTCCTTGGCCACTACCGAACAAGTTGCCCTGGGGGTGTACCGCCGTACGGGACCTCTTTCTTCATATTTCTTCAATATATTTACATGGAAAACCCTCTTAATGCCATCTATCAATACCCCATAATCGATATCCTTTTTCTTCCGCGTCACAAGGTACGGGCCCTTCCACAGCATCATTAACTTATCATGATCCATGGGTAGCAACACAAGAACCCTGTTGCCCGGATTCAGATTTCTGTGAATGGCTTTCTTTTCATAACATCAATTGTGGAGTTTACGCGCCTTTTCCAGGCTTTGATGTGCAAGCCTGCATGTTTCTTCCAACTTGACCCGCAACTCAAGAACGTAAGTGTAGGTTGTCTTGAGATCTGATGCAATCTCCTTATTAGCCCACAGCTCCTTGAGTATTATAAGTGGACCTTTAACGGTTCTCCCATACAACATCTCAAAGGGCAAGAAACCAAGACTCGTTTGTGGTACTTCGCGGTAAGCGAACAAAAGAGCTGGGAGATATCTATCCCAATCAGTAGGTCTGTCCTGGAACATTTTCTTGATCATATTTTTGAGGGTGCCATTGAACCGCTCTACAAGCCCATCACACATGGGATGGTAAGGCGAGGTCCGTAACTGCCTCACTGACAAAAGGCGGTTAACCTCCTTCATTAGTTCCGATGTGAAGTTAGAGCCCCGGTCACTCAATATTTCCCTCGAGAACCCATAACGCGAAAACATTTCCACAAGACCCTCCGCCACTTGGATACTGTCAATAGTTCTCAGTGGAATAGCGTCAGGATAACGAGTGGTCACGTCAATTAGAGTAAGCACATATCTATTGCCTTTGGCGGATACTGGAAAGATTGGCCCCACAATGTCAACTGAAACTCCCTGAAACGGTAGGTCGATGGCTGGCATCTTGCCCAGAGGTACGGGACATACTCTTCCCTTCGGAACTGTGCGCTGGCACACATCACATGAGCGAACAAAGCGCTTAACGTCACTCTGAAGACCCGGCCAAAAGAACTCCTCGGTGATCCTAGACACCGTTTTTTGAACACCCTGGTGTCCGGCCATAATGGCGTCATGACCTGAGCGCAACACGGTCTCTCGCATATCTCTCGGTAACACAAGCTGTTGGACCCGCCTTCCTGAACTAAATATGCATTCCCTGTGCAGAAGACCATTTACCAATTGATACTCGAATGACGTCCAACTCTTCTTTCTTTTCACTCTTTCCCCGACTCTTTCGAAGCAAGCCTTCAAGCTCGGGTCTTCCTTTTGCCTAATTGCAATTTCGCCCGGTGTTACGGTCAGGCACATCGTAACAGGAGCAGAGAGCGGAGGCTGCGTTGCTCGGGCTGTCGCTTGAGCTCTTGTCTCCACTGCCGACGAAAAACTCACTGCACCCGTCTGAGCTGTCGCAGGCCTTTCCTCCTTTGGATGTTCTTCACCGCCGAGCATCCTCCACTCGGGATCGGGGTCTTCGACACCTCTTGCACCCGTAATGTTCCCCAAGATGAGATCGTAGATGGGTTGATCTACGCATTTTGCCACTACCTGCTCAGTATAATATGGCGTGGACACTAGGATCCTGGCTTCAGGAAGGTATCTCACTGTGCTATCTACAAGAGTGACGGCCGACGCTTCCCCTGTAAGATCCTCGTCCTTCACCAGGCTTCTACGAACCAAGACTGTGTTAGCTCCGCTGTCTCTAAGCACCAATATAAGACGGTCCCCTATTTGCCCAACCACCACTGTCATTGCTGCTTTCGACTTTGGTGTTCCACTCACTCCCTCATTTTCCAGCGGCGTTTGCTCTCCTTTCAGCTGTGGAACTTCGGGTGGCGTGGCAAGTTCCACCCTTGAGTCGACAACGCATGCAGCTCGGTCCTGCGTTCTGCATCGGCATTCATCCAGAGTATGAACCCTCCTCTTAAATTCTTGACAGACAATCTGTGTTTTTTCGACAGCGCTACCAGTCCGACAGTCAGCTGCACGGTGTCCCACCTTGCCGCAGAGAAAACACCTTACTGGCGCCTTAGACGCACCGCCATAAGCTCCTGGTTTTGCCGCATCTGTCTCTAGGACCTTTTGGGTTTCCTCCTTTGCCTTACTCAAATTTCTTAGCCCTTGAGCCTCGAGGAATTGGTCTGCAGTGTGGGCGAACTCTTCTAATGAACACAACTTTCTTTCCTTCAGGAATAGCGCCAGCTTTGAGCTGCAACACGCTAAAAATTGCTCTGTGACCAGCTTGTCACGCACCCCTTCAAAACTCTTTTCTGTGTTTGACATATCAAGCCACCTATCAAAATAGTTGGATAGCCTGCAGGAAAACTGCTTAGCGGTTTCCGAATCCTCAGGTTTCGTGGTGCGAAATCTCTCACTAAAACCCTCTGCCGTAAGCCTGAATCTTTGGAGGAGTGCCTTTTTGACTTTCTCGTAGTCCATGGAATCAGCAGCGGGCATCCTTCCAAACACATTCAGCGCCTCTCCAACTAAACACATGCTTAATGCCGTGGCCCATTCACTGCGCTCCCAGCCTTGCCCCAAAGCTATCCGCTCGAATCGTTGCAGATATTCATCCAAATCATCTCTCTTGTCATCAAAAGGAGCCATCAGCTTCCTTGGGCAAACTCTGGCTGGTCTAGGAGATTCTGTACCCGCTAAGGAACGCTGATCATTGTCCGTGATCTCCTCATATCCTCTCGCGACGTGCGCCTGTTTCCACAAAATAAACTCCTCCCGTTCTATCCTTCTTTTCTCCTGTTCTTCTGCCTCGCGAGCTCTTCAAGCTTCTCACTCTTCTGCCTCGAGAGCGTCTGCGCATGGTTGCGCCCTTTCCTCTCTCTGCCTATCTAATTGCGCTTTCTGCCTCTTTGCCTCCTCTTTCTTCCTCTTTCCCTCCTCGTCATAGAGACGCATCGCCTCTTCCTTGCTTAACCCTAGCTTGAGTGCCAGTTCTAACGTTTTTGCCAAATCCATACTTTCTGCCGTCGAGAGATCGGAAAAATCCGAGACAAAGCAAAAAAGGAAAAATGAAATGAATCCTGGCACAGGCTCGCCAATTATCTTTGTCACGGATATCTCCGGAGAACACTCCGACTGAAAGAATTGACTAGGCGACGGGTGTACCCACACAAACGCACATTTAATACACCCTACGTGACACACACTAGAACGCAATACTAACAAAACTAACACAACACACAAAGGCTATAAATACACACGACCCGGGCACACTGCTACCAGCGTCTACTACTAGTGTTCTACTATTAGCGGTCGGCGTTCGTGCTCACGGTTGGTTCGGTGTGGCTGCGGCGTTGTATCGATCCCGTAGCCGGCGTCGAGGCGGCGTTCGCCGTGCTTGGGCTGGCGTCGCTGGCGGCGTTCGACGCGCTTGGGCTGGCGTCGCTGGCTGCGTCGAACAAGCTCCAGGTCCAAGCGCCCGTGGAGGTGAAGCCGGTGTTGTTGGCGTTGGGGGCACCACCCGGATGGGTTGCAACAGCGCTGGAGACACCCCTGGCCGTAGCAGGTGGTAGCGTCCTCTGTTGACTCCCCGGAACGGGCTCAGGCACGGCAGGCAGTCCACGATGCGGAGTCGTAGAACGCGAGCTCACCGGAGCAGTAGCCGGCGTCGCTCTCTTCCAGCCAAAGTGTCCCTGACCCGCCGGAGCCTCCGCTTCTCTGCTGTTCCCCCCTGTGCCTCGCTCTCGCTCGCCCTTTTCTAGCCTCGACGTAAGCCTTGTCGTCGTCTTCTCTTCTCCACCAATCATCTCTCTCCACGTCACCTTATACTTCTCCACCAATCATCTCTCTCCACCTCAACGAATGCTTCTTCTTCTTTATTCTTCGGTTAATTCGCGTCATCTTCTTGACACCTTTTTCCTTTAAAATTTAATTTAGGCCCATTAATATATGTGACAGCTACAGCGTGGTTCCAATTTTACATTTCACCTACGGCTCTGCCTAGTAGCATCCAGCCGTTCTACGCACTGTTAAGAATGATTTTTTCTTCTTTTTTTACATTTAACTGCACAGATGGTGCTCATGGAAGTGTCGATAGTTGACGGAAGGGCTGCTGTTTCAATTGCGGTGACACGCCACTCGAAACGACGAAGCTTCCAAGGAGTGTTGGTAACTGGTCGGAGAGCCAGCACCGCTCACACGTGGTTTCTTTGGCTCTGTTTGACACATTTCACTTGACTCGTACCGAGGTTTTACCAGCCTTGAATGTGGTGCTTCGGCAATCATTTCCGCTCTGGGCCCGGTAAGCATTCTAGATGGCTGTCATTCTTTACGTCAAAAAAAAACAAACAGCTCTATGGTGTCTCTAATTTGACTTTTCGGAATGGGTGATGCGGGTGTCGGCTGCAACGAAGGAAAGTTTTTCAGCAGTTCCTCGCCATGTTTGTGGTGCAGCTATTTACTAAGTGTGGGATTTCGCGGGATGGTGATGTGCCGTGTTCATTTGCGAAGAGGGGGATTTCGCTGGACAACGACGCTAGAACGACGTGCTGTGGGATCGCAGCAGCGATGACAACGGCAGTAGTAGTGAGAACTATGGCGCACGACTACAATTTCGGAATGCGCTTGTGAGCACGCCCTTCTTTTTCCGACGCAATAGATGTAGGCGGGTCGACTTGAAATCGTGTAAATACGGTAGCTAGCAAGCGATTGTTGCTAACACATGAATCAGTCACAGAGCCTAGTGTTGCAAGGTAGCTCTTCGTTTCTGTATTTTTTTCAGAGTAGGTTCTGATGGAAATTAAGATGTACACTAAACCTTCACTAACACAGAGGCCCAAGAACACCGAAAAATTCCAAGATAGAAAAAGTTTTGAAAATAAGGAAGGAAAGTACTGATATTTCCTTTGTGCTGGTCGTGTATTCGTGCATTATCAAATTAAGTCTTGTATATTTACTTTGCAGTGCAAATTTTACAACACTAACGGAGCTATCTACTTGTAACAAAAGCAGTGATATACTTTTTGTAGCACGAAACTCCAAGGAATAACATTCACTAGAGATGAATGTGTAATCCCATAGATAATGTGGCCAAAACTGCCTTCTGAGCGACAGCTCAAACTGTGCTGCTAACCTGAGGGGGCAGAGAGGTCGGAGGCTCTTGCTCCTTTCCACATGTCCCCATCTTTTGGCCTGCCCGGTCGCCTAGACAATGGACTCTGTTGTAACTTTATGGTAAGCTGGTAGAGGAAGTGCAGCTTGGGGTGCACATGGAGGCAGACTAGCACAGACTCGCTTGGTCCATGGTATGGTTTGCTGTGTGACCTGGGGGTCGTTCATGCCACTGGCTAAGGGCATTTTGTTAAATTTTGAGTTTTCGTGTGCCCTGCTTATATAAATTCACAGGAACCTTTTGAGGAACAACTGGTGACATACACATTCTGCCTGTTGGAGTTTTTTGTGCAACATGGAAAACATTCCACTTAACATTTGTATTTACTATGGGGACTTGAGTGGATGAATGCTTACTGCAGCAGTAGTAATGAGTAACAATAAAATAATAGATGTGTACCACTAGAAAACTCATTCATTGCACATTACACTGGTAGACAAAGTTATGATGGTGTCACCACTTCGCGCACTTTTGCGTGCGCTCCCAGACACCCTAAGAGCGTGGGGGGGTAGCCGTCTCGGTCACAGAGGAGATGCCCTCGACTCAGCGTGGCAAGCTGAGCCGGAGACCAGCTACCAAGTGACAAGGAGGTTGGTTGTTTGGTTCCCAGCTTTCGCGGCACGCAAGCCAGAGAATGGTTCAAAGCCAAAGGTTCACAAAACAAAACAGTTTATACAGCTAAGAGACAATACAGAGGAATTTACAATCACTCAGAAGTACTTGCAACTGGGCTTGTTGGTGCATATTTGTGAAAGACATAAGAGCGCAAACTGGCAACAAGGACAAGGAAGGGAACAGGACGAGCGCTAGTAGCGCTCGTCCTGTTCCCTTCCTTGTCCGTGTTGCCAGTTTGTGCTCTTATGTCTTTTACAATCACTCGTACGAGCACATACAAAGACATTCACAAATACAATGCAACTCATGCAAAGTCACAATAGAGAGAGATTACAATTTAACAAAATACCTGCACCTAAAGTGCACTAACGCACAGAGAGACAAATAATGAAAACAATTTGTTCATCGGGCACTGCGACAGTCCGACAAATTCAGGAGCACGACGGGGCCGATCCGCAGAGTGGCGCACGTTGACTCGCTGGTCCGTCTTTGGCTGGTCGAGTGGTGTTCTCCCGGGAGTCGATAGGGTGCGCTTCTCGGAAGCTTAAACGGCGGCTCGGGCTTACAGACAGCAGTTGAAGCCCCTTATTTATAGGCGCAGTCCGCGTCTGTTCGCGCCAGGGCAGGCGCGCACACACATGCCGCTTCAACTGCACAAACTCCTCCTTCTTGCGCCGGGCGCGCGACCCCATTGGTCGAGCGCGGAAGCCACCTTCTAGAACAATCTAGGTCATTCGTGGCACGCTGAGTCATCGGTGCCGGAGCGAAGGGGAGAGGTATCACTTTGGCGCCGTCAAGGTTTAACCCCTTTCCGTTGACAACGAGCAAAAACTTCGACATTCGAGAAAAATCGACGCCGCGCGTGTCTATGTTTACTTTGGCGCCCCGCCGTTGAGCTGAGTTGCAGCAGTACTCAAAGCTGCGCACTCCCCGGGGGGTCATTCCCCGCTTTTTTTTGTTTTATTTTACCGCGCGCGGGCGCGATTGCTTAGGCGCAGCGCCGTTTTTTTTCGAAAATGCGCCGAATTTTGTGACACTGCTCCTTCCTTAAGAATATTGTGCAACAATATTCACAAAACACAAAATTCGTGCGCACATGCTTGCGCTCACAATCTATATGGCGGATGCCAGAATACATACATTCAATCATGTTCTTACATACATGGCACTTGACAATAATCACAATGTACTTCAACACATACCGCAACTCGGCAACACATCAACACAACACAAACAGAGGGAATTCGAGTTCAACGCATGCTTGTGCCTATACTTTCAGATACATTTCCTACTTGCGGTTCCGTGCGTGAGGACCTTCACAGTTTCCAAGAGTCTCTTCGACTCGCGGGTCTTTTTCTCGGTCAACCTGGGCTTCTGTTTCGCCCAACCTGAACCCTCCAGATAAACTTTCCGACTCGGAAAGGGATTGTGCGCTGAGACATGCACACACAAATAAGGCAATCGATGGATTCTAGGGCACGTGCATCAAAACACACAGGCTCACGTTATTGACCAGTGTGAATGCACACTTGGTCATATTCCAGAATTTTCCTGTGCGATCGAAAGGCAGCTGAAGTAATGTGTACAACAGCACGATGAACACGTTCACAACCTGCGCCAAGCTGGGCCTAGCCGGAGTTCCAGACACCTTGTCCTCTTGAGCTCTCTTTCGCGTTTCGCTGCTTCCTTGTGACCATTCCGTGGCCTTTCTTTCGCTTCCGCACGGCTTTCTCCTACAGTGCCCATCCTTTCCAGCGAAAACTTTTTTTCTTCCTCGGGGCGTTCATTCGCGGGACTCTTCCGTTCTTCATGCTTGACTGCTTGCTTCACTGCTCGTTTGCTTGAGCTAGCACGCTCGCGCTTCCTTCGCCACTTTCTTTTCGCTTGGCGATCACTGCGCCGTTCCGAAGAGCAGGATTCGGATTTCTTTGTCTCGTGGCTACATTCTGGGTCCTTTGAAAATTTTGCCTCCTTTACTTTGCCCTATAATAGGTCGTATATGGGGCGCTCTATGCCCAGTGCAGTTTCCCGCTGCAGTAGGGAGTCAACACATGTACTTCAGCTTCCGGCAAGCGCTGAAACGAGCCGTCCACTAGCCGCACAAGGCTCTCTGTTCCAGTGAGATCTTTATCTCTCACTAATCTTAGTTTTATGATTACAGCGCTGCTTCCCGTGTCTCACAACACTGTAATCGTTTTTTCTCCTACCTTCCCTTTCAGGACAGGCATTCTGTTCATTTCGGCTTCGGGCATCGCGTTCACTACGGTGTTCACGACTGGTACCTTCTTGCCGTTCTTCAGTTCTACGAAGCCATTTTCCTCTTCTTCCTCCAGGTGGTCATCTGAGGAGGCCCGTACGCACAATACCTGGGGGGTGGGCTTGCTTGGGTTCGGACAAACCGCGGCTCTGTGCCCCCTCTGGCCGCACTTAAAACAAGCTTTTGGGCTACTGCTCGTAGCGCTGTTGTGGCAGTTAGACGCATAGCGGCCTAACTTGTTGCGTAGATAGCACTTTGGTGGAGCCTTTGGGCTAAATCGGGCATCACGGCTGTCGGTTTTCCCCGCGCTCTTCGAATTCGTATTCTTAATCTTGGTCAGATTCGCTCCTCCTTGAGCTTCTAGAAATTGGTCGGCAAGAACTAGCATTTCGGAGAGTCTTGGCTCTTCTTTCCTTCAGGTACAGCGACAAGTTCGGGTGGCAGCTACTCAGGAACTGTCCTTTGATAAATAGCTCACGAAATGTGCTGTATTCCTGAGAAATCTCTGAAAGTTCTATCCACCAATCAAAGTTTTGGCTTAACCTTCCCGTATACTGGGTTGCTGTTTCGCCATCTGCAGGCTTCCCTGTTCTTAATTTATGTCGGAATCCCTCGGTGGTTAGTCGGAATCGCTTAAGCAAGGCGGCCTTTACCTTGCTGTAGCTAGCAGCATCGTCCGGAGAAAGTCGCCCGAATTCGCTTAGAGCTTCCCTGCTGAGACGTGCTAAGAACGGTAGCACATTCACCGTCTGACCAATTCTGACTTCCCGCGATCCCTTCGAATCGCATGAGGAACGCGTCGAGGTCATTCCTTTTTTCATCAGATCTGAAAAGTAGTCTGCTGGCATCTATCCGCAGGCCGCTGCCTTCTTCTCTAGTGCTATGGACTTCCGCTGAGTGGTTCCCAGCCCATTCGAGCTCAAGCTTCATGGCAAGCAGTTGTTTTTCCCGTTCGAATTCTCTCTCTTTCTTTCTCAACCCTCTTTCTCCTTTTCGGCTTCTTCTCGAGCCCTCTGTCTCTCATTTTCAGCCCTCTCTCTCCTTTTCGGCTTCTCGAGCCCTCTGTCTCTCCTTTTCAGCCTTCTCTCTCTCTCCTGGTTTACCCATTTCCGTAGTTCAGCCCCGGACAACCCCATCTGGGTGCCAACCTCAACTAGTTCCTTCAAGCTCATATTTGGAGAACGAACTCCTCAAGACAAAGATTACCTCTATACGGTGAACCTCGATAACCAATTCAGCGGGGCACCTCACAATATCGCTCTGCTGCTAAACACTCGTTTACAGCCTCTTCGTAAACTCCTTCCGACTCTTTCTCCGTTCTCTGCGCTTACAAAGCACCAAACAATCTGTCGTGGACGCCAGAATATGTTACCACTTCGCGCACTTTTGCGTGCTCTACCCAGACACCCTTAGAGCGTGCGGGGGTAGCGGTCTCGGTCACAGAGGAGATGCCCTCGACTCGGCGTGGCAAGCTCAGCCGGAGACCAGCTATCAAGTGACAAGGGAGTTGGTCGTTTGGTGCCCAGCTTTCGACGCACGCAAGCCAGAGAATGGGTCGGAGCCAAAGGTTCACAAAACAAAGCAGTTTATACAGCTAAGAGACAATACAGAGGAATTTACAATCACTCGTACGAGGACATACAAAGAAATTCACAAATACAATGCAACTCATGCAAAGTCACAATAGAGAGAGATTACAATTTAACAAAATACCAGCACCTAAAGTGCACTAACACACAGAGAGACAAATAATGAAAACACAACTTGTTCACCGGGCACTGCGACAGTTCAACGACTTCAGGAGCACGACGGGGCCGATCCGCAGACTGGCGCACGTTGCCTCGCTGGTCCGTCCTTGGCTGGTTGAGTGGTGTTCTCCCGGGAGTCGAGCGGGCGCGCTTCTCGGAAGCTGAAACGGTGACTCGGGCTAACATACAGCGGTTGAAGCCCCTCATTTATAGGTGCAGTCCGCGTCTGTTTGTTGTTTGCGCCAGGGCAGGTGCACACACACACGTTGCTTCAACTGCACAAGCTCCTCCTTCTTGCGCCGGGCGCGCGACCCCATTGGTCGAGCGCGGAAATCACCTAGAACAATTTAGATCATTCGCGGCACGCTTAGTCATCGGTACCGGAGCGAAGGGGAGAGGTATCACTTTGGCGCCGTTAAGTTTACCCCTTTTCCGTCCGCAACAAGCGAAAACTTCGACATTCGAGAAAAATTGACGCCGCGCGTGTCTATGTTTACTTTGGCGCCCCGCCGGCGAGCTGAGTTTCAGCAGTACTCAAAGCTACGCACTCCCCGGGGGTTCCATCCCCGCTGTTGTTGTTTTATTTTACCGCGCGCGGGCACGATTTCTCAGGCGCAGCGCCGGTTTATTCCGAAAATGCGCCGAATTTTGTGAAAGATGGGAAGGGTGTATACAAAAGCAGCAGGATGGTCAGTGAACAATATAGCACCTCTTATAATGGGGAGGGAGGTAGATGCTTTCGTTAGTAAAGTATTAAAGGTTAGCCCTGTAAGTGCCAAGAGTTTTATGCTGTGTGTGATGGAATTGAGTTGAAGACTGAAAACGCAGGAAGAGAGCAAGTTAACTGCCAAGGTGCCAGCCACGGATTGAGAAAAGATTGGAGTGGGAACTTCATTGGCAACGTCCTGAGCAAATAGTTGGATCAAGTCATGGAAACAGCATTGGAACCGCAGACATTAACAGTGCCTAACAGCACTACATACAAGACAGCCAGTCTACATTATTCGCGGTGAAAATTCTTGCCGAATAAGCAACAGGAAGTGCTTTAGTACTCTCGATGCTTAAAAAATTTATCTAAATTCCTGTTGGTAAATGCAGTGGAGTTTTGTTAATTTGAACCAACCCACCAGGTGCTGATCAACCTAAACAAGATACCTGCCGTGCTGCTGGGCGATGTAATGAACGACTATCACACGAAGACCGGTAGCGCTGCGGCAGCTGCCCCACTACACTAGCTGCGTTCTTGGTTGCTCGCTCTATGGCGGCCTCATCCTCAAGCTGGTCATCCGGGACCACTCCCTGGCGTGGCGGGTGGTTGGATGGCTCTCGCAGCGCTGTACCCACGACAATCTCTTCTGCTATGCTGCAGTCCGAACCTACTGCCCCACTGTGACTGCCTTCTGCAGCACCCTCAAGATCAGGGTATGTCAGTGTGAAATGCGAGGACTGCAGACACCAAATATTTAGTACCATGCTTTATTCTCGTTGCAATAATGTGAAAGACTTTACTTTGAAACACGGATGACCATGTCGTTCAGTAGAACCATGTCATAAGTTTTTTTTTTTTAATGCGACGCGAAGACTTATTCTCCGGAAAAATGTGTGATCCAAAACTAGTATTTTGGTTTTGAAAATGACTTCAAGAACAAGGGAAGGCAACAGTCACTGAAACCCCAAATTTTTGGGCAGTTGTTTGAACCGGAAACATACAAACGAGGTGCTGCCACACTATTTGCATATAACTAGTAAATAATTTAAAATTTAACTTCTCTTATGCTGTTTCACGTTCGGTTTCTGCATTGTGGCAGACACGCCGCACTGCAGCAGTAGGCTACAGCGTTCATTTGGGGACGTACCTTTTGTGATCAACCATTAATTTAACTGCCACCTGCTAGGCTGGCAGAGTGGGTGCACTGCGTATCTGGTGTGCGGAACGCGCTCAATGTTATGACTCCAAGCCACGTCTTCTTGCTCAATACAGCTTTCGCTCTAACCAGGTTTAGCAGTAGTTGATCAGCAGCTAATGTTTTTTTTTCATTGAGTTGGAAAGCATTACATGCCTCGTGCGAACGAAAAGCCGTCACCGGAAGTTCCCCGCAAACCGTGACCGCAAAATGTGTCCACAGGGAGTGGTTCCGCACACAAGACCTCGGAAGAGAGTTGAAAGATATGTGACCGGAATTATTGAAACGCACTATGTTCATCCTCCAAAGCGAAAAAAATGAATTTTAAAATTGGATTTTGGGGAAAGGAAATGGCGCAGTATTCTTCTCACTGTCGGGGACACCTGAACTGTGCTGTAAGGGAAGGGATAAAGGCGGGAGTGAAATAAGAAAGGAGGAAAGATATTCCACCACCTGGTGATCTTTAACAGCACAGGGGCACCATTGTGTAACGCTTCCTCCTCCAGCAAGAATTATTTTAATGCGTTTTGTGGAAGCCGAGTTACATTCAGATAAAGTTTGAACTTCCGCGTCTTCGTGCCTTTCCCTCTCCTCTCGCACGCCAGAACAGCGGCGCTCCCCTGCCGGCCCCACGCACCCGGCCACTCCACTACCTCTGCCAGCTCCGGCGCGCGGAGCGGCCTCGGTAGCACGACGTCTGAAAGAATTAGCCGCCGTGAACCAATGGTAACCCCCTGCTGCTGACATCACTTGCACGGCATGATGTTGTATGCCATTTTTTCACATGAAAACCTGGGACTGTGCGTCGCCGCGAGGTGCGAAAGAGGGAATTTTTAAAATTTATTGTAAATTTCCCGCTCGCTTTTGTGGTCTCGTACATGGCACGGACGCTCGGTGGCCTGTACTCTATATAGTGCAAGCATTTTAAAGCCAAGCTCAAACATCCCTTTCTGCATCCTTTTAAACATGCGGTCCCCTTGCTCTGCCAATGTGCTCGATGGTATCTTGAGTAAAACATTACAGTGAAATGAAGCGTCGGTAATTCTACCGTATGCACATTTATGAAAACTCTACTTTACAGTCTTTTTGAAAACATGGATAAAGGTCGCATTTCTGAACTTTTCTGAACAATACGCAAAAACAATAAAGGCAAGGGGGGTCTCAAACCCCTCGTCAATATTGGAGGGGGTCTGAGACCCCCCAAGATCACCCTGACTTTAACCCCGGGTGCACGAATTCGTTATGAATGCAGGCTGGAGGTTAGTTTCTTTCAGTTTGTGATGTGGCTTTGCGTTGCTAAATGCTGTTTCCTGCACGAACAAGGGTGTTTGAATCAAGCGTTGCGTTGACAATGGCTGTCGCATGCGCGACAAAGGAATTTGAATCGCACAGTATGATGGAGTGCGGTGGAGAGCTTCAAAATTGTATGCAGGATTCCTTGAGGGGTTGTTTAAACTTTCAAACCTTAATTATGCTTTCTACTGTGCTGCTCGCTTTATTCCTTAAGTGGCAAGTCCTGTCTTGGAAGCTTGGAACGGAAGGTTGGGTCAAGTAATTCGCGCTCGAAGCACTTCATAGTCCATTTCATTTGTAATTTTTTATCAGTAATGCCACTAAGATACGTCTTGTCTACCCCATTTTGTTTTTTGCATAGTGAAGTCAAATGACGCTCGTTTCACTGGCAAGCAAGCTGCTAACTTGCACGGAGATTCGCTTCGTTCTTGTTGGCGACGCTACAGCTCGGCAGTTTATTGGTGTTGCGCAGTAGCGGCGCCCTGCAACCCGTCTCGCCTCGCGGATATACATCCATATAACTTCTTGCTTTGGTTTTTTTGGGGGGATGCTAGGCTTTAGACTCAACTTCTGAACTACTGCACCAATTTTGATAAAATTTTTAGGAAGAGTATCTTCTCATTAGGCAATATTCAAAATATCAGCTTCTTAGCTCAAACATAAAAAAAGTTATAGCTGTCATATTGAGCAATCAGGTGTGTCAGCTTAGGAAAACTATCATTTCCAAAATATTGAAGATATACTAATATTTTCTGATTAGATACCTTCTAGGCTTATAGTGCAGGATAATGCATTTCGCATGTTTTTTGTACAATATCTATAAAAATGTTATCACTCTAAAAACAAAGTTGAGTTTTTTTGTTGCCATTATACAGTAATCCCTTACTATAACGAAGTCATCAGGAGAGCGAAAAAATTTGTTATAAGCGGTAATTCGATACAAGCGACCACCCCAGAAAATCTAAAACAGTCGAGCTTTTAACTGCTCCGCAGAGGCGAGGCAGTCAAAATACAATGTATTCAGTGAAGCAAAACTTTATTTAGGTACAAAAAACGCAGTGGCCTTTGGCTGTTTCAAGTTCTTACCGGGTGCGTGCAACCCCTGCTCTAATCTGACCAAGCATTGCACGAGGCCGTGGTCGCCGCCCATGCATTCAACCTTCGGGTTATTTCTAATCGCGAAGGCAGTGGCCGCTTTCAAGCGGAAATGCCGTAGCTCGAGTCTGAGGTTGTGTTTGTTGTGCTCAAAAAACGATTAGCCGCTCATTGTAGGTACGCAGCGCGATCATGAAAACTGAACGGTTTTGCAGTAGGGGCTTCGCATGATTACGGGCAGCTTTGTTCCCGAGGTGTACAGCTGTGAACTTTCCAGTTGGGTTTTTCGGCGCACCGTTGTCGATGACGTGCTAATTCTACGGTTCGGGGGTTAGTGTTCGCGCAGCGTCGCGTCCGTGCCATTGACAGATGTCTAGGAACAAAATTCATTGACCCTATCATGGATTTAGACAGTTTGTCTAGTTGGATGGGGCGAATCAAGCATGACCGGCTTGAGAAAATCGCCGGGGAAACACCGTGGTTGCGTTGACACGCATTTTGGCAACCTTACTCGCCGCTGGCGACGCTCGGATTTTGTCATGTTTTTGGCAAGTAATCAGTCGATTTGAACCATCAAAAGTGCAACGAAGCTAGGGGCGGCGTTTTATTGTGTTGAAGGCCGATTATGACGAGCGACAAACTTCTAGACTGTCTTCCGGAAAGTCATCTTCCTGATTTGATAACGTAGCTCCTCGCATCGAACACGGCAAAGGGCGTGCGGCCTGGCAGCAGCTGAACAACACCGTTGTAAACTCTCGGGAATGACGTTCGCGCACTTTCGAGTGTTTCGTCTGCTTTGGCCGATGTGAAACGGTTAGACTTAGCAACGACTACGGCAGCCAGGGAGCAGCTCAGTTCGTTGCCGAAAGCTCACCTCACTCGAAACTCGCAAGCGCTGGTTCAACAATCACTGGTTCACTGGTTCAACAATCTCTAGTGTTCTGCCAAGACTTGGTTCTACCAGAGATTGTTGAACCAGTGAATTGGAGTTGCACAAAAGAATATTTTTTGCAGCCGATCTGCTGAGAAACTGCGCCTTGTCCACAGTCGTTCTCGCGACGGGCGTACCATATTCTGGTGCAATCTGTTGACCCGCATACTCATTTTGATTACTGCTCCAACAATCGGGATCACTTATAACCATCTGATATTCGCCAAAGGCTGCCAATCGGACAACTTCTCGCTTACTATGAAATCAAGTGCAGGAATTCAATTGCCTCTGACGGCTGCTATAATAATGGTAATAATGAGGGTGCAAAGTTACATTATAGCTCCAACCACAAAGGAACTTCTGGAATATTAGCCTTCCGCATGCCTTACCTTCTATGCATCGCGGAGTAGTCTGTTGGTTTGCAGCAGTCTCGCTTGATCTGTGATTCCCACTTTTTTCTGCACGTCGCTGTCCGGAGCACAGCAAAATATCCACTGTCATTTTATAGTGTGGGCAGAACACCCTCACACAACAGGAAATCGAAGAAAGGGACGCGGCCCAATGGCGAAATTGCAGAATTGCACTCAGTGCAGTCGGTGAAGAGAGGGGGACCAAACATGCCACCGTCAAGAGCGGAGTCTTCACCCTGAAAGAGGTTGACCATAGAGGCACCCTATGAAAAGGACTATCGAAGCCACAGCAGACACCGCTTTGGAACTAGTCCCCCCAATTATTACAGGTCTAACCCTAATACTAGTACACACAAGAGCCACCTCTCAGTGCAATTAAGTTTCCTTAGCGCAAAAAATGACATATCGAGCATTTTAAAATCAATTTTCTTCAAGTGCGCAATACATCAAACTAGCTTATTGATTATAACTCTGAATGGGAAAAAAATACTGCAGAGTTGGCGTGCAGAACCTTCCGAAAATTTATTGGTTAGGTATACTAATAACAGAATACAAGCAAACCAAAAATAAACCGCTGCACCAAGCCAAAAGTTGATTAAAAGAAAATTAAAATATACGAAATGTTGCACATGCTCTTAGCTATCATTTTTGCGTTTTTCAGCTGAGTACATAGTACACTGCACTTACTGTGCCCTTTCAAGTTAGGCAATATGACTGCTGTGCCACTACAGAAAGCAGTTGCGCGAGGACATGAACTGGAGGTAGATCTGGGATGTGCTGTGCAATACACTTGTTCAGAGTTCTGTTCTTGTACCGCAGCGGTGTCCTAGTCGTCTGAGCATCCGCCTCGCATGTGGAAGGTGTG
The DNA here is from genome assembly GCF_052857255.1 of Amblyomma americanum. NCBI lineage: Eukaryota > Metazoa > Arthropoda > Arachnida > Ixodida > Ixodidae > Amblyomma > Amblyomma americanum. The sequence goes on along the minus strand of NC_135497.1, from coordinate 533,802,530 downwards.
GGGTTCGATCCCCAGTGCTCGGTGTAGCCATCCACCTTTGAGGAGTGTGCGACAAAATGGTGGTTACTACATCTGGTCAACGTTTCATAGAAAATGAAAAAACAAAACTGCAACCAAAGAAAGTGTTATAGAAGCCAATCGGATGTCGCAGCTTGTCCTGGAGTGCTAATTTTTGGCAAATAAAGTTTGTGCAGACTAAATTATCGGTCTTATAATGACCAATGGCCGAAGGCACAGTAAGGAATGAGTTACGGCACATTAAGCTTCCGCAACTCCTCCACCATCGAAGTAAGCAGGGCGAGGTTTGTTGCTAGGCTTCAGTCAGTCAGGCTAACCTCGCTACATGACAAGCTGTGCACCAAATACTGCTTTGTCCACACGATAGTGGTGCCACATAGAGTAAGAGACCGCTTGTTCACAGCGTCGCGCAGTTGCACAGCGTTAGCGCTGCAGCAGGTGTTCCAAGGACACCTCGAGAGCGCAATTTAAAGCACCACTCGCAGAAGCATAGTGCACCATCAGGTATGGAATTTTCTGCTGCACACAAGTTATGCTTGTGCATACGATTTTCAAGGGGATGTTCAGAGTGTTCAATAAAAACAGCAATTTGATGTATATGGGTATGTTGTGCCCAGGATGGACTGTGGATAGCAGAACCAGGCTCAAATCCGCTTATGCCATAAATGAACCAAACGGTCTTATTACAAGACTCAAAGCTCGATCACTCTGCACATCTTAACAACAGCAGTGCTGCATTCAGGTTGATGCAACGTGGCAGAAACCAGCAAATAAGAGCAGAGGCAGCCACACACTTCATGAATTCTTCCTTTTGTTAGCAATGTCATCTGCTATGTGTGTCAGTGTTCAGCTACGTAGGTGGAAGATATAATTACATTAGAGAAAAAAAGTAGAAACCTGCTTAAAAATTGAAGTCGGAGTTTTTTTTTTCATTCTGGTGCCGGCAACCTTCTCAAGGGGAAAAAAATTAAACTCGCCGAACAGCCTACGTACAATACTAGGGTCACAGGAGTGCTGCACAGGTTACACACACAGCCACATCTGTATTCAGCTCCCAGGCCTGCATGTAATCACCACAGCTGTGAACACAGCAAGACAAAATGGGCACGCCTTGTTTACAGCCACGAGTCCTATACAAAACCAGAGCCAAGCTAACGATAGCATCTGGCGCATAAACACTCTGTTCTTTGTCTGCAACACAAAGAGGTACCATAATACTTGGAAGGGCAAAAAAGGCATAAGACTTTCACATCCCGAATAACCACCCGACATCAAGTGGCTGTGAACAGGACTCTGCAACCAACAATGGACTACAGAGCGAGAAGCCTTTCTGTCCCCATTTTGTTTAATGTGCAATAAAAATGAATCACTCACACATACACGCAAAAGCAGCACACAAGCGACTTGGGGGAAGAATAGTTCCTCAACCTCAACCGGCCAGCACACACTCTCGTCGCAAAGTAAAGCCCAGTAGAGAAATCTCCGAAAGCAAGTAGCCAGCTCTGTCTGCCTCTCGTCTTTCCCCACTTTCCGAACATCTCTGAAAACCAGAGCTGCCGGGCAACATTGGACAGGCAAATCGCAACATAATCAGGAAAATAGAAGCGTTATCTGTGCATGAAAGCCTTGCAGTCTGAGCTTCGCAGTTAGATTGCATTTCAGACTACAACTACAATTTCTGAAAGTGGTGGGTTTGCGGAGGGGAAAAAAAAAAGAAAACCCACAGCCAGAGGTTCATGTCACTGGGTAGATTAGAAAGAAGCTGCACAGTAGCAAGAGTGGCGACAATTTCAGAGAGTGCGATGACTGTGGCTGCCACATAAAGCATGCAGTACGTGTCAGCAGCTCAGAAGAAAATGAAAAAAAGAAAACGGGTTGTGTGGAGCCTCCCATGCAAAAGCGAGGAATGTTTTAACAGAGGCAATGCACAGATAACTCAACAATGCTCCGCTGCCGCTTCTCCCACCTCTCCCCTTGCCCAACTACAGAGCAGGAATGAAGATTCATGCCCATATAGTGGAAAAAGTGATCAACTCTGTCTAAACCACGGCATGTAGAAAAGGGGCGAGGTCAGATTTGAGCGGCCGCCCATTCTTCTTAGGAGGGCACAGAAAAGAAGAGAAAACCTTTATTTCTTCATCCCTAGCACCAAAAGCAAACAGAAACAGAGTTAAGCAGCAGCAGTGGGCCTCTGACGACTGGAGTGCAAAGCTAAGAAAAAGGGGCTGCGCCCGCAGGTCGCCAATTGAAGACCCGTGTCTGCATGTTCGGCTGTGCCCACCCCTCCTCCCGATGGCAGTGGTAGTCGAGTCTCTTCCCTCCCCTCTGCTCAACAGGACTGCACCCAGGCTGCATACTGCAAAGAAGCAACAGTCAGGTCCACAAAAGCAGCCTCAAGCATTGCAGCTGCATTCACACCAGCTATACCAAATACAACTGGGAAAGACTGCTAGTAGAAAAAGAGCGAGAACGCACACTAACTCATTGCTCACTTTTTTTTGCCAAGACTCCTGCCTGCCCTATAGCATGTGCACAGCGACAGCAATGCTGAATTTCAAAAGCTGCCTTCACAATGGGGCAGTAGCCAATAAAATGTCACGTCAGGAAATGTGTTCTGGGAGTTTTCTCTAAAAGGTGCAGTCACCGACCGAAACTTCGGACCCGATTTTTTTTTGGACATGCTAGACTACTCGGACTTTTTGATGGCACTGCAACATGCCCCACAAATAAAACGCCTAAGAACAATGAATATTTAGAATACACTCCACCTGACTGCCGGACTTTTCGAATCTCATTTGCACTCGCTGCAACGCTGCTGCCACTAAACAAACTGCTTTATAACGTATAGTGGACAGTCAATTAAAACTTGATAGAATAAAGTGGAATTAAAGTAATGAGATCCCTAAAGGAATCTTTATTTGCAGTGTGCAGCATTCATCCATTCATTTCCAAGGGCGGTACATTCAATACACGGTGTTTGTAGTGTTACTGAAGGAGATCATGAAGTAATGACTGTAAAAAATAGAGGAATGAAAACCAAGGAAACATAATACAATGCTAACGAGCAAACAAAATATGTGTGCAAGAAGAAAGTGCACGAGAGCAAAGCAAAGTAGAAAATGAAAGTAATACAGGTAAGATACACATACAATACCTTAAATATGTTAGCACCGGCAAAGAACATACATAGAGGGGGAAAAATGCGCTAGTGAGCTGATGAAGCCAGGGTTTAAGGAGGTCCTAAATGAATGGTGAAATGAACGTAAATTATGGTCCGATTTTATTACGGATGGCTATGAGTTCCACACAAAGATGGCTAAAAAGTATGCTGTTTGTTTTCCATACTTAGCATGCACTTTCATTAGTAGCAGATTTGGTTGCTCGGCAAACCCATGTGTGATTGTCACTGAAGAGTTTGGACAATTCAAAAATATGAAGAACAATTTTATTATGTGTATGAAAGATAAGAGATGTTAACCTGAGATGAAGCTCTGATGATAATGGGAGAATGCATAGATTGTAGCAAGTATCGAGGATGGCTATTCAGAAATGGCTGAAAGCAATTAGACGGAGAGCTTGATTTTGAAGGTGGCGGATACATGATAAGTGTTACTAGTGGTGCCCCAACTAGATGATATGCAATACGTATGGTGGCTATGTATGAAAGAAAACTACAACGTACGAAGGATAGTAGCTGAAATATGGCAGGCTATATTTATCACGTGAACATCAAAAGCAGTTTCTGACCTAATGAGTTTAGTGTGCTGATCAAATTTTAAATGACTATCAAAATGATACCAAGAAACGTGGTGAAGTCAGATGGGAAAATAGTATGGGTGCTAAAATATATCCGGGGCACTGGAATGCCTTCCTTGGTGCGGGAATCGAAAACCATCAAGGTTGTTTTCCTTGCATTAATTTGCAAATGGTTATTTTGGCACCAAGTATTAATATTCCGGAAGTCAGCTTTTAAGTTCAAGCTTAGTGTAAATATCTTACTATTATAAGAAAAATTTGTAGTGCATTCGGCACAACGAATGAAATTACGCTAGTAAAAATATTTTGGCAAGTTATTAATGTACACAAGGAAAAGGAGGGGCCCTAGAATGGAACCCTGTGGTACGCCATGATCAATTAGCTTTGCGTTAGAATATGTGGCACCAAATTGAACAACCTGCAATCTATCAGTTTCGGATTAGGTTAAACCTTTATGGGACAGCATGAATTTTTTCAAATTTGTGGAAAATTTTTTAATGCAGGAGCATATGATGGTGCACAGAAACGGTTCTCAACAAATTTCACAATTTTAGTACAAAGAGTTAGTGGGATAAAGAAAATGGGATATATTTGTCCCATTGACCTACATGGATTTCCAGAGTTGGCTTCTTCTAACCACCTCATGATTCTAATCACCTCATGTTCGCACTACTTTTCCCGCGTGGAACACCAACGGTATCCACGTCTTTATTCGACTTTCAGAAGGTTGTGTTCTTTGCCAATGAGCCAAACTTCACCCGAGACGCCAACTGCTATTTTTGGCCATTTTTTTTTACCCTCCATGTTCATTCCGAAGGGCTTCTTGCCGCTGGCAGTTCTGAATGTTTGGCTATTGATGATTTGAAGCCCAAGAACAAACTCTACATTTAATGTTTGAAAATTACCAGTCAATATTCAGTCTTTAAATGCCCAACTATTTTCAGCATGGTAAAAAAAAATTGCTTCTCTTATTACTTGTCATCTCAAATATTCTGAACAAGTGCACATTGTGTGAAAAAAGCATTCATTCACCATGCATTTCGATTTATTTTTGCTACATTGAATATAGCCAAAAACTTGCAATGCGAACGAAGGAAAGAACGAAGTTTCCAGGTTTCTAGTCGATCACTACCTCATCTAGTAGACGAAGCTGAAACCATTTTTAAACAAATCATTGAAACATTAGGATAGGTGGCTGCATAGCATATAAGTGAGACTGCCGCATCCCTTTGCCTCTTTTGAGCCCCTAGGATGGAGAACAAAAGGAACGTACGTGCCCTATTGTCCCACAAAGGGTCAAGTGCAGGACCAGTACCAAATGATTCAAGTTTTAGAAAAAGGATATTATGGTTAACTGTGTCACCCACTACGAGGGCACCCACTAAAATACCGCTATCCAGTGAACACCTAATATGGTCAATCCGGGACTCCTTAACTTTTTTTTTTTTTGGGGGGGGGGCATGACTTCGAGCTTATTTTGTTATTCATTTATTGCTCGTTTACATAATAAGCTTAAGTCTTGTATATTTTTTGTACTTTTTAATGTTGATAGGTGATGCAAATTGTCCCGCTGTGGTGACTACAATCCAGCAGTCAGGAAGACAATGAAAAGGCTTCTGAAAGAAACTTCATATACCTGGGGTGAAGAAGAAGAAGAAACTGTTTAATAAGCTGACTCGCGCCCACTAAGAACTGAATGACTCGGCACGGACGCTTGGGCGCGGGGACAAAGCTCTGCTCTGCTGGGAACGATCGGCTAAGTTTCGGGTGGCTGGTTGTGGCCTTTTCTCTCTGCGTCTTTGCGCGGTAAGGCAGTAAGCCCGGGCTATGTCGACCCAGTCTCCCGGCCAGGGGAGCTCCCTCTGGTCGGCTTCTCTGTCCACTAATCTCCTGCCGCTGGAAGCTTTTTTGCGCAGTGGTGTCGGCAGTATACCTGTTGCGCTGGTGCCTAAGGATGGTGGTTCAATCAAGATGAACAACCCTGGTGCTGTTCGGGCTGCTCTCCAGTCGGCGACTTCTCATTATGAGTCAATTTCAGAGGTACGCCAGTTTGGACACGGCGGGATTCTGTGCAGATCGCCAGACCTCGCCTGTGTAAGAGATTTGCTAAACTCCTCATCCTTTGCCTCTCTTCGGGTAAGTTCCTTCATCCCTTCTGGCGGGCACGAAAGGTATTGTACGAGGCGTAGACTCTTCCCTGTCTCCGGCAGAGACTCTTGAGCTTCTGTCGGCTGCAGGTGTTGTTGCTGTACACCGCTGTAGCCGGGATGTAAACAACTTGCGGATGCCCACTGAATCAGTGATTGCTACCTTTGCCGGCACTTCCTGACCCTCTGAAATCAAGGCATGGCCTCTAATTTTTCGGGAAGACCCATTGTCATCTAGGCCTCTGCAGTGTAGCAACTGCTGGCGCTATAGACATAGCGCCGGCGGTTGCAGATCCAACTTGAGGTGTTGCAACTGTGGGTGTGGAGTTCGCTGACCATTCCGCGAACTCGTTGGTCTTGTGTTCGCAAGGAAGGCCGCTCCAGTGGGGTCGGAAGTCGCCAACAAAGGGGCCCGTCCCGTCCCTGCCTCCCCTTCGTGCGGCGGACGTCCTCGTTTAAACCGCGCCGTCACGGGGATGACCCGCCGGGAAAAACGCTAACCAGATACAGCTGTCCACAGGTGTGCGTCGTCAAGGGGTGACGAGACTTCGGCGATGCGGAAGAGATACAGCTGGGTGGGGACCGAGTGCTGGGTGACCAGGAAACGGATTATTCCCTTAACGACTGTGTTCTCTTTGTTGCTGTCAACAACCTGAGTCATCGCCTCGTCGGCACATGTTTCTAGCATCTGTGGTGCCGTGGGTGGCGTGGGGAACGGAAGTCGCATTTGTGTTGTTTGTGTGGTTATTTGAAACCTTCCCAAATGTTTTAATCAGCCCTCTTTCCGCAATCTGTGATTAGTTGGCGGAAATCCTTATTTTCCTTTCCCTAACCACTGATTGGCGAGATGGGTCGTTTGTCATCTTATTGGTTGCTGTCCCCGCTAAGGGCGGAGACAGAGGGTTTAAAACCAAGCGCTCTGGGTTGAGCGGAGGCTGAATTCGTCTAATCCACGATTTAGTCATGTAAATAGTTTTCTCCTTGCTTTGTTTTTTCTCGTTTTTTTACCTATGTTGTAAATAAATAGTTAACCTTCTCCTTTCCTTGAGTAATGTGAATGTTTGCGAGTAGAACCACCGGGTCATCAAGAAACCCCGATTTCATCATCAAGTAGTTTCCTCTCATCGCCACTGGAAGGGGAAACTCAACTGGCGCAGTCGACACAGGATCGCAACTTCTTAAAAGAACAAGTCGGTGGACAAGCTGTTTGTCCTAAAGGAGAAAACGTGAAGTTGCGTAGCAAGACTGACGTGGAAAGCTTCAGGATCACGGGTCGAGTTCGAGAGGACGTCGGAGGCTCAAGTCAGCTAGGTGCTGAAGGAGCCGGGCAACAACAAGCCATCGAGGGTTCGAGTCAGCGAGCTGCTGAAAAGAACCAGGCGTCCACATCGAACGGGTTCGAGTCAGCGAGCTGCTGAAAAGTAACCAGGCGACCAAGTCAAGCCAGTCAAACCAGGCAGGAGTCAGCGAGCTGCTTAGAGATCCAGGGCTCAAGCCGTCCGCATCTAGGAGCCTGTCGTTTTCACTGAGGACGGCGAGATCACCGTGGCAGAGAGCAACGAGTGAGGTAGGAGACCTTTATGCTTTCTCCGAATTCACCATGTCGGTGTAGTGTTTAGTGCTACAAACGATAGCACAGAAAACGGAGATAGCTGCCGTACGGTATGATCGGGAGGGCATGATGCGACGCGTTGAGCAGGAGGAGGCAGAAAAGCTGAGTGAAATTGAAAATTTGAAACTCCAAATTGAGCTAGAAAAGATAAAACTTGCACAGATGCAGTTGAAATTAAGGCAAGGGACGAAAGTTGATAGCGAGGTCTTATTCGCAGCAGTTCAATGTTATAACTGCATGAAATTTGGACATTCGATGATTGTCTGTCCGAACTCAAAGCAAGAACCAGATGTTCCCGCGGTGAGGGCAGATGTGTGCACACTAGTAGCTCAGGTAAAGATGCTGGCGCCTGATAAGCTACATTCCCAGTCGGAGATGACTGTTAATAAGGTCAGTCAACCAGATGGGACGGATGATCTGGCATGCGGAGACTTGCATACCGAAGGTCAGAGTTCTGAAGCCTGTGTGGATTCAGGGACCGAAATAACAAAACAGGAAGTTGGGGTTCTCCATAGAGCAGGAGCTGATCTAACGTTTTGTGCCGAGCCAAAAGAGTGTACTGTAGTCATAGGGGCATTAGTCACTCCTGTGGCGAACGTGCTGTCAGAGCAACCGAATATAGAGCAGACCCAGGAGGCACTTGAGTGTGTTGCTCGCGATCAAGAGTTCAGCATCGTGACCCAGTCTGTGTGCGCTAACTCTGACGCAGTAGTAAGGGTCGAGGACGAGAAGGCCGATCTGAGTGCGAGAACGTGCTTTGCAGTCGATGGAAATCTAGCTGCCAAAGAGGAGTTGTCTTACCAGCCGGTGCTGACACTGTGCGCACTCAAAGTGACAGCAGATCTAGCTAGAGGTGTAGGGCAGCTGGTAACACCGGAAACACACGCACTAACAGAGCACTCTGAAAGGGAGCAGCTTGAAGAAGAAAATTACAGTTCAGTTTTCGAAGAGCATTTCGAAAGTCCCCACGATTCGGTTCGCGACAAACCCGAGGCTTTAGTAGAGCTTCAGGCAGATCCGAACGCTGCAAATGTTCCTGCAGCAGATTGGGAGTTAACAGGAACAGCTGCGAGTTTCGCAGCAGATAGAGAACTGGGGGATTCGGATACTGCACCCATCCCTGCAAGCTTAAACATAGAGCATAAGACCTCATTACCAGAAGAGCGGGAGCAAGCTGGTCAAGGTAAATGGGAGAAAAGAATGCTTAAGGGCATGGTTTTCTTTGAAGAGAATGCCGGCTGCTAGCCGCACAGGGAGCTAGCGCTACCTGAAGAGCGATGTAAAACTGCATGTGAAGTAGCCGGTGACAGGCCTTTCCCAACTGTGAAATTCAAAGAGGCAGAGAACGCAGACACGATGGCAGCAGCAATCTTGGTAGAATGCAGGGAGCTGGTGAGCTTTGTTGCTTTTGATGAAAACGACGATGTATACCCGATAGCGGCGGTAGCCTTCACAACCGGCGCTGTGCCGGATAAATTGGAATTTTGGTCCAATCTTTTGGACAAAGCTAAAAGGAAACATCTTCTTTTTCGAGATGTAGGTGGCTAGAAATCATTCTGCCAATTTAGCGCACCGATCTGACATGGTGGATTCTGGAATGTGCAGATTGGTGTCCTAACCTTGTGTGTGCGGATTGAATTAACCGCAATATGCGCGAGTGTGCGCGTGTTTGTAGTCTGATTGAACAGCTGAGCATACATGTGCACGTGTGTGTGTAATTCTGTTCCGGGAAACTGTGGCTGGACTTTTATGTCACACTGACAGCAAGTGTCCGCGTGACATTCTTGGTTGGGAGGTGTGGAGTTCGCTGACCATTCCGCGAACTCGTTGGTCTTGTGTTCGCAAGGAAGGCCGCTCCAGGGGGGTCGGAAGTCGCCAACAAAGGGGCCCGTCCCGTCCCTGCCTCCCCTTCGTGCGGCGGACGTCCTCGTTTAAACCGCGCCGTCACGGGGATGACCCGCCGGGAAAAACGCTAAACAGATACAGCTGTCCACAGGTGTGCGTCGTCAAGGGGTGACGAGACTTCGGCGATGCGGGAGAGATACAGCTGGGTGGGGACCGAGTGCTGGGTGACCAGGAAACGGATTATTCCCTTAACGACTGTGTTCTCTTTGTTGCAGTCAACAACCTGAGTCATCGCCTCGTCGGCACAATTCTAGCATCTGTGGTGCCGTGGTTGGCGTGGGGAACGGAAGTCGCATTTGTGTTGTTTTTGTGGTTATTTGAAACCTCCTTCCCAAATGTTTTAATCAGAACTTTTTCCCCAATCTCTGATCAGTGGGCGGACCTTATTTTCCATTCCCTAACCACTGATTGGCGAGATGGGTCGTTTGTTATCTTATTGGTTGCTGTCCCCGCTAAGGGCGGAGACAGAGGGTTTAAAACCAAGCGCTCTGGGTTGAGCGGAGGCTGAATTCGTCTGATCCACGATTTAGACATGTAAATAGTTTTCTCCTTGCTTTGTTTCTTCTCGATTTTTACCTATGTTGTAAATAAATAGTTAACCTTCTCCTTTCCTTGAGTAATGTGAATGTTTGCGAGTAGAACCACCGGGTCATCAAGAAACCCGGATTTCATCATCAAGTAGTTTCCTCTCATCGCCACCGGAAGGGGAAACTCAACTGTGGGGATGTTCATTCAACGAGCACCTGCACTGAGAAGAATGAGAAGTGTTACCTTTGCGGTGGTGCGCACTCTACAAACTACTCAAATTGTCCCTCTCGAGCTCAGGAAATCCAAATTCTGGAGATAATTGACAGAAAACGCTGTTCGCGCTGTGACGCTATTTCAGAGGTCAAAGAACGTGCCCACGGTTATGCCGGTGTGACCGCTCAGCAAGGTGTCATGTTAGACTCAACGCTGTCCCAGGCAGTTGCGGCTGCTGTGGAGGCTTCCATGTCTAAAATGGTAGAAAAGATTGTCGCAAGTGTGTCGGATTGCCTTACAAACGTTCTAGCGACTCAGCTTACACATGCCGTGCAGGCCGGTTTGGCAGCTCTTTCGACAGCAATTCCCTCTCCTCTTATCCGGTCTACAATTCCAGTAGCATCACAGCCCCAGGAACAAACTTCTGCCCCTTCCGCTGTACCTACCTCGGGCACTTCGAGGGATGTTGGTATAATCTATGATTCCGAGATGGTGGAGCCTGATGCGCGGCTTCTTAAGCGCAGTGGGTCCCCCATGTCTCATTCGTTGTCTTCTCTGGGCACCCAGCCCAAATCAAAGAAGCAGCCGCTTTGCACTAAACCCAAGGATACCATTTTGGAGCAGACATTTGCTGCTGCTAGGCTTTCGCAACCATAGTGTCGTTGCGAGTTCTGCAGTGGAACTGTCGCTCTATTCTTTCCTCTTCCACAGATTTACACTGCATTTCTACCCAGCTTAATCCGGATGTCATAATTCTGCAAGAAACGTGGCTTTCAACCGACAAGCATTTTCATATAAAAAATTACCGTTCATTTCGCCTAGACCGCCAGTCAAGAGGAGGGGGTTTACTAAGTTTAGTCTCTTCAAAATTTTGCCGCAGGGCTATGGTATCTTTTCAACAAATGTCTCCTGACTGTGAGATTTTGGCACTAGACTTTGTACTTCCTGGGTGCTCTCCATTTTCAATAGCAAATTATTTCCCCAATGGAGTCCACGATGTTAGACCTCTGGACTTGTTACTCGCTAACTGTAAAAACGCAGTGCTCGTGGCTGGGGACTTCAATTCTCACCATGTGTCGTGGGGTTTTAGGACTAATACATGCGGCAAGCGCCTTTGGGACTGGGTTTCTGATCACAACCTGATGTGCTTAAATTCAGGATCAGCCACTTATCTTCGCTCATACACTCAATCTGTTTTAGATCTCATGTTCATTAGTCCTGGAATTGGCGTAACGAATTGGTCGACTGTTGATGGCGGCACCTCAAGTGACCACATACCTATTCATTTTGATATCATATGTCGTGTTACTCCGGCGTCTTCTCAGTTGTGGTCACATGTAAATTATGACAGATTTCAGACGGCGTTGCGCTCTGCCCTTGCTTCAGTGTCTAACATCGCCGAAGTCCACCAGTCAGCAAGCATATGTCTGGCTATAGAGGAAAGCCGTGAAAAGTCGGAGCTCCTGGTGAGGCCAACAAAAGGGAATTCTTCTAACTGGTGGAATGCAGACTGTACAAGAGATTACAGGCGGAGGAAGGCAGCATAAAAAAAGCTTCTTAATAACCAAAGCCCGAATAACTGGAGTGATTAGAAATTTATTGCAGCCACCTTTAAACGCAGTTTCTCGCGCGAAGGATAAATATGACTCAGAACACTTCGATTATCTTTCAAAGGCGGGCAACCGACGCGCACTATTCGGTTTTCTACGGTCTAGGAAACAGCTCATGTCCTCTCATAATTTTCAGTCATTAGTTATGTCACCTGAAGAAGCTATCCAGGCGGTTGAATTAATTGCCACAGGCCAGCAAAAGCGGTTCTCGTCTTTACTACCTTTGCGCCCAATGTTGTTTGCACCAGTCGTACCAAATGATAATGCCTCACAAGTAAATCTATCAGAGCTTTCACAAGTTGTCCAGAAATTGCCAGCTGCTGCTCCTGGTCCTGATGGTGTTACTATAAAGATGCTCAAGATTCTCTTTGAAGAGTCTCCCAACTCCTTATTGCACCTAATAAACTACTCTCTCAAACACGCTTGGATACCTTTTGAGTGGAAGCTGTCCAAGGTGATCCCTTTACTTAAAAATCAGAAGGGAGGCTATGAATTGGATAATATTAGGCCAATTTCTTTAACATCAAACGTGGTAAAGTTGATAGAAAGGGTGTTACTAATTCGGGTGTCAGCCATTGTGTACCGCAAATCTATACTCAGCCCGTGCCAACTCGGTTTCCGGCCACGGTGTTCGATATGGAATGTACATGCTGGTCTTGAGAGCAGAATTCTCCTTGCTCGTCGTCAACGCCTGGTCGCGGCTTTGGTTACGTTCGACGTCGCCAAAGCTTACGACAGTGTAGAACACTCCATCCTTATACATAGGCTACAGTCTCTTCAATTTCCAGATTATATAGTTGCATGGATATCTGCATTTCTTTATAACAGGGAATTCTTTTGCGTCCATAATGGTGTTCATTCAGAGAGGTACAGACAAACGCGAGGTGTACCGCAAGGAGCTGTTCTTTCTCCTGTGCTCTTTAATATTCTGTTGAGCTCAATTCCTCTCCACCGCCATGTACGCACTTACGTCTGTGCGGACGACATTGCGTTTTTTGCTGCTGCGCCGGATATACATTCCCTGTATGGTCTGTTGCAGTCATATTTGAATACACTTGAGCACTGGTTGAGCGCATTACACCTGAAGTTAAATGTTTGCAAGTGCGCGACCCTTGTTTTCCCTCTATACGCTCCTGTAGTAGTCTGTCTCACTTGCCAGTTAAAATTAATACCGCAGGTTCAATCCCTAAAATACATAGGGGTCATTTATGACAACAAACTCACCTGGCGACCTCACATTGACCATGTCGCGGCGACAGGGGCTCGTGCCGTGGGCATTTACGGAGATTATGTCATCACCGGTACGGCATGCGCAGCGATGCGCTATTAATGATCTACACTGTGTATGTCAGGCCAATTTTAGAATTTGGATCAGTGTTGTTTTCAGGCTCGGCTACATATAAACTTCGTCCTCTCGTCCTTTTAGAGAGGGAAGCACTTCGCGTGTGCCTCGGCCTTCCAAAATTTGTGGCTATCAATGTCCCGTACCTTGAAGCCCGCATTCTGCCTCTCTTATCACGACTTCAATTTTTAACTGTGCAAACTTACCTCAGGATCTATGAATCCCATTTCCACCGTTCCCAAAGCATTTTCTGTTGTCAGCCGACCTCCTTTTTTGGTGTCCCCTGGTCTCGTTTCAATTCCCCTCAGGTAGTGTTTGTGCAAAGATTACTTCAGCCTTTAGATGTAAACATTTATGATATCCTTCCTGCGCTTCGCAATGGGCCCGCTATCCACTTTGTTTTCGACGACATATTCCCAAAAATTGCAAAACTTTTGCAACCGAGTATTCTAAATGGTCTTCTAGAAGATTATCTGAGGACCCTACCTACAGATATAGCAACAGCCACTGACGCATGGCAATGCAATGAAAAAGCAGATGAGGGAATATTTTGCTCGCATTTAGACTGGTCCCTTTCACTGCGCCTTCCAGATTTCACCCCCATTCATCAAGCAGAGTTTCTAGCAGTTGTACTTGCTCTACGCAAGCTAGACCCCTCTATTACTGCAGTTGCAGTAATTACTGATTCTTTATCTTTGTGTTCGTCCCTCGCTGCACATGTTGACGGTCCCATTTTAATAACTTTGTTATCCCTACTTCCTCCGCATTTGAGCCTTGTTCATTTAGTATGGGTTCCCGGTCACAGCAGTGTGACAGTAAATGAGATTGCTGACAATCTCGCAAAGGCTTCCCTCAGCGGCCCCGTGTTGCCAATCATCCCGGCTACAGCCTATATTACAGCATCTAGATTTCGGCGACGTGAGTTTTTAAGCACGCAAGACACAACACTTTTAACATCGGCGGATTATGAGCACCTTAAATATTATTGGAACAGGAAAATTTCTTGCTCTCGGCAGCTTGAAGTATCACTGACAAGGCTGCACTGCCGCATCCCCCCTCTAAATTTCTATTTACACAAGTCGGGTTTGGCGCTCTCTCCTCTTTGTGCATTTTGCCGTGAGCCTGAATCTATAGAACATTTTTGGCTGCATTGTCCCCGATTCAACTCTCTGAGAAAAAGGTTGCTGGAGGAGCCCTTGCAGCATCTTGGCCTTAGTTTGAGCAGCCCGCTCTTGCTATCATTTGGCGCCACCACATTTGGGTTCAGCCACAGATCTGTTTGTACCGCTGTTCTAAATTTCCTGATAGAATCTCACCGACTGCCTTGCTAAGTGTTCCAAACTTTTCTATCAATTATTACATTTTGACTTAATCATTATTATTAATCCCTCTCTTTATTATTATTCTTATAATTTGGAAATCAAAACTCTCATCCCTTTTCTGTTCATGACGAGGTTGCGCTCCCACGTGCTTTTCCTTTTTATTAACTGCGTTCAGGTGAACAGCCACCCGATTTTTGGCCGATCCCCCAGTGTGGGTATGTGCCATCTTTTGATAGGCTAACAAGAACAACAATGACTCGGCGGCAGCGATGGCCACAAGCGTGCTTGACGGTCATCGAACTAAATGCGTGCAGTTCTTGGCCGCGCTTAATTTAAAGCTGGCATGGAACTTCGAGATAAAGAACCAAAAGCAACTACAACAATCTGGAAAATTGTAGGAGCATTTGCACGTCACGATTAATGGAGGTAATGGTGGCATCTTGTATTATAAAACAAATTGATAAAGCCGTGTGCCGGCGATTTTGAGTGCGAACGAACAAACGGGGCAAAGATATTCACGGCAATATAAAACGAATTGAAATGGGAAGACGACTCCTGCCGACTGGCCGAAATGGAGGAAGCAATTCGAGCGTTTCTACACGGCTTCCGGTCTCTGCGACAATTAAGTCAGGGTTACACCAAGTCGACACGCTCCTTTACTTCATGGACGACAGGCCGAGAATGTCTTCTGAACCTTCAAACTCGTCAGAGAGAGCGCCAAGAACTTTACAAGTCGTCCTAAAGCAGTTTGACAGCTATTTCATACCACGGCGCAACGTCATTTTTGAACGGCCATGCTCCAACACGAGGGTCCAAAGCGAAGGAGAATCCGTGGAAGACTTCGAAACTGCGCTGCACACACTTTCCAACCATTGTGAACCATTGTGAGCACGGCACCCGCCGAGAAGAACTGGTTCGAGACAGACTGGTCGTCGGCATTCAAGACCAGAAATTGTCAGCGAGACTGCAACTTAACGCTGATCTTACTCTGCAGAAGGCGCTTGAATTTATCAGGCAGGTCGAAAGCCTACATCAGCAGCAGAGCCCCTTCGTAAAAGAAGCTGTTCTGGAGCACTCACGCATCATGCGCGGAACCCGGGAACCCGGCAAAAACGTCAATGAACTTCTTGTTTTCGTTACAGATGCCCTGCAGGACAACAGAATGGTACTTCTTCCGGTTGTAGTACGACTGCTCAGAATTCGCAGGCTTCGGAATTTCTATATGTCACCCGTCGCGTACATGCACCCGATGACGTACGTTGGTATAATCCTTGCCTGCCGATCTTCGTGGTCGCCAGAGCTCGGAATTCTTCCGTACTTCGTTCGCGCTCGGCTGGCGTGGGCCATCGAATGATCTCCGCCGAGATACTGAAGAGGAATTCCAGCAGCCGATTTAGGCACACCTCTACAGATGACTCGGCGACATCGAACTTGTCGGCGATATGGTTGACGGTCATCTGAGTGGCCAGGTATGTGAGACCCACGACCGGCTTTATTACTTGAAAGCCGGCCGTGCACCACGACCGGCTTGACCAATCAACATAGTCTTCTCCGCTGTTATTTGTAGCCTTCCATGCTCGCCTCTCGAATAGTACGCCGACGCATCAAAACGGTCAGTCAGGTTGCGGGCTGTCTCGCGAGTGAGCCGAAAGAGTCGTTGAAACTCGGTGGCCAAGTACCGTGGAACAACGTTCGATCGCTCTCTACGTAAATGGGGACGCGGTTCCTGTCCAATCTCAGCAGAAGCAAGGATGCTTCATGCCTCAGAATAGCTGCCTCATCATCACTTTCGTCCTCTGACGAAGAAGACGAGTCGCAAAAAGACTCAGCAGCTATCGCGTAGACGCGCTCCACGTTCGCGTTATGCAGACTACACAAGTTGCGGTGTGCTTCGCCTTACAGAGAAATGACCAAGGTGGTTTTAGCATTTCTCTGCTATCGTAACCACGACAGAATATCATTTTTTTTACTAATCAACTGTTTATTCTACCTAACAGTGTCGGAATACGATCGAAATTTGTGGTCGTTGTAGTCTTCTCGTGCAGAAGACGCCGTTCAGTATCACACTATTGGCTGACGCTCGTACAGAAGAGTGCAGCGCCTTTACGTTATTACTTTAGCACGCCCTCCACTCGTCTACACGAGCCTGCGAGTGTAGATCAGTTTCGGTTTAAAAAATAGTCCAAGAGATTCTTACCATTAATATGTAGTCAGTGAAGCTCCGCCCACATTTAGAATCGGCGCACAGAATTCCTCCACGACAAAAAAAGTAGTCCGTTGTTAAAACTTCTCTGGTCATCTAAACAAGAAGCTAATCACGAGAAAAAGGTTACAACCTCTAAACTTTTGATACCTGGCTCATTCGATACAGTCAAACATTAAACAGCTGGCTTCATTTACTTTTGTGACTGGCAGCAAAAAGTTCTCTCAGTCAGTCGCCGCTGGCGCGTGCAGCGCAGTAGTCGTGCTAAGGTGGCCTTACTCGTGCTGTCGAAACGTGGTACAGTTATAGTGCCTAGAATGGCTAGTGTGCCGACCGTGGCCTTCCTGGTGGCACCGCGAGCGATGAATGCCGACGGCCGCCGCATGGAGCGCTGCAAGTCGGGAGGGTGCCGCCGAGCCGCAACGCTCTCGCAACATCGGCAAGAGGACTAGTGCATTTTTGCTTTCGTTCAGCTGTAATCGACCAAAGCTGTCATGGAGGCAGCTGACTATAGGTTTCAGGGTTTGTTCTGATTCTCTGTCGAGGAGCTGCACATTTAGCACTTGTCGCTTGCGCGAAAGCTGCTGTGAAATTCAGCACAACTTCGTGTTTCGAAACGCGAAACTTGTGCTGTACATAGATATCTTTTATATATATATGAAGTACTTTTTCGGTAACATTTTCTCTAATAAAGTAGGCGAAACGCTTCGGTTAATTTTATTGGGTTATATTTAGGTGTTCTCGCTGTGCACGTACTACATTTGCGAACGAGTAAACACATGCAATGTGAATAACGCAGGAAACACAGTCGTGCAACACTCGTTTTTATTCGCGTGCAATATCAATCGCGGACATGTTACAGAAGTACAGCAACCAGGGCCCATATGTGCACTTGAGAAGCATTTATTGGCAGCGACGCTGTTTTAGAAACTTATGCCGCTGCCTTTGCGCTTCCCTCCCTTTGTTGAGGCCCTTGACAAAAAAAAAACGAAACCTTAAGAGAACATAAAACTTTACAACGGTAGATAAAACTGCCTTTTCATGCTCTGAGCAGCCAAGTTGAGGAAAAGACAGTGTATGTAGCTGACTCGAAAATTCAACTAAACTCATTTCATGGAGCTTGTTTTTACTAAAAAACACAGTAAAGGCATCTTCCATGGCCTTTACAGCAGTTGACAAGCTCTGGCTGGGGTACACTAGGCCCCCATTGTCAAAATGGCTAGTAAAGTACGAAGCGGCGTCGGCACTTGCTTCAGCTTTGCTTACACATAGGCAGCCTGCACACTGTGGACAACAGTTCTTAGCAATGATCTTTCTTGCCACGTAGCCTGTAGTGTAGTAGATCAAAGCACTGTGGCTCTTCTTCTCTATGCACGATGCATGGTCACTGCTAGACACGACAGCTTGAACTACATCTTCAGCTTCACTGACGTTTCCGTGGTCAAGAAGGTCATCTATTTTGTCTGAAAGGACCTTACTCGTAGTTTCACACACCTCATTTGGGCTCAGCAGTGCTTTGATTACGTCTGGGGTGCAGTTCACTCCTCTAGGTGGCTTTGCCAGGTTGTAGAATGCGAGTAAATTCACAGTCATCAGAAACTGTGATACTGTCGGATGGTCGTTACAGCCAGACGACTGTCTAATTATACCAAAAAGGTTTTCAAGCTTATCCTGGCTTAATCTGGATGTTAAAAGATACTTGAAACCCACAGTCGACGTCAGGTAGGACAACAAGCCAAGTGTACTCTTGATGGTAACCCTTAGCCCAGCAGACGTGCTTTCTGTAAGAAAACCACAACCAGCTGGTTTTGCAGTTTGCTCCCATTCCTGCAGATACTCTAGGAAGCCTTTCAGAAATTGCACATTTGGACTGTCAGGCTTGAGTGCCTTCTCGCTTGTTCACGATGTCATAACACGAATCAGGCGATTCATTTCTTTTACGAAATCTACTGTCGGCTGCACGGTCCTATGTGAGGCTTCAATGTGTTCTCTATAAATGAAAAGTCCTTTGATGACCTGGTCGCTGAAGAGCTGAAATGCGATGTCCACTTTCAGTTCTTCAAAGCAGTTTGGCTTAAGGTGTGCATTTGTCAGGCTTGGCATAACTTTCAGTGTAACATTTTCTCGATCCGCTTTGAAGGCTGCTAGTACAATACCAATGTGAACATGCCCAGCTGGTGTCAGGTATCCTTTTCCAACAAATCCATTTCTCACATTCTTCAAAAGGTGTGGAAAATCTGACAAAAAATAGAGCTGCCTTTTAGGATCCACTGGGTGTTTGGTGCTGCTCCGAACGTGGCATTGAGAACCTTTGAAAAAAAAAAACTTGCGATCAGTTTCTTCATCATAATATTTAAACATTAGAAACATGAAATCTGCACTAGCACCATGCACACTCTAAGCAATCTTGCATTTTGCGTGAAATTGCTGCCTTACCCTGTATTCCAAACAGCCGCCACATGCTCCTATTCCAACTGGCGCCGTCGCATGTTATGCAATCCACGAACAGACGAGCCTTTTCCGCAAGGACTGTGGTTTCCAATATGATTTTCGCCAGTGTTGGGGCCTTCACATTGCCCTTTGAGGCAAAGACACCGAGGATTTGCGTCCATTTTCCTGCGGAAAGGTAATCTCTCACAAATGTACGTGCGTTTTACGTATAAAGTTGCGAACTGTAACCAAGAGAATAAAAAGTTTACCAGTAAATGGCTGAAACAGCACAATCATCCCATGGTCTGCCAGCACATTCTTCTGGTCAGCAGGTGTACTACCTCCAAGGTCAACAAAGCCTTCAATATCACCTGAATTGTAAAGAAAAAGCACAGGAAAAACACCTTGTTTTATGCGCAGACATCTCTCAACACAGATCAGAATATGGCAAAGGTGCTAAATCAGCATAAAAAGAAACACGTGCTAAAATACTTGACGATCGAGTATTACCAGAGCACTGCACGGCTCGAGCAATATTGTAGTGCTTAGCAGAACATCGTAACATCGTATTTTTCTCATCCTGTAAAAGCTCGCTGATTCGTGCTTCAATGGACCGGAAAAAATGTTCGCATAGTCTGAAATTAAGTTCGAACTATCGAATGACCCCGAAAAAAAAAACTGACAAGAACCGCTTGCATCGCGGTAAATTTACTTGGTGAAAGACTTGGCAGTAGTTCCTTGTTATTTTAGAGGACAACGGCGCAACAATCACTATTTTTAGCGGTGGAGCTCTGCCGCTAGTGCATCGCACGCCGCAAGCGCGGAAGATTCACGGGCGATGAATACGGCATTGCTCAGCAGCTCCGAAGCGGCAAGAAAAAAATGGGGATAGGGAAGATTAGCGAAACAGCCAACCAACGCTATAAACGGCGCGTAGCTGGGTTTGGCTGGCTGGCTAGTGCGGTTGGGCGTACGTTTCAGAAAAGCAAAATCGAAACTATCAGTGTGTCCGCTCTTGTAGATGAGGCCGTCCGTCCGCCATCACGCCTGCCGTTCAGCGCAAGTCAGAGGTGCGCGAGTGATTCTGCAGCACAGAATTCAGCTTTGAGGGGGGCTATTTGGACGACCGCTTGCCGAACCGATACCTGTATGTACACAACCTCCTTTGGGAGCCCGTTCGAATTAACCGGTGCGAGACCCGTAGCTTCCGAAACAGCGAGCGTGCAACGCCATAGATTTGCATAGCATTTGCCGGGACCGCGCCGGCAGTTCGAATTATGCGGATTTTCGCATTGCGGGGTTTGAATCAAAGAGCTTTTACCGTATACACAGAACGGTCCAAGAATTCATTGCAGCTATACTCACCAGCTGATTTCACATTTAGGTGCTCCGAAAGCTTTATTTCGTCAATGACGAGGCCACCGTGACGACTGTAAGCATCCATGGTCTTTGTTTTTTCATTTAGGGCATCGAAGACCTTTGTACTGAGGCCAAAGCCACCCTTGAAGCGCTGTAGGTACTTTTTCAGGCAAGTTCGCCCTGGCAGAACCATAATAGACTGTCTGCGGAGATGTTCATACAACTTCGGGCTTCGCATCCTCATCAGCATACATTCTAAAATCCACTCATCATCGTATCGCATTCCCTTGTGTGATTTTCGCCTTGTAGCAAGGAAACAACTCTTTACAACCAGCTGCTGCTTTGAGGGAAGAGATTTAATTTTGCTGTTAAATCTCTCTTCACTAAGAGCCTCATTTCGCTCTTTCCTGTGAGCCACCTGTATCCTTGCATTTGCCAATCTTTTCTTGGTTCTTGACAGGCTTCGAGAAATGTTCCTGCACTGTTTCTTTTCATCAGATTTTCTGGCAATTTCACTTGTGCTTTGCTTTTTTCTGCACGCTTGGTTTTGAGCCAGAATCCTTTGGTACTTGCAGAAAGCGCAGGATTCACCTTCAGACCTCACAGATAATGAACACTTCTCAGAAAAAATCATGCCTTTGTAGGAGGTGTGCTTTCCTGAGGCCGGCTTTATGTGCCGCATCCATCACAAAGATTTGTCAAGGCAACTTCCTTGATCAAAGTTTCGGCCTCTTAGCAAGTTGTGACGATGTGTTTTGACTTTTCCCTTCCCCTGAGGTAAACCGTGGCTACCACTGATTGTCCATCAAGTAATGGCTTTGCAAATGCTACCATCTTTTCAATGAAGAGGTTAGCGAAGTTATTTTTTTCAGCCTCACAATAGGCGTACGCTAATGAATCGACTGTCACGGATGGCACTTTCATCCATGTCACTGGAATAGCGACGTTGGAGAATGGATGGAGACGATCGTTGGTTGTTCGTGGTCGTTCGTCACCAGCATTTTGCGCTTCGCCAGCGCTTCCTTCTGCAGAAACAAAGCGTGGGGTGGTGCACCTTTCATTTACTGCAGCTCCGCTGTTGGTGTCAGATGCTTCCATGCTCACCGATTCAGCATTATCAATGCCTGAGCACAACTCGGAGGCTTCCGACGCAGCACGCCTGTGACGCTTTGTTGGAGGCTCTTGCTGGCACAGATTTCTAGTTTTTCTTTTAGCTGACACTTTAGGCAGAATTTGTTCTGGGTAATGCGTGAATATCGAAGGCACGGCGTCGGGTTTCAGGCGCGGTCTATCGCGGGGAAGCTCGCTGGTAACACCATTTACGCTGACACTGAATGTGCGCTCGATACAACTGCTCTCAAAATGTTTCTCGAAAACCACAGCAGCTGGCGTCAACCTTCTGTCCTCTCTTTTGATGTTTCTTGCCCATTCTGCAAGCCGCGTAGAATCAGATGGTGCAGTAAACATGGAAACACGTTCCTTGTTCGAGCGGTAACCGCTTTTACACATTGGCACAAAGCAAGTCTTCTCTTTGCACTGTCGCTTTGGCTTCGACATCTTTTTTGTGCAGTCACATGTAGCTCGTTTAGTGGTGGACACGGGAAAAAAAGCAATCGAGAGCTCAGTGCATGATTTGACTACACGGTGAAAGCACGCAGAACGGATACACGCACGCACAGAACGCGCGCACAAAACCGACGAAATCACCACAGAACTGCTCGGAGGAGCGGATGCGTCGACTTTCATGTGCAAGGAGCCACACTGGATAACATACACTGCACCTCAGTCAACAAAATTTCGTGCACAAGCAGGTTAATCGCGCACGCACAAGACCAGGTCGCTGCCTTCCGAAGCGAGAAAACCGCGTCGTCTGCTGCGGCAGCACCCTCCCGACAAGCAGCGCCCTCTGCCGCCATCGGTGGGCTTTCATTGCAAACGGTGCCACCTGCCCCTATTGCGCAGCGCTGGCGCTCGGCACACTAGCCAGTATATTCTAGGCACTATAGTACAGTGGATGTGTGTGTCGCGTGCTCGCGTTCCATGTGTCACAAAGATACTGCGACTAACAAAGACGACGGCAGCAGTGGAAGCCATGAGGTGGTAAACTCTAAAAGTAAGGTAGGGCGAATTTGTTTTTCTCATAAGCAGTGAACTGTAATGAATTGTTCTCGCCATGTTAATCGTCTCGGGGCGCGAGGTGTTGCAGTGCTTTTCTTGCTGACAGGTACTTACACGGTGACACTCGCACACACCGTCGCGTTCGCTCTGCTGCCGCCCAGCAGCCGTACGTTTCGGGGCTCGCGATTTTTTCACTTGGCCGAAGCAGTCGGCCCAGCATGCTTTGACATGCCGCACCGGTCGCGCTGCTCTTGACAGCTGCGTTCATTCATGTGATGCAGTTTTCAAGCGTGCACATGTAACTAACGGCTCAGTTCAGGCTACCTCTGGATCGAATTTTCTTAACTGTTGGTGATGTATTCAGAACGGGTGTAGCCCGATCGCGTGCATTGTCAGCGCTATTCGTCGTCTTCTGTTCTGTCAAACTGCGTCAGCGCTGGTTAGGTTAGCGTCATTGATATTTTTAGTTCGAATGTACAAACTGACGGACGTTCGATCTTTTATAGAGGCATGTTAAGTCTTGGGATCATTTGCAGTTTTTTCGTTGCATTCCGCTTTAAGTTGTGGCCTTTCTCGTGGCTCAACCGCGCGTGTGTCAAACGAGCTTCATGGCCCAGATGATTACAGGCGGGGATGCAGTTACGAAAAAGCAGTTGAGACCAGCGGTACAGATCAGAGAACGCTACGCAATTTTCCTTTTTTATAAAGGCAAAGGATTTTTTTTTTTCGCATATTCGAAGTTGTCATATGTCCCGCATGAAATGTTTACGAGTACTTGCCTTTGTGAAATGAGTCTGCCTCGGATGTATGGATAAAGTTGAACCCTTTAAATCGGGCAGTGGTTCAAGCCACCTAGCCATGACTTGTGAAATTTTAATCTTGTCATGATTTTAGCCACGGATCAAATAACCTCCGCTTGGTTATTTCTACCCTACCCGCTTAAAATCTACTTTTCCTTCATTGTCCTTAAAGCCGAATGCTTTGGATAAATCAGTCTCACTTCATTGCACTGCAGGACGAAGCCCATTACAGAAAAGTATCAAGTGTTCAGCTGTTTCCTCCTCTCCACACGCACCCCACAACGTGTTTATCTCATAGCACCTGACTCTATATGTCTTAATCCGCAAAGCTCCCTTCCTGGCCTCCAACAACAAAGAGCTTCCCTACAATTATCAGATTTGTTTTGGCAATTTTCTGCTTCAAGATCCTCTATGTTCCCAGTGCATCCCTGTTTTTTGCACAGAGCTTTCTCTGTTTCTTTAACCTTTTTCTTAACCGATAATTGCTGATTTGCCCCCCGAGTGCTATCCATATATTTGCTTGTAAATTTTCTAGTTCGCTTTCTCCATTTCGTGTCAACATTCCTTATGTTCAGGTATCTGAAGACTTTCCAAGCCCACTGCTTTTCTCCTATTTCTCTCGTTAGTTCCTCAAATTCTAACTTACTGCTAGCTTCTCTGCTTTCGAACGACGGCCATCCCATATCAGCCTGTACCCCCTGATTCGGTGTAATACTGTGTGCTCCCAAAGCTAGCCTCCCTACGCCGCGTTGTTTGATTTCTAACCTTGCTTGAGCATCTGGTCTCATGCACAGGACCGCATTACCGAAAGTCAGGTTAGGAACCATCACCCCTTTCCAGATCCCTCTTACCACTTCATACCTATTGTAATTCCACAGCGCCCTATTTTTCATGACAGCTTCATTCCTACTAGCTTTATTCATTACATATTTTTCATGCTCTGTCAGATATTCATCACCGTTACTTATCCACACCCCAAAATACTTGTACTTATTATCCACTACTTCTAGCGTGAACTCCTGTATCCTATGCTCGCCGCCCTCATCATTCAGTGTCATGACTGCAGATTTTCCGTTACTAAACTGGAAACTTAATCTATCTCCCTCTGTACTGCACGTTTTTATAAACTTCTGCAAATCTTCCTTGTTGTCAGCTATTAACACTATATCATCCACGTACATTAGTCCCAGTAATGACTGTTTAATCCATTCTTGTTGCTTGAAAAAAGAAAGGTTGAAGCTCAGTCTGATGCTCTCTAGTTTGGTCTCCGACAATTGCAGGTTCAACGTGAGCAACAAAGGAGACGGAGGACTTCCTTGCCTAAGCCCCCGGTGTATCTCTGTTGGCCCGGATACATTTTTCGCCTTTCTATAAGCACTCTGTTACCTTAATATATATCCTTTAAAAGATTAATTAATCCATCTTTCACATCCAGTGTGCCCAGTATGTCCCACAAATCCCCGTGAATAACGATGTCGTATGCTCCCCTAATATCCAGAAATACTAGCAATAAGGGCCTGTGTTTCTTTTCAGCAATCTCTATACACTGTGCCAATGAAAACAGATTGTCTTCCGACCTCCTTTGTTTCCGGAACCCATTTTGTAGCTCCCCTAGAAACTCCTCGTTCTCCACCCAAGCCTGCAATCTGTCCTTTATAATCTGCATCTCCACCCTGTAAACCACAGATGCCACTGTTTTGGGACGGTAGTTGCTTATGTCATCTTTGTCCCCTTTTCTTTTATATATCTTTAAATTTTTCTGTCATCCTTGTTCCTATGTGTTTCATTGCTTCATCCCCTTCTAGTCAAATACCCTGATCTGTAACTATAAACCTTTGCTGTAGCCTTATTACTTATTGTATTTAGATGTTTGCAGAATTTCTAGAGGTGCTTTTCTATCCTTTTTATTTACTTTTGACATCCATTGGGCACCATTTCCGCTAATTTTCTCATTAATCAAATAGGGTGCTTCCCTTCTACACTCTATGAAGGTATCCCATTTTTTGTCTCCTTCAGCTTCTGGTTTTCCCCTCTGATTGGAATATATGTGTTCGCTGGACGCTTCCTGACATTTCTCTATGTCCCTGACCTCTTCATTCCACCAACTCTTGGGCTTGCGTCTTTTCCCTTTTGGCTTGACTCGCACCTTAGCTAGCTCTAGCTCAAGTAATGGAATTAATTTGGTTATAGTGCATTCTGTTTCATTATCCTCAAAAGTTAGTTTCTTAATTTGTTTGGCTGCTGCTTCCAATTGCTTTTCTAAGCAAAAATTGCCCTCTGATTGTTCATCTCGCTTTAGTCCTACATTGGTTTCTCTTCTGAAACTCAACTTGATCAGTTTCTGGTCATTACCTAGACTTCTGGAACCATGTTCATCTATGCTCATTAAGCTAATCTATTATACATCCTATGTGACATAAGGCCTTTTTCACAAGATGTGGCACCCTCTGGTGAGTGGGGAAAATAAATCTGCTAGTTGTTGAAATCAAATGCACGTGGGAGATGCAGGTGCGATCTGGTTCCACAAAGGGTCACCTGTGCCTCCGAAGCGGAAAATATGTGTGTGTGTATGTGTGTGCATGTACATGTGAATTTGACATCTGCCACCATCTGTCGCATGCGCCTGTTACCAACTTGAACTGCGCATTCTTAGTGAGAGCAGGTGGTTTCATTTTCAACCAGTGAAGCAGAAGGAGAAGAGAGGCACATGCGCAGAGCGGCCTTGTGAAAAAGGTGGATTCTCCATCGTTATTGTGTATAGGGAGAATTGCTTGCTCGCTGCCAGTGCAAATCAGTGTGCAGAATTGCCAGAGTGAAACGTGTTGTTGCTGCGATCTGTTTCTAAATAAATCTGGATTTGAGTCCAACTGTTTGCAAACGGCCAGCACACTTAGGTGCGGTTATAGCTGCGGAGTGTGTATTGCGTGATGAAAACAAAGACGTGGCTAGCCACACCCATGAATGTTCACCACATTTGCGCTTGTCACATCAGCTTCGAACGAGCAATTTGTACTCACTGAAAATAAATGACACGGCTGGGATGAAATATGTTTGCATATAGGTAGTCAACCTGTTGGTCAACTGAAATATAATCCACTGCTCATTTGCAAATTTTATTCTTTATATTCTTTTCTGGGACGACTCCACTATTGACACGTGCAGCTTTATTTTGCACGTCCAAATGTGCCTCGCTGAAAAAGGAAATCTTCGCAGAAAGATCCTGTGAATTTCCTCTCTGTTAAATATAGAGTGCTGTAGACGTCTTGGGACAGAAAGCACTCAAGTCAAGGTTAAAATGCAAAAGTGCATTTTAAGGTGGTGTGAGACTTAAGAATAAATAACAATATCAATGGTACGATCAAAGCTACATTATACAACTTTGCACAAGTAATGCACAGAAGCAGTAGTTACAAAACATGTATAAAATATGCCAAAATATTCTCATAATTTACTTGCATCTTTATTTTTTGCACGTTAGTACCTTTTTCTGTGAAATGGCTCGTAACGCACTGCTGAGATTTATACTCCATCTCACAAGTTGTTTGCAGCACTGTGAAGCCTGCAGCAATCTGACCCAACCAGAACAGCGTGCACTGCAAAATGTGTTCATCCATGCCCTCACCCCAGTACAATGCCTCCATCCCAGGGAGGTAAAGAGCACTACTGATCAGCTTCTGCGCACATGAAACACTGCAAAACACGGCAAACGCCTTGTTTACAAACGACGGCGCAGGCCTCTGCAGTGCTGTGTTTCTGAGGACTTTCTCTGATAATTTAACCAGTGCACATAATGCTCGCTGAACTCTCAAAACACTATCGTGAACTACTTTTTTCATTACTTCAATGATTGTTTATAAGAGAGTCTCAACAGTTCTCGTATATTTCAGCGACTGTTTGTTTTCTTTGCGCCTCATTGGATGACAGTGCTGTACCTTTCCCAGTGCTGCAAACTGTCCTTTGAGAGGGAGTATAACAGTAAGAAAAGGCACATTCTAAGCCTAAAATTTGCCTATAAGAAAAAGGGCTTTTTCTGGGACTTCTGTTTATTTCCATTCACTTACAAAAAAATTTGTTATATTTTGTAGATTATCCCACCAAACTGAAAGTAAGGTCAAGCTGAAGAAGCAGTCTGAGAAGATAGCCTCGATAGAATGTAAGTGCGGAAGTCAGTTGGAATACATTTCTGCAGTTATGTATTCCAACAGAAATGCCGTGATTTAAAATTTTTTTAACTAACTACTATGTGACAATATGTGATGAAAGCTGCCACATTATACCTGTGCATGGCACATATCTAAACCCAAAGAAGGGTAGTGAAGATATGCCGTAGTGCGCACCTTGTTTGTGTTTTCTTTTTCCAAATTCTAACAAAAATGAAAAAGCAATTCTAGCCAAGGCTCATGTGCAGTGCATGCATTCTTCCAAAGAATAATGCTCCATTCAAATGTACTTAAATCTACAATAAAGCTTGAGGGAACTCTTAAGCTCCGCCTTAAAGGTAAGACGCGATAGCATTAATGAGTTTCTTTAGCGGCCTGGGGTCCTCTTTGCATATTGCTTCGCAGTATAGTCACTCTATATTTTGTGTTCATATATCGTGGGAGTCCTCAAACCACTTCTGGCACATAGGTGCAGCAGTTAAGCGATGCACCACTGCCCTGGAAGGTGGCCGTT